>NW_026045908.1:7272727-7575757 GCF_023898315.1 Schistocerca nitens | reverse complement strand
CGGAATCCAATACTGGTCTCCCAGGAGCCGCCCAAAGCACAAACTCTTAGGAGACTCACTCTTCTTGTACTTAAGTCGGCACTGTGTCTTTTATATTCAATTCCGATGCGATTTCAGTGTTTCATTGTCAATGTGAAGGTCCAAGGGATACAGTAAACCTGCACTGGTGCATCGGAATCCAATACTGGTCTCCCAGGAGCCGCCCAAAGCACAAACTCTTAGGAGACTCACTCTTCTTGTACTTAAGTCGGCACTGTGTCTTTTATATTCAATTCCGATGCGATTTCAGTGTTTCATTGTCAATGTGAAGGTCCAAGGGATACAGTAAACCTGCACTGGTGCATCGGAATCCAATACTGGTCTCCCAGGAGCCGCCCAAAGCACAAACTCTGAGAAGATTCACTCTTCTTGTACTTAAGTCGGCACTGTGCCTTTTATATTCAATTCCCATGCGATTTCTGTGTTTCATTGTCAATGTGACGGTCCAAGGGATAGAGTAAACCAGCACTGGTGCGTCGGAATCCAATACTGGTCTCCCAGGAGTCGCCCAAAGCACAAACTCTGAGAAGATTCACTCTTCTTGTACTTAAGTCGGCACTGTGCCTTTTATATTCAATTCCGATGCGATTTCTGTGATTCATCGTCAATGTGAAGGTCCAAGGGATACAGTAAACCTGCACTGGTGCATCGGAATCCAATACTGGTCTCCCAGGAGCCGCCCAAAGCACAAACTCTTAGGAGACTCACTCTTTTTGTACTTAAGTCGGCATTGTGCCTTTGATATTCAATTCCGATGCGATTTCTGTGTTTCATCGTCACTGTGAAGGTCCAAGGGATACAGTAAACCTGCACTGGTGCATCGGAATCCAATACTGGTCTCCCAGGAGCCGCCCAAAGCACAAATTCTTAGGAGACTCACTCTTCTTGTACCTAAGTTGGCACTGTGTCTTTTATATTCAATTCCGATGGAATTTCTGTGTTTCATTGTCAATGTGACGGTCCAAGGGATAGAGTAAACCTGCACTGGTGCATCGGAATCCAATACTGGTCTCCCAGGAGCCGCCCAAAGCACAAACTCTGAGAAGATTCACTCTTGTTGTACTTAAGTCGGCACTGTGCCTTTTATATTCAATTCCGATGCGGTTTCTGTGTTTCATTGTCAATGTGACGGTCCAAGGGATAGAGTAAACCTGCACTGGGGCATAGGAATCCAATACTGGTCTCCCAGGAGCCGCTCTAACCACAAACTCTTAGGAGACTCACTCTTCTTGTACTTAAGTGGGCACTGTGCCTTTTATATTCAATTCCGATGCGATTTCTGTGTTTCATCGTCAATGTGAAGGTCCAAGGGATACAGTAAACCTGCACTGGTGCATAGGAATCCAATACTGGTCTCCCAGGAGCCGCCCAAAGCACAAACTCTGAGAAGATTCACTCTTCTTGTACTTAAGTGGGCACTGTGCCTTTTATATTCAATTCCGATGCGATTTCTGAGTTTCATTGTCAATGTGACGGTCCAAGGGATAGAGTAAACCGGCACTGGTGCATAGGAATCCAATACTGGTCTCCCAGGAGCCGCCCAAAGCAGAAACTCTGAGAAGATTCACTCTTCTTGTACTTAAGTCGGCACTGTGTCTTTTATATTCAATTCCGATGCGATTTCTGTGATTCATCGTCAATGTGAAGGTCCAAGGGATACAGTAAACCTGCACTGGTGCATCGGAATCCAATACTGGTCTCCCAGGAGCCGCCCAAAGCACAAACTCTTAGGAGACTCACTCTTCTTGTACTTAAGTCGGCACTGTGTTTTTTATATTCAATTCCGATGCGATTTCTGTGTTTCATCGTCAATGTGACGGTCCAAGGGACACAGTAAACCTGCACTGGTGCATCGGAATCCAATACTGGTCTCCCAGGAGCGGCCCAAAGCACAAACTCTGAGAAGATTCACTCTTCTTGTACTTAAGTCGGCACTGTGCCTTTTATATTCAATTCCGATGCGATTTCTGTGTTTCATTGTCAATGGGAAGGTCCATGGGATACAGTAAACCTGCACTGGTGCATCGGAATCCAATACTGGTCTCCCAGGTGCCGCCCATAGCACAAACTCTGAGAAGATTCACTCTTCTTGTACTTAAGTCGGCACTGTGTCTTTTATAATCAATTCCGATGCGATTTCTGTGATTCATCGTCAATGTGAAGGTCCAAGGGATACAGTAAACCTGCACTGGTGCATCGGAATCCAATACTGGTCTCCCAGGAGCCGCTCAAACCACAAAATCTTAGGAGACTCACTCTTCTTGTACTTAAGTCGGCATTGTGCCTTTGATATTCAATTCCGATGCGATTTCTGTGTTTCATCGTCAATGTGAAGGTCCAAGGGATACAGTAAACCTGCACTGGTGCATCGGAATCTACTACTGGTCTCCCAGGAGCCACTCAAAGCAGAACTCTTAGAAGAATCACTCTTCTTGTACTTAAGTCGGCATTGTGCCTTTGATATTCAATTCCGATGCGATTTCTGTGTTACATCGTCAATGTGAAGGTCCAAGGGATACAGTAAACCTGCACTGGTGCATCGGAATCCAATACTGGTCCCCCAGGTGCCGCTCAAAGCACAAACCCTCAGAAGATTCACTCTTCTTGTACATAAGTCGGCATTGTGCCTTTCATATTCAATTCCGATGCGATTTCTGTGTTTCATTATCAATGTGACGGTCCAAGGGATGCAGTAAACCTGCACTGGTGCATCGGAAGCTAATACTGGTCTCCCAGGAGCCGCCCGAAGCACAAACTCTGAGAAGATTCACTCTTCTTGTACTTAAGTCGGCACTGTGTCTTTTATATTCAATTCCGATGCGATTTCTGTGTTTCATTGTCAATGTGAAGGTCCAAGGGATACAGTAAACCTGCACTGGTGCATCGGAATCCAATACTGGTCTCCCAGGAGCCGCCCAAAGCACAAACTCTTAGGAGACTCACTCTTCTTGTACTTAAGTCGGCACTGTGTCTTTTATATTCAATTCCGATGCGATTTCAGTGTTTCATTGTCAATGTGAAGGTCCAAGGGATACAGTAAACCTGCACTGGTGCATCGGAATCCAATACTGGTCTCCCAGGAGCCGCCCAAAGCACAAATTCTTAGGAGACTCACTCTTCTTGTACTTAAGTTGGCACTGTGTCTTTTATATTCAATTCCGATGGAATTTCTGTGTTTCATTGTCAATGTGACGGTCCAAGGGATAGAGTAAACCTGCACTGGTGCATCGGAATCCAATACTGGTCTCCCAGGAGCCGCCCAAAGCACAAACTCTGCGAAGATTCACTCTTCTTGTACTTAAGTCGGCACTGTGCCTTTTATATTCAATTCCGATGCGGTTTCTGTGTTTCATTGTCAATGTGACGGTCCAAGGGATAGAGTAAACCTGCACTGGTGCATAGGAATCCAATACTGGTCTCCCAGGAGCCGCTCTAACCACAAACTCTTAGGAGACTCACTCTTCTTGTACTTAAGTCGGCACTGTGCCTTTTATATTCAATTCCGATGCGGTTTCTGTGTTTCATTGTCAATGTGACGGTCCAAGGGATAGAGTAAACCTGCACTGGTGCATAGGAATCCAATACTGGTCTCCCAGGAGCCGCTCTAACCACAAACTCTTAGGAGACTCACTCTTCTTGTACTTAAGTCGGCACTGTGCCTTTTATATTCAATTCCGATGCGATTTCTGTGTTTCATCGTCAATGTGAAGGTCCAAGGGATACAGTAAACCTGCACTGGTGCATAGGAATCCAATACTGGTCTCCCAGGAGCCGCCCAAAGCACAAACTCTGAGAAGATTCACTCTTCTTGTACTTAAGTGGGCACTGTGCCTTTTATATTCAATTCCGATGCGATTTCTGAGTTTCATTGTCAATGTGACGGTCCAAGGGATAGAGTAAACCTGCACTGGTGCATAGGAATCCAATACTGGTCTCCCAGGAGCCGCCCAAAGCAGAAACTCTGAGAAGATTCACTCTTCTTGTACTTAAGTCGGCACTGTGTCTTTTATATTCAATTCCGATGCGATTTCTGTGTTTCATTGTCAATGTGAAGGTCCAAGGGATACAGTAAACCTGCACTGGTGCATCGGAATCCAATACTGGTCTCCCACGAGCCGCCCAAAGCACAAACTCTTAGGAGACTCACTCTTCTTGTACTTAAGTCGGCACTGTGTCTTTTATATTCAATTCCAATGCGATTTCTGTGTTTCATTGTCAATGTGACGGTCCAAGGGATAGAGTAAACCTGCACTGGTGCGTCGGAATCCAATACTGGTCTCCCAGGAGCCGCCCAAAGCACAAACTCTGAGAAGATTCACTCTTGTTGTACTTAAGTCGGCACTGTGCCTTTTATATTCAATTCAGATGCGATTTCTGTGTTTCATTGTCAATGTGAAGGTCCAAGGGATAGAGTAAACCTGCACTAGTGCATCGGAATCTAATACTGGTCTCCCAGGAGCCGCTTAAACCACAAACTCTTAGGAGTCTCACTCTTCTTGTACTTAAGTCGGCACTGTGCCTTTTATATTCAATTCCGATGCGATCTCTGTGTTTCATCGTCAATGTGAAGGTCCAAGGGATAGAGTAAACCTGCACTGGTGCATCGGAATCTAATACTGGTCTCCCAGGAGCCGCTCAAACCACAAACTCTGAGAAGACTCACTCTTCTTGTACTTAAGTCGGCATTGTGCCTTTGATATTCAATTCCGATGCGATTTCTGTGTTTCATCGTCAATGTGAAGGTCCAAGGGATACAGTAAACCTTCACTGGTGCATCGGAATCCAATACTGGTCTCCCAGGAGCCGCCCAAAGCACAAACTCTTAGGAGACTCACTCTTCTTGTACTTAAGTCGGCACTGTGTTTTTTATATTCAATTCCGATGCGATTTCTGTGTTTCATCGTCAATGTGACGGTCCAAGGGACACAGTAAACCTGCACTGGTGCATCGGAATCCAATACTGGTCTCCCAGGAGCGGCCCAAAGCACAAACTCTGAGAAGATTCACTCTTCTTGTACTTAAGTCGGCACTGTGTCTTTTATATTCAATTCCGATGCGATTTCTGTGATTCATCGTCAATGTGAAGGTCCAAGGGATACAGTAAACCTGCACTGGTGCATCGGAATCCAATACTGGTCTCCCAGGAGCCGCTCAAACCACAAACTCTTAGGAGACTCACTCTTTTTGTACTTAAGTCGGCATTGTGCCTTTGATATTCAATTCCGATGCGATTTCTGTGTTTCATCGTCACTGTGAAGGTCCAAGGGATACAGTAAACCTGCACTGGTGCATCGGAATCTACTACTGGTCTCCCAGGAGCCACTCAAAGCAGAACTCTTTGAAGAATCACTCGTCTTGTACTTAAGTCGGCACTGTGTCTTTTATATTCAATTCCGATGCGATTTCTGTGATTCATCGTCAATGTGAAGGTCCAGGGGATACAGTAAACCTGCACTGGTGCATCGGAATCCAATACTGGTCCCCCAGGTGCCGCTCAAAGCACAAACCCTCAGAAGATTCACTCTTCTTGTACATAAGTCGGCATTGTGCCTTTCATATTCAATTCCGATGCGATTTCTGTGTTTCATTGTCAATGTGACGGTCCAAGGGATGCAGTAAACCTGCACTGGTGCATCGGAATCTAATACTGGTCTCCCAGGAGCCGCCCGAAGCACAAACTCTGAGAAGATTCACTCGTCTTGTACTTAAGTCGGCACTGTGTCTTTTATATTCAATTCCGATGCGATTTCTGTGATTCATCGTCAATGTGAAGGTCCAAGGGATACAGTAAACCTGCACTGGTGCATCGGAATCCAATACTGGTCTCCCAGGAGCCACTCAAACCACAAACTCTTAGGAGACTCACTCTTTTTGTACTTAAGTCGGCATTGTGCCTTTGATATTCAATTCCGATGCGATTTCTGTGTTTCATCGTCACTGTGAAGGTCCAAGGGATACAGTAAACCTGCACTGGTGCATCGGAATCCAATACTGGTCTCCCAGGAGCCGCCCAAAGCACAAATTCTTAGGAGACTCACTCTTCTTGTACTTAAGTTGGCACTGTGTCTTTTATATTCAATTCCGATGGAATTTCTGTGTTTCATTGTCAATGTGACGGTCCAAGGGATAGAGTAAACCTGCACTGGTGCATCGGAATCCAATACTGGTCTCCCAGGAGCCGCCCAAAGCACAAACTCTGAGAAGATTCACTCTTCTTGTACTTAAGTCGGCACTGTGCCTTTTATATTCAATTCCGATGCGGTTTCTGTGTCTCATTGTCAATGTGACGGTCCAAGGGATAGAGTAAACCTGCACTGGGGCATAGGAATCCAATACTGGTCTCCCAGGAGCCGCTCTAACCACAAACTCTTAGGAGACTCACTCTTCTTGTACTTAAGTGGGCACTGTGCCTTTTATATTCAATTCCGATGCGATTTCTGTGTTTCATCGTCAATGTGAAGGTCCAAGGGATACAGTAAACCTGCACTGGTGCATAGGAATCCAATACTGGTCTCCCAGGAGCCGCCCAAAGCACAAACTCTGAGAAGATTCACTCTTCTTGTACTTAAGTGGGCACTGTGCCTTTTATATTCAATTCCGATGCGATTTCTGTGTTTCATTGTCAATGTGAAGGTCCAAGGGATACAGTAAACCTGCACTGGTGCATCGGAATCCAATACTGGTCTCCCAGGAGCCGCCCAAAGCACAAACTCTTAGGAGACTCACTCTTCTTGTACTTAAGCCGGCACTGTGTCTTTTATATTCAATTCCGATGCGATTTCTGTGTTTCATTGTCAATGTGACGGTCCAAGGGATAGAGTAAACCTGCACTGGTGCGTCGGAATCCAATACTGGTCTCCCAGGAGCCGCCCAAAGCATAAACTCTGAGAAGACTCACTCTTCTTGTACTTAAGTCGGCACTGTGCCTTTTATATTCAATTCCGGTGCGATCTCTGTGTTTCATCGTCAATGTGAAGGTCCAAGGGATAGAGTAAACCTGCACTGGTGCATCGGAATCTAATACTGGTCTCCCAGGAGCCGCTCAAACCACAAACTCTGAGAAGACTCACTCTTCTTGTACTTAAGTCGGCATTGTGCCTTTGATATTCAATTCCGATGCGATTTCTGTGTTTCATCGTCAATGTGAAGGTCCAAGGGATACAGTAAACCTGCACTGGTGCATCGGAATCCAATACTGGTCTCCCAGGAGCCGCCCAAAGCACAAACTCTTAGGAGACTCACTCTTCTTGTACTTAAGTCGGCACTGTGTCTTTTATATTCAATTCCGATGCGATTTCAGTGTTTCATTGTCAATGTGAAGGTCCAAGGGATACAGTAAACCTGCACTGGTGCATCGGAATCCAATACTGGTCTCCCAGGAGCCGCCCAAAGCACAAACTCTTAGGAGACTCACTCTTCTTGTACTTAAGTCGGCACTGTGTCTTTTATATTCAATTCCGATGCGATTTCAGTGTTTCATTGTCAATGTGAAGGTCCAAGTGATACAGTAAACCTGCACTGGTGCATCGGAATCCAATACTGGTCTCCCAGGAGCCGCCCAAAGCACAAACTCTGAGAAGATTCACTCTTCTTGTACTTAAGTCGGCACTGTGCCTTTTATATTCAATTCCCATGCGATTTCTGTGTTTCATTGTCAATGTGACGGTCCAAGGGATAGAGTAAACCAGCACTGGTGCGTCGGAATCCAATACTGGTTTCCCAGGAGTCGCCCAAAGCACAAACTCTGAGAAGATTCACTCTTCTTGTACTTAAGTCGGCACTGTGCCTTTTATATTCAATTCCGATGCGATTTCTGTGTTTCATTGTCAATGTGAAGGTCGAAGGGATAGAGTAAACCTGCACTGGTGCATCGGAATCTAATACTGGTCTCCCAGGAGCCGCTCAAACCACAAACTCTTTGGAGTCTCACTCTTCTTGTACTTAAGTCGGCACTGTGCCTTTTATATTCAATTCCGATGCGATTTCTGTGTTTCATCGTCAATGTGAAGGTCCAAGGGATAGAGTAAACCTGCACTGGTGCATCGGAATCTAATACTGGTCTCCCAGGTGCCGCTCAAACCACAAACTCTTAGGAGACTCACTCTTCTTGTACTTAAGTCGGCATTGTGCCTTTGATATTCAATTCCGATGCGATTTCTGTGTTTCATCGTCAATGTGAAGGTCCAAGGGATACAGTAAACCTGCACTGGGGCATCGGAATCCAATACTGGTCTCCCAGCACAAACTCAATCCAATTCTGGTCTCCCAGGAGCCGCCGAAAGCACAAACTCTGAGAAGATTCACTCTTCTTGTACTTAAGTCGGCACTGTGTCTTTTATATTCAATTCCGATGCGATTTCTGTGTTTCATCGTCAATGTGAACGTCCCAGGGATACAGTAAACCAGCACTGGTGCATCGGAATCCAATACTGGTCTCCCAGGAGCCGCCCAAAGCACAAATTCTGAGAAGATTCACTCTTCTTGTACTTAAGTCGGCACTGTGTCCTTTATATTCAATTCCGATGCGATTTTTGTGTTTCATTGTCAATGTGAAGGTCCAAGGGATACAGTAAACCTGCACTGGTGCATCGGAATCCAATACTGGTCTCCCAGGAGCCGCCCAAAGCACAAATTCTGAGAAGATTCACTCTTCTTGTACTTAAGTCGGCACTGTGTCTTTTATATTCAATTCCGATGCGATTTCTGTGTTTCATTGTCAATGTGAAGGTCCAAGGGGTACAGTAAACCAGCACTGGTGCATCGGAATCCAATACTGGTCACCCAGGAGCCGCCCAAAGCACAAACTCTGAGAAGATTCACTCTTCTTGTACTTAAGTCGGCACTGTGCCATTTATATTCAATTCCGATGCGATTTCTGTGTTTCATCGTCAATGTGAAGGTCCAAGGGATACAGTAAACCTGCACTGGTGCATCGGAATCCAATACTGGTCTCCCAGGGGCCGCTCAAACCACAAACTCTTAGGAGACTCACTCTTCTTGTACTTAAGTCGGCACTGTGTCTTTTATATTCAATTCCGATGCGATTTCTGTGTTTCATTGTCAATGTGAAGGTCCAAGGGATACAGTAAACCTGCACTGGTGCATCGGAATCCAATACTGGTCTCCCAGGAGCCGTCCAAAGCACAAACTCTGAGAAGATTCACTCTTCTTGTACTTAAGTCGGCACTGTGCGTTTTATATTCAATTCCGATGCGATTTCTGTGTTTCATCGTCAATGTGAAGGTCCAAGGGATAGATTAAACCTGCACTGGTGCATCGGAATCGAATACTGGTCTCCCAGGAGCCGCTCAAAGCACAAACTCTTAGGAGACTCACTCTTCTTGTACTTAAGTCGGCATTGTGCCTTTGATATTCAATTCCGATGCGATTTCTGTGTTTCATCGTCAATGTGAAGGTCCAAGGGATAGAGTAAACCTGCACTGGTGCATCGGAATCTAATACTGGTCTCCCAGGAGCCGCTCAAAGCACAAACTCGTATAAGATTCACTCTTCTTGTACTTAAGTCGGCACTGTGCCTTTTATATTCAATTCCGATGTGATTTCTGCGTTTCATCGTCAATGTGAAGGTCCAAGGGATACAGTAAACCTGCACTGGTGCATCGGAATCCAATACTGGTCTCCCAGGAGCCGCTCAAAACACAAACTCTTAGGAGACTCACTCTTCTTGTACTTAAGTCGGCATTGTGCCTTTGATATTCAATTCCGATGCGATTTCTGTGTTTCATCGTCAATGTGAAGGTCCAAGGGATAGAGTAAACCTGCACTGGTGCATCGGAGTCTAATACTGGTCTCCCAGGAGCCGCTCAAAGCACAAACTCTGAGAAGATTCACTCTTCTTGTACTTAAGTCGGCACCGTGCATTTTATATTCAATTCCGATGCGATTTCAGTGTTTCATCGACAATGTGAAGGTCCAAGGGATACAGTAAACCTGCACTGGTGCATCGGAATCCAATACTGGTCTCCCAGGAGCCGCTCAAACCACAAACTCTTAGGAGACTCACTTTTCTTGTACTTATGTCGGCACTGTGCATTTTATATTCAATTCCGTTGCGATTTCTGTGTTTCATCGTCAATGTGAAGGTCCAAGGGATACCGTAAACATGCACTGGTGCATCGGAATCCAATACTGGTCTCCCAGGCGCCGCTCAAACCACAAACTCTTAGGAGACTCACTCTTCTTGTACTTAAGTAGGCACTGTGCCTTTGATATTCAATTCCGATGCGATTTCTGTGCTTCATCGTCAATGTGAAGGTCCAAGGGATACAGTAAACCTGCACTGGTGCATCGGAATCCAATACTGGTCTCCCAGGATCTGCTCAAACCACAAACTCTTAGGAGACTCACTCTTCTTGTACTTAAGTCGGCATTGTGCCTTTTATATTCAATTCCGATGCGATTTCTGTGTTTCATCGTCAATGTGAAGGTCCAACGGATACAGTAAACCTGCACTGGTGTATCGGAATCCAATACTGGTCTCCCAGGAGCCGCTCAAAGCACAAACTCTGAGAAGATTCACTCTTCTTGTACTTAAGTCGGCACTGTGCCTTTTATATTAAATTCCGATGCGATTTCTGTGTTTCATCGTCAATGTGAAGGTCCAAGGGATACAGTAAACCTGCACTGGTGCATCGGAGTCCAATACTGGTCTCCCAGGAGCCGCTCAAACCACAAACTCTTAGGAGACTCACTCTTCTTGTACTTAAGTCGGCATTGTGCCTTTTATATTCAATTCCGATGCGATTTCTGTGTTTCATCGTCAATGTGAAGGTCCAAGGGATAGAGTAAACCTGCACTGGTGCATCGGAATCCAATACTGGTCTCCCAGGAGCCGCTCAAAGCACAAACTCTTAGGAGACTCACTCTTCTTGTACTTAAGTCGGCATTGTGCCTTTTATATTCAATTCCGATGCGATTTCTGTGTTTCATCGTCAATGTGAAGGTCCAAGGGATACAGTAAACCTGCACTGGTGTATCGGAATCCAATACTGGTCTCCCAGGAGCCGCTCAAACCACAAACTCTTAGGAGACTCACTCTTCCTGTACTTAAGTCGGCATTGTGACTTTTATATTCAATTCCGATCCGATTTCTGTGTTTCATCGTCAATGTGAAGGTCCAAGGGATACAGTAAACCTGCACTGGTGCATCGGAATCCAATACTGGTCTCCCAGGAGCCGCTCAAACCACAAACTCTTAGGAGACTCACTCTTCTTGTACTTAAGTCGGTATTGTGCATTTTATATTCAATTCCGATGCGATTTCTGTGTTTCATCGTCAATGTGAAGGTCCAAGGGATACAGTAAACCTGCACTGGTGCATCGGAATCCAATACTGGTCTCCCAGGAGCGGCCCAAAGCACAAACTCTGAGAAGATTCACTCTTCTTGTACTTAAGTCGGCACTGTGCCTTTTATATTCAATTGCGATGCGATTTCTGTGTTTCATTGTCAATGTGAAGGTCCATGGGATACAGTAAACCTGCACTGGTGCATCGGAATCCAATACTGGTCTCCCAGGAGCCGCCCAAAGCACAAACTCTGAGAAGATTCACTCTTCTTGTACTTAAGTCGGCACTGTGTCTTTTATATTCAATTCCGATGCGATTTCTGTGATTCATCGTCAATGTGAAGGTCCAAGGGATACAGTAAACCTGCACTGGTGCATCTGAATCCAATACTGGTCTCCCAGGAGCCGCCCAAAGCACAAACTCTGAGAAGATTCACTCTTCTTGTACTTAAGTCGGCACTGTGCCTTTTATATTCAATTCCGATGCGATTTCTGTGTTTCATTGTCAATGTGAAGGTCCAAGGGATACAGTAAACCTGCACTGGTGCATCGGAATCCAATACTGGTCTCTCAGGAGCCGCCCAAAGCGCAAACTCTGAGAAGATTCACTCTTCTTGTACTTAAGTCGGCACTGTGCATTTTATATTCAATTCCGATGCGATTTCTGTGTTTCATCGACAATGTGAAGGTCCAAGGGATACAGTAAACCTGCACTGGTGCATCGGAATCCAATACTGGTCTCCCAGGAGCCGCTCAAACCACAAACTCTTAGGAGACTCACTATTCTTGTACTTAAGTCGGTATTGTGCATTTTATATTCAATTCCGATGCGATTTCTGTGTTTCATCGTCAATGTGAAGGTCCAAGGGATACAGTAAACCTGCACTGGTGCATCGGAATCCAATACTGGTCCCCCAGGAGCGGCCCAAAGCACAAACTCTGAGAAGATTCACTCTTCTTGTACTTAAGTCGGCACTGTGCCTTTTATATTCAATTGCGATGCGATTTCTGTGTTTCATTGTCAATGTGAAGGTCCATGGGATACAGTAAACCTGCACTGGTGCATCGGAATCCAATACTGGTTTCCCAGGAGCCGCCCAAAGCACAAACTCTGAGAAGATTCACTCTTCTTGTACTTAAGTCGGCACTGTGTCTTTTATATTCAATTCCGATGCGATTTCTGTGATTCATCGTCAATGTGAAGTTCCAAGGGATACAGTAAACCTGCACTGCTGCATCGGAATCCAATACTGGTCTCCCAGGAGCCGCTCAAACCACAAACTCTTAGGAGACTCACTCTTCTTGTACTTAAGTCGGCACTGTGTCTTTTATATTCAATTCCGATGCGATTTCTGTGTTTCATTGTCAATGTGAAGGTCCAAGGGATACAGTAAACCTGCACTGGTGCATCTGAATCCAATACTGGTCTCCCAGGAGCCGCCCAAAGCACAAACTCTGAGAAGATTCACTCTTCTTGTACTTAAGTCGGCACTGTGCCTTTTATATTCAATTCCGATGCGATTTCTGTGTTTCATTGTCAATGTGAAGGTCCAAGGGATACAGTAAACCTGCACTGGTGCATCGGAATCCAATACTGGTCTCTCAGGAGCCGCCCAAATCACAAACTCTGAGAAGATTCACTCTTCATGTACTTAAGTCGGCACTTTGTCTTTTATATTCAATTCCGATGCGATTTCTGTGTTTCATTGTCAATGTGAAGGTCCAAGGGATACAGTAAACCTGCACTGGTGCATCGGAATCCAATACTGGTCTCCCAGGAGTCGCCCAAAGCGCAAACTCTGAGAAGATTCACTCTTCTTGTACTTAAGTCGGCACTGTGTCTTTTATATTCAATTCCGATGCGATTTCTGTGTTTCATCGTCAATGTGAACGTCCAAGGGATACAGTAAACCTGCACTGGTGCATCGGAATCCAATACTGGTCTCCCAGGAGCCGCCCAAAACACAAACTCTGAGAAGATTCACTCTTCTTGTACTTAAGTCGGCACTGTGTCCTTTATATTCAATTCCGATGCGATTTCTGTGTTTCATTGTCAATGTGAAGGTCCAAGGGATACAGTAAACCTGCACTGGTGCATCGGAATCCAATACTGGTCTCCCAGGAGCCGCCCAAAGCACAAACTCTGAGAAGATTCACTCTTCTTGTACTTAAGTCGGCACTGTGTCTTTTATATTCAATTCCGATGCGATTTCTGTGTTTCATTGTCAATGTGAAGGTCCAAGGGATACAGTAAACCTGCACTGGTGCATCGGAATCCAATACTGGTCTCTCAGGAGCCGCCCAAAGCACAAACTCTGAGAAGATTCACTCTTCATGTACTTAAGTCGGCACTTTGTCTTTTATATTCAATTCCGATGCGATTTCTGTGTTTCATTGTCAATGTGAAGGTCCAAGGGATACAGTAAACCTGCACTGGTGCATCCGAATCCAATACTGGTTTCCCAGGAGTCGCCCAATGCACAAACTCTGAGGAGATTCACTCTTCTTGTACTTAAGTCGGCACTGTGTCTTTTATATTCAATTCCGATGCGATTTCTGTGTTTCATTGTCAATGTGAAGGTCCAAGGGATACAGTAAACCTGCACTGGTGCATCGGAATCCAATACTGGTCTCCCAGGAGCCGCCCAAAGCTCAAACTCTGAGAAGATTCAATCTTCTTGTACTTATGTCGGCACTGTGTCTTTTATATTCAATTCCGATGCGATTTCTGTGTTTCATCGTCAATGTGAACGTAAAAGGGATACAGTAAACCTGCACTGGTGCATCGGAATCCAATACTGGTCTCCCAGGAGCCGTCCAAAGCACATTCTCTGAGAAGATTCACTCTTCTTGTACTTAAGTCGGCACTGTGCGTTTTATATTCAATTCCGATGCGATTTCTGTGTTTCATCGTCAATGTGAAGGTCCAAGGGATAGAGTAAACCTGCACTGGTGCATCGGAATCGAATACTGGTCTCCCAGGAGCCGCTCAAAGCACAAACTCTTAGGAGACTCACTCTTCTTGTACTTAAGTCGGCATTGTGCCTTTGATATTCAATTCCGATGCGATTTCTGTGTTTCATCGTCAATGTGAAGGTCCAAGGGATAGAGTAAACCTGCACTGGTGCATCGGAATCTAATACTGGTCTCCCAGGAGCCGCTCAAAGCACAAACTCGTATAAGATTCACTCTTCTTGTACTTAAGTCGGCACTGTGCCTTTTATATTCAATTTCGATGTGATTTCTGCGTTTCATCGTCAATGTGAAGGTCCAAGGGATACAGTAAACCTGCACTGGTGCATCGGAATCCAATACTGGTCTCCCAGGAGCCGCTCAAAGCACAAACTCTTAGGAGACTCACTCTTCTTGTACTTAAGTCGGCATTGTGCCTTTGATATTCAATTCCGATGCGATTTCTGTGTTTCATCGTCAATGTGAATGTCCAAGGGATAGAGTAAACCTGCACTGGTGCATCGGAATCTAATACTGGTCTCCCAGGAGCCGCTCAAAGCACAAACTCTGAGAAGTTTCACTCTTCTTTTACTTAAGTCGGCACTGTGCCTTTTATATTCAATTCCGATGCGATTTCTGTGTTTCATCGTCAATGTGAAGGTCCAAGGGATACAGTAAACCTGCACTGGTGCATCGGAATCAAATACTGGTCTCCCAGGAGCCGCTCAAACCACAAACTCTTAGAGGACTCACTCTTCTTGTACTTAAGTCGGCATTGTGCCTTTGATATTCAATTCCGATGCGATTTCTGTGTTTCATCGTCAATGTGAAGGTCCAAGGGATAGAGTAAACCTGCACTGGTGCATCGGAATCTAATGCTGGTCTCCCAGGAGCCGCTCAAACCACAAACTCTTAGGAGACTCACTTTTCTTGTACTTATGTCGGCACTGTGCATTTTATATTCAATTCCGATGCGATTTCTATGTTTCATCGTCAATGTGAAGGTCCAAGGGATACCGTAAACATGCACTGGTGCATCGGAATCCAATATTGGTCTCCCAGGCGCCGCTCAAACCACAAACTCTTAGGAGACTCACTCTTCTTGTACTTAAGTCGGCACTGTGCCTTTGATATTCAATTCCGATGCGATTTCTGTGCTTCATCGTCAATGTGAAGGTCCAAGGGATACAGTAAACCTGCACTGGTGCATCGGAATACAATACTGGTCTCCCAGGATCTGCTCAAACCACAAACTCTTAGGAGACTCACTCTTCTTGTACTTAAGTCGGCATTGTGCCTTTTATATTCAATTCCGATGCGATTTCTGTGTTTCATCGTCAATGTGAAGGTCCAACGGATACAGTAAACCTGCACTGGTGTATCGGAATCCAATACTGGTTTCCCAGGAGCCGCTCAAAGCACAAACTCTGAGAAGATTCACTCTTCTTGTACTTAAGTCGGCACTGTGCCTTTTATATTAAATTCCGATGCGATTTCTGTGTTTCATCGTCAATGTGAAGGTCCAAGGGATACAGTAAACCTGCACTGGTGCATCGGAGTCCAATACTGGTCTCCCAGGAGCCGCTCAAACCACAAACTCTTAGGAGACTCACTCTTCTTGAACTTAAGTCGGCATTGTGCCTTTGATATTCAATTCCGATGCGATTTCTGTGTTTCATCGTCAATGTGAAGGTCCAAGGGATACAGTAAACCTGCACTGGTGCATCGGAATCCAATACTGGTCTCCCAGGAGCTGCTCAAAGCACAAACTCTTAGGAGACAAACTCTTCTTGTACTTAAGTCGGCATTGTGCCTTTTATATTCAATTCCGATGCGATTTCTGTGTTTCATCGTCAATGTGAAGGTCCAAGGGATACAGTAAACCTGCACTGGTGTATCGGAATCCAATACTGGTCTCCCAGGAGCCGCTCAAACCACAAACTCTTAGGAGACTCACTCTTCCTTTACTTAAGTCGCCATTGTGCCTTTTATATTCAATTCCGATGCGATTTCTGTGTTTCATCGTCAATGTGAAGGTCCAAGGGATACAGTAAACCTGCACTGGTGCATCGGAATCCAATACTGGTCTCCCAGGAGCCGCTCAAACCACAAACTCTTAGGAGACTCACTCTTCTTGTACTTAAGTCGGTATTGTGCATTTTATATTCAATTCCGATGCGATTTCTGTGTTTCATCGTCAATGTGAAGGTCCAAGGGATACAGTAAACCTGCACTGGTGCATCGGAATCCAATACTGGTCTCCCAGGAGCGGCCCAAAGCACAAACTCTGAGAAGATTCACTCTTCTTGTACTTAAGTCGGCACTGTGCCTTTTATATTCAATTCCGATGCGATTTCTGTGTTTCATTGTCAATGTGAAGGTCCATGGGATACAGTAAACCTGCACTGGTGCATCGGAATCCAATACTGGTCTCCCTGGAGATGCCCAAAGCACAAACTCTGAGAAGATTCACTCTTCTTGTACTTAAGTCGGCACTGTGTCTTTTATATTCAATTCCGATGCGATTTCTGTGATTCATCGTCAATGTGAAGGTCCAAGGGATACAGTAAACCTGCACTGGTGCATCGGAATCCAATACTGGTCTCCCAGGAGCCGCTCAAACCACAAACTCTTAGGAGACTCACTCTTCTTGTACTTAAGTCGGCACTGTGTCTTTTATATTCAATTCCGATTCGATTTCTGTGTTTCATTGTCAATGTGATGGTCCAAGGGATACAGTAAACCTGCACTGGTGCATCGGAATCCAATACTGGTCTTCCAGGAGCCGCCGAAAGCACAAACTCTGAGAAGATTCACTCTTCTTGTACTTAAGTCGGCACTGTGCCTTTTATATTCAATTCCGATGCGATTTCTGTGTTTCATTGTCAATGTGAAGGTCCAAGGGATACAGTAAACCTGCACTGGTGCATCGGAATCCAATACTGGTCTCTCAGGAACCGCCCAAAGCACAAACTCTGAGAAGATTCACTCTTCATGTACTTAAGTCGGCACTTTGTCTTTTATATTCAATTCCGATGCGATTTCTGTGTTTCATTGTCAATGTGAAGGTCCAAGGGATACAGTAAACCTGCACTGGTGCATCGGAATCCAATACTGGTCTCTCAGGAGTCGCCCAAAGCACAAACTCTGAGATGATTCACTCTTCTTGTACTTAAGTCGGCACTGTGTCTTTTATATTCAATTCCGATGCGATTTCTGTGTTTCATTGTCAATGTGAAGGTCCAAGGGATACAGTAAACCTGCACTGGTGCATCGGAATCCAATACCGGTCTCCCAGGAGCCGCCCAAAGCTCAAACTCTGAGAAGATTCAATCTTCTTGTACTTATGTCGGCACTGTGTCTTTTATATTCAATTCCGATGCGATTTCTGTGTTTCATCGTCAATGTGAAGGTCCAAGGGATACAGTAAACCTGCACTGGTGTATCGTAATCCAATACTGGTCTCCCAGGAGCCGCTCAAACCACAAACTCTTAGGAGACTCACTCTTCCTTTACTTAAGTCGCCTTTGTGCCTTTTATATTCAATTCCGATGCGATTTCTGTGTTTCATCGTCAATGTGAAGGTCCAAGGGATACAGTAAACCTGCACTGGTGCATCGGAATCCAATACTGGTCTCCCAGGAGCCGCTCAAACCACAAACTCTTAGGAGACTCACTCTTCTTGTACTTAAGTCGGTATTGTGCATTTTATATTCATTTCCGATGCGATTTCTGTGTTTCATCGTCAATGTGAAGGTCCAAGGGATACAGTAAACCTGCACTGGTGCATCGGAATCCAATACTGGTCTCCCAGGAGCGGCCCAAAGCACAAACTCTGAGAAGATTCACTCTTCTTGTACTTAAGTCGGCACTGTGCCTTTTATATTCAATTCCGATGCGATTTCTGTGTTTCATTGTCAATGTGAAGGTCCATGGGATACAGTAAACCTGCACTGGTGCATCGGAATCCAATACTGGTCTCCCAGGAGCCGCCCAAAGCACAAACTCTGAGAAGATTCACTCTTCTTGTACTTAAGTCGGCACTGTGTCTTTTATATTCAATTCCGATGCGATTTCTGTGATTCATCGTCAATGTGAAGGTCCAAGGGATACAGTAAACCTGCACTGGTGCATCGGAATCCAATACTGGTCTCCCAGGAGCCGCTCAAACCACAAACTCTTAGGAGACTCACTCTTCTTGTACTTAAGTCGGCACTGTGTCTTTTATATTCAATTCCGATGCGATTTCTGTGTTTCATTGTCAATGTGATGGTCCAAGGGATACAGTAAACCTGCACTGGTGCATCTGAATCCAATACTGGTCTCCCAGGAGCCGCCGAAAGCACAAACTCTGAGAAGATTCACTCTTCTTGTACTTAAGTCGGCACTGTGCCTTTTATATTCAATTCCGATGCGATTTCTGTGTTTCATTGTCAATGTGAAGGTACAAGGGATACAGTAAACCTGCACTGGTGCATCGGAATCCAATACTGGTCTCTCAGGAGCCGCCCAAAGCACAAACTCTGAGAAGATTCACTCTTCATGTACTTAAGTCGGCACTTTGTCTTTTATATTCAATTCCGATGCGATTTCTGTGTTTCATTGTCAATGTGAAGGTCCAAGGGATACAGTAAACCTGCACTGGTGCATCGGAATCCAATACTGGTCTCCCAGGAGTCGCCCAATGCACAAACTCTGAGATGATTCACTCTTCTTGTACTTAAGTCGGCACTGTGTCTTTTATATTCAATTCCGATGCGATTTCTGTGTTTCATTGTCAATGTGAAGGTCCAAGGGATACAGTAAACCTGCACTGGTGCATCGGAATCCAATACTGGTCTCCCAGGAGCCGCCCAAAGCTCAAACTCTGAGAAGATTCAATCTTCTTGTACTTATGTCGGCACTGTGTCTTTTATATTCAATTCCGATGCGATTTCTGTGTTTCATCGTCAATGTGAGCGTCCAAGGGATACAGTAAACCTGCACTGGTGCATCGGAATCCAATACTGGTCTCCCAGGAGCCGCCCAAAGCACAAACTCTGAGAAGATTCACTCTTCTTGTACTTAAGTCGGCACTGTGTCCTTTATATTCAATTCCGATGCGATTTCTGTGTTTCATTGTCAATGTGAAGGTCCAAGGGATACAGTAAACCTGCACTGGTGCATCGGAATCCAATACTGGTCTCCGAGGAGCCGCCCAAAGCACAAACTCTGAGAAGATTCACTCTTCTTGTACTTAAGTCGGCACTGTGTTTTTATATTCAATTCCGATGCGATTTCTGTGTTTCATTGTCAATGTGAAGGTCCAAGGGGTACAGTAAACCAGCACTGGTGCATCGGAATCCAATACTGGTCTCCCAGGAGCCGCCCAAAGCACAAACTCTGAGAAGATTCACTCTTCTTGTACTTAAGTCGGCACTGTGTCTCTTATATTCAATTCCGATGCGATTTCCGTGTTTCATTGTCAATGTGAAGGTCCAAGGGATACAGTAAACCTGAACTGGTGCATCGGAATCCAATACTGGTCTCCCAGGTACCGCCCAAAAACAAACTCTGAGAAGATTCACTCTTCTTGTACTTAAGTCGGCACTGTGTCTTTTATATTCAATTCCGATGCGATTTCTGTGTTTCATTGTCAATGTGAAGGTCCAAGGGATAGAGTAAACCTGCACTGGTGCATCGGAATCCAATACTGGTCTCCCAGGAGCCGCCCAAAGCAGAAACTCTGAGAAGATTCACTCTTCTTGTACTTAAGTCGGCACTGTGTCTTTTATATTCAATTCCGATGCGATTTCTGTGTTTCATTGTCAATGTGAAGGTCCAAGGGATACAGTAAACCTGAACTGGTGCATCGGAATCCAATACTGGTCTCCCAGGAGCCGCCCAAAGCACAAACTCTGAGAAGATTCACTCTTCTTGTACTTAAGTCGGCACTGTGTCTTTTATATTCAATTCCGATGCGAATTCTGTGTTTCATTCTCAATGTGAAGGTCCAAGGGATACAGTAAACCTGCACTGGTGCATCGGAATCCAATACTGGTCTCCCAGGAGCCGCCCAAAGCACAAACTCTGAGAAGATTCACTCTTCTTGTACTTAAGTCGGCACTGTGCCTTTTATATTAAATTCCGATGCGATTTCTGTGTTTCATCGTCAATGTGAAGGTCCAAGGGATACAGTAAACCTGCACTGGTGCATCGGAATCCAATACTGGTCTCCCAGGAGCCGCTCAAACCACAAACTCTTAGGAGACTCACTCTTCTTGTACTTAAGTCGGCATTGTGCCTTTGATATTCAATTCCGATGCGATTTCTGTGTTTCATCGTCAATGTGAATGTCCAAGGGATAGAGTAAACCTGCACTGGTGCATCGGAATCTAATACTGGTCTCCCAGGAGCCGCTCAAAGCACAAACTCTGAGAAGTTTCACTCTTCTTGTACTTAAGTCGGCACTGTGCCTTTTATATTCAATTCCGATGCGATTTCTGTGTTTCATCGTCAATGTGAAGGTCCAAGGGATACAGAAAACCTGCACTGGTGCATCGGAATCGAATACTGGTCTCCCAGGAGCCGCTCAAAGCACAAACTCTTAGGAGACTGACTCTTCTTGTACTTAAGTCGGCATTGTGCCTTTGATATTCAATTCCGATGCGATTTCTGTGTTTCATCGTCAATGTGAAGGTCCAACGGATAGAGTAAACCTGAACTGGTGCATCGGAATCTAATACTGGTCTCCCAGGAGCAGCTCAAATCACAAACTCTGAGAAGATTCACTCTTCTTTTACTTAAGTCGGCACTGTGCCTTTTATATTCAATTCCGATGTGATTTCTGTGTTTCATCGTCAATGTGAAGGTCCAAGGGATACAGTAAACACGCACTGGTGCATCGGAACCCAATACTGGTCTCCCAGGAGCCGCTCAAACCACAAACTCTTAGGGGACTCACTCTTCTTGTACTTAAGTCGGCATTGTGCCTTTGATATTCAATTCCGTTGCGATTTCTGTGTTTCATCGTCAATGTGAAGGTCCAAGGGATAGAGTAAACCTGCACTGGTGCATCGGAATCTAATACTGGTCTCCCAGGAGCCGCTCAAAGCACAAACTCTGAGAAGATTCACTCTTCTTGTACTTAAGTCGGCACTGTGCCTTTTATATTCAATTCCGATGCGATTTCTGTGTTTCATCGTCAATGTGAAGGTCCAAGGGATACAGTAAACCTGCACTGGTGCATCGGAATCCAATACTGGTCTCCCAGGAGCCGCTCAAACCACAAACTCTTAGGAGACTCACTTTTCTTGTACTTATGTCGGCACTGTGCATTTTATATTCAATTCCGATGCGATTTCTGTGTTTCATCGTCAATGTGAAGGTCCAAGGGATACCGTAAACATGCACTGGTGCATCGGAATCCAATACTGGTCTCCCAGGCGCCGCTCAAACCACAAACTCTTAGGAGACTCACTCTTCTTGTACTTAAGTCGGCACTGTGCCTTTGATATTCAATTCCGATGCGATTTCTGTGCTTCATCGTCAATGTGAAGGTCCAAGGGATACAGTAAACCTGCACTGAGGCATCGGAATCCAATACTGGTCTCCCAGGATCTGCGCAAACCACAAACTCTTAGGAGACTCACTCTTCTTGTACTTAAGTCGGCATTGTGCATTTATATTCAATTCCGATGCGATTTCTGTGTTTCATCGTCAATGTGAAGGTCCAACGGATACAGTAAACCTGCACTGGTGTATCGGAATCCAATACTGGTTTCCCAGGAGCCACTCAAAGCACAAACTCTGAGAAGATTCACTCTTCTTGTACTTAAGTCGGCACTGTGCCTTTTATATTCAATTCCGATGCGATTTCTGTGTTTCATCGTCAATGTGAAGGTCCAAGGGATACAGTAAACCTGCACTGGTGCATCGGAATCCAATACTGGTCTCCCAGGAGCTGCTCAAAGCACAAACTCTTAGGAGACAAACTCTTCTTGTACTTAAGTCGGCATTGAGCCTTTTATATTCAATTCCGATGCGATTTCTGTGTTTCATCGTCAATGTGAAGGTCCAAGGGATACAGTAAACCTGCACTGGTGTATCGGAATCCAATACTGGTCTCCCAGGAGCCGCTCAAACCACAAACTCTTAGGAGACTCACTCTTCCTTTACTTAAGTCGCCATTGTGCCTTTTATATTCAATTCCGATGCGATTTCTGTGTTTCATCCTCAATGTGAAGGTCCAAGGGATACAGTAAACCTGCACTGGAGCATCGGAATCGAATACTGGTCTCCCAGGAGCCGCTCAAACCACAAACTCTTAGGAGACTCACTCTTCTTGTACTTAAGTCGGTATTGTGCATTTTATATTCAATTCCGATGCGATTTCTGTGTTTCATCGTCAATGTGAAGGTCCAAGGGATACAGTAAACCTGCACTGGTGCATCGGAATCCAATACTGGTCTCCCAGGAGCGGCCCAAAGCACAAACTCTGAGAAGATTCGCTCTTCTTGTACTTAAGTCGGCACTGTGCCTTTTATATTCAATTCCGATGCGATTTCTGTGTTTCATTGTCAATGTGAAGGTCCATGGGATACAGTAAACCTGCACTGGTGCATCGGAATCCAATACTGGTCTCCCAGGAGCCGCCCAAAGCACAAACTCTGAGAAGATTCACTCTTCTTGTACTTAAGTCGGCACTGTGTCTTTTATATTCAATTCCGATGCGATTTCTGTGATTCATCGTCAATGTGAAGGTCCAAGGGATACAGTAAACCTGCACTGGTGCATCGGAATCCAATACAGGTCTCCCAGGAGCCGCTCAAACCACAAACTCTTAGGAGACTCACTCTTCTTTTACTTAAGTCGGCACTGTGTCTTTTATATTCAATTCCGATGCGATTTCTGTGTTTCATTGTCAATGTGATGGTCCAAGGGATACAGTAAACCTGCACTGGTGCATCAGGATCCAATACTGGTCTCCCAGGAGCCGCCGAAAGCACAAACTCTGAGAAGATTCACTCTTCTTGTACTTAAGTCGGCACTGTGTCTTTTATATTCAATTCCGATGCGATTTCTGTGTTTCATCGTCAATGTGAACGTCCAAGGGATACAGTAAACCTGCACTGGTGCATCGGAATCCAATACTGGTCTCCCAGGAGCCGCCCAAAGCACAAACTCTGAGAAGATTCACTCTTCTTGTACTTAAGTCGGCACTGTGTCCTTTATATTCAATTCCGATGCGATTTCTGTGTTTCATTGTCAATGTGAAGGTCCAAGGGATACAGTAAACCTGCACTGGTGCATCGGAATCCAATACTGGTCTCCGAGGAGCCGCCCAAAGCACAAACTTTGAGAAGATTCACTCTTCTTGTACTTAAGTCGGCACTGTGTCTTTTATATTCAATTCCGATGCGATTTCTGTGTTTCATTGTCAATGTGAAGGTCCAAGGGGTACAGTAAACCAGCACTGGTGCATCGGAATCCAATACTGGTCTCCCAGGAGCCGCCCAAAGCACAAACTCTGAGAAGATTCACTCTTCTTGTACTTAAGTCGGCACTGTGTCTCTTATATTCAATTCCGATGCGATTTCTGTGTTTCATTGTCAATGTGAAGGTCCAAGGGATACAGTAAACCTGCACTGGTGCATCGGAATCCAATACTGGTCTCCCAGGTACCGCCCAAAAACAAACTCTGAGAAGATTCACTCTTCTTGTACTTAAGTCGGCACTGTGTCTTTTATATTCAATTCCGATGCGATTTCTGTGTTTCATTGTCAATGTGAAGGTCCAAGGGATACAGTAAACCTGCACTGGTGCATCGGAATCCAATACTGGTCTCCCAGGAGCCGCCCAAAGCACAAACTCTGAGAAGATTCACTCTTCTTGTACTTAAGTCGGCACTGTGTCTTTTATATTCAATTCCGATGCGATTTCTGTGTTTCATTGTCAATGCGAAGGTCCAAGGGATACAGTAAACCTGAACTGGTGCATCGGAATCCAATACTGGTCTCCCAGGAGCCGCCCAAAGCACAAACTCTGAGAAGATTCACTCTTCTTGTACTTAAGTCGGCACTGTGTCTTTTATATTCAATTCCGATGCGAATTCTGTGTTTCATTCTCAATGTGAAGGTCCAAGGGATACAGTAAACCTGCACTGGTGCATCGGAATCCAATACTGGTCTCCCAGGAGCCGCTCAAACCACAAACTCTTAGGAGACTCACTCTTCTTGTACTTAAGTCGGCACTGTGTCTTTTATATTCAATTCCGATGCGATTTCTGTGTTTCATTGTCAATGTGAAGGTCCAAGGGATACAGTAAACCTGCACTGGTGCATCGGAATCCAATGCTGGTCTCCCAGGAGCCGCTCAAAGCACAAACTCTGAGAAGTTTCACTCTTCTTGTACTTAAGTCGGCACTGTGCCTTTTATATTCAATTCCGATGCGATTTCTGTGTTTCATCGTCAATGTGAAGGTCCAAGGGATACAGTAAACCTGCACTGGTGCATCGGAATCGATACTGGTCTCCCAAAAGCCGCTCAAAGCACAAACTCTTAGGAGACTCACTCTTCTTGTACTTAAGTCGGCATTGTGCCTTTGATATTCAATTCCGATGCGATTTCTGTGTTTCATCGTCAATGTGAAGGTCCAAGGGATAGAGTAAACCTGCACTGGTGCATCGGAATCCAATACTGGTCTCCCAGGAGCCGCTCAAAGCACAAACTCTTAGGAGACTCACTCTTCTTGTACTTAAGTCGGCATTGTGCCTTTTATATTCAATTCCGATGCGATTTCTGTGTTTCATCGTCAATGTGAAGGTCCAAGGGATACAGTAAACCTGCACTGGTGTATCGGAATCCAATACTGGTCTCCCAGGAGCCGCTCAAACCACAAACTCTTAGGAGACTCACTCTTCCTGTACTTAAGTCGGCATTGTGCCTTTTATATTCAATTTCGATGCGATTTCTGTGTTTCATCGTCAATGTGAAGGTCCAAGGGATACAGTAAACCTGCACTGGTGCATCGGAATCCAATACTGGTCTCCCAGGAGCCGCTCAAACCACAAACTCTTAGGTGACTCACTCTTCTTGTACTTAAGTCGGTATTGTGCATTTTATATTCAATTCCGATGCGATTTCTGTGTTTCATCGTCAATGTGAAGGTCCAAGGGATACAGTAAACCTGCACTGGTGCATCGGAATCCAATAATGGTCTCCCAGGAGCCGCCCAAAGCTCAAACTCTGAGAAGATTCAATCTTCTTGTACTTATGTCGGCACTGTGTCTTTTATATTCAATTCCGATGCGATTTCTGTGTTTCATCGTCAATGTGAACGTCCAAGGGATACAGTAAACCTGCACTGGTGCATCGGAATCCAATACTGGTCTCCCAGGAGCCGCCCAAAGCACAAACTCTAAAAGATTCACTCTTCTTGTACTTAAGTCGGCACTGTGTCCTTTATATTCAATTCCGATGCGATTTCTGTGTTTCATTGTCAATGTGAAGGTCCAAGGGATACAGTAAACCTGCACTGGTGCATCGGAATCCAATACTGGTCTCCCAGGAGCCGCCCAAAGCACAAACTCTGAGAAGATTCACTCTTCTTGTACTTAAGTCGGCACTGTGTCTTTTATATTCAATTCCGACGCGATTTCTGTGTTTCATTGTCAATGTGAAGGTCCAAGGGGTACAGTAAACCAGCACTGGTGCATCGGAATCCAATACTGGTCTCCCAGGAGCCGCCCAAAGCACAAACTCTGAGAAGATTCACTCTTCTTGTACTTAAGTCGGCACTGTGTCCCTTATATTCAATTCCGATGCGATTTCTGTGTTTCATTGTCAATCTGAAGGTCCAAGGGATACAGTAAACCAGCACTGGTGCATCGGAATCCAATACTGGTCTCCCAGGAGCCGCCCAAACACAAACTCTGAGAAGATTCACTCTTCTTGTACTTAAGTCGGCACTGTGTCTTTTGTATTCAATTCCGATGCGATTTCTGTGTTTCATTGTCAATGTGAAGGTCCAAGGGATACAGTAAACCTGCACTGGTGCATCGGAATCCAATACTGGTCTCCCAGGAGCCGCCCAAAGCACAAACTCTGAGAAGATTCACTCTTCTTGTACTTAAGTCGGCACTGTGCCTTTTATATTCAATTCCGATGCGATTTCTGTGTTTCATCGTCAATGTGAAGGTCCAAGGGATACAGTAATCCTGCACTGGTGCATCGGAATCGAATACTGGTCTCCCAGGAGCCGCTCAAACCACAAACTCTTAGGAGACTCACTCTTCTTGTACTTAAGTCGGCACTGTGTCTTTTATATTCAATTCCGATGCGATTTCTGTGTTTCATTATCAATGTGAAGGTCCAAGGGATACAGTAAACCTGCACTGGTGCATCGGAATCCAATACTGGTCCCCCAGGTGCCGCTCAAAGCACAAACCCTCAGAAGATTCACTCTTCTTGTACATAAGTAGGCATTGTGCCTTTCATATTCAATTCCGATGCGATTTCTGTGTTTCATTGTCAATGTGACGGTCCAAGAGATGCAGTAAACCTGCACTGGTGCATCGGAATCCAATACTGGTCTCCCAGGAGCCGCCCGAAGCACAAACTCTGAGAAGATTCACTCTTCTTGTACTTAAGTCGGCACTGTGTCTTTTATATTCAATTCCGATGCGATTTCTGTGTTTCATTGTCAATGTGAAGGTCCAAGGGATACAGTAAACCTGCACTGGTGCATCGGAATCCAATACTGGTCTCCCAGGAGCCGCCCAAAGCACAAACTCTTAGGAGACTCACTCTTCTTGTACTTAAGTCGGCACTGTGTCTTTTATATTCAATTCCGATGCGATTTCAGTGTTTCATTGTCAATGTGAAGGTCCAAGGGATACAGTAAACCTGCACTGAGGCATCGGAATCCAATACTGGTCTCCCAGGAGCCGCCCAAAGCACAAATTCTTAGGAGACTCACTCTTCTTGTACTTAAGTTGGCACTGTGTCTTTTATATTCAATTCCGATGCGATTTCTGTGTTTCATTGTCAATGTGACGGTCCAAGTGATAGTGTAAACCTGCACTGGTGCATAGGAATCCAATACTGGTCTCCCAGGAGCCACCCAAAGCACAAACTCTGAGAAGATTCACTCTTCCTGTACTTAAGTCGGCACTGTGCCTTTTATATTCAATTCCGATGCGATTTCTGTGTTTCATTGTCAATGTGAAGGTCCAGGGGATACAGTAAACCTGCACTGGTGCATCGGAATCCAATACTGGTCTCCCAGGAGCCGCCTAAAGCACAAACTCTTAGGAGACTCACTCTTCTTGTACTTAAGTCGGCACTGTGTCCCTTATATTCAATTCCGATGCGATTTCTGTGTTTCATTGTCAATGTGAAGGTCCAAGGGATACAGTAAACCTGCACTGGTGCATCGGAATCCAATACTGGTCTCCCAGGAGCCGCCCAAACACAAACTCTGAGAAGATTCACTCTTCTTGTACTTAAGTCGGCACTGTGTCTTTTGTATTGAATTCCGATGCGATTTCTGTGTTTCATTGTCAATGTGAAGGTCCAAGGGATACAGTAAACCTGCACTGGTGCATCGGAATCCAATACTGGTCTCCCAGGAGCCGCCCAAAGCACAAACTCTGAGAAGATTCACTCTTCTTGTACTTAAGTCGGCACTGTGTCTTTTATATTCAATTCCGATGCGATTTCTGTGTTTCATTGTCAATGTGAAGGTCCAAGGGATACAGTAAACCTGAACTGGTGCATCGGAATCCAATACTGGTCTCCCAGGAGCCACCCAAAGCACAAACTCTGAGAAGATTCACTCTTCTTGTACATAAGTCGTCACTGTGTCTTTTATATTCAATTCCGATGCGAATTCTGTGTTTCATTCTCAATGTGAATTTCCAAGGGATACAGTAAACCTGCACTGGTGCATCGGAATCCAATACTGGTCTCCCAGGAGCCGCCCAAAGCACAAACTCTGAGAAGATTCACTCTTCTTGTACTTAAGTCGGCACTGTGCCTTTTATATTCAATTCCGATGCGATTTCTGTGTTTCATCGTCAATGTGAAGGTCCAAAGGATACAGTAAACCTGCACTGGTGCATCGGAATCCAATACTGGTCTCCCAGGAGCCGCTCAAACCACAAACTCTTAGGAGACTCACTCTTCTTGTACTTAAGTCGGCACTGTGTCTTTTATATTCAATTCCGATGCGATTTCTGTGTTTCATTATCAATGTGAAGGTCCAAGGGATACAGTAAACCTGCACTGGTGCATCGGAATCCAATACTGGTCCCCCAGGTGCCGCTCAAAGCACAAACCCTCAGAAGATTCACTCTTCTTGTACATAAGTCGGCATTGTGCCTTTCATATTCAATTCCGATGCGATTTCTGTGCTTCATTGTCAATGTGACGGTCCAAGGGATGCAGTAAACCTGCACTGGTGCATCGGAATCTAATACTGGTCTCCCAGGAGCCGCCCGAAGCACAAACTCTGAGAAGATTCACTCTTCTTGTACTTAAGTCGGCACTGTGTCTTTTATATTCAATTCCGATGCGATTTCTGTGTTTCATTGTCAATGTGAAGGTCCAAGGGATACAGTAAACCTGCACTGGTGCATCGGAATCCAATACTGGTCTCCCAGGAGCCGCCCAAAGCACAAACTCTTAGGAGACTCACTCTTCTTGTACTTAAGTCGGCACTGTGTCTTTTATAATCAATTCCGATGCGATTTCAGTGTTTCATTGTCAATGTGAAGGTCCAAGGGATACAGTAAACCTGCACTGGTGCATCGGAATCCAATACTGGTCTCCCAGGAGCCGCCCAAAGCACAAATTCTTAGGAGACTCACTCTTCTTGTACTTAAGTTGGCACTGTGTCTTTTATATTCAATTCCGATGCGATTTCTGTGTTTCATTGTCAATGTGACGGTCCAAGTGATAGTGTAAACCTGCACTGGTGCATAGGAATCCAATACTGGTCTCCCAGGAGCCACCCAAAGCACAAACTCTGAGAAGATTCACTCTTCTTGTACTTAAGTCGGCACTGTGCCTTTTATATTCAATTCCGATGCGATTTCTGTGTTTCATTGTCAATGCGAAGGTCCAAGGGATACAGTAAACCTGCACTGGTGCATCGGAATCCAATACTGGTCTCCCAGGAGCCGCCTAAAGCACAAACTCTTAGGAGACTCACTCTTCTTGTACTTAAGTCGGCACTGTGTCTTTTATATTCAATTCCGATGCGATTTCTGTGTTTCATTGTCAATGTGACGGTCCAAGGGATAGAGTAAACCTGCACTGGTGCATAGGAATCCAATACTGGTCTCCCTGGAGCCGCTCTAACCACAAACTCTTAGGAGACTCACTCTTCTTGAACTTAAGTCGGCACTGTGCCTTTTATATTCAATTGCGATGCGATTTCTGTGTTTCATTGTCAATGTGAAGGTCCAAGGGATACAGTAAACCTGCACTGGTGCATAGGAATCCAATACTGGTCTCCCAGGAGCCGCCCAAAGCACAAACTCTGAGAAGATTCACTCTTCTTGTACTTAAGTCGGCACTGTGCCTTTTATATTCAATTCCCATGCGATTTCTGTGTTTCATTGTCAATGTGACGGTCCAAGGGATAGAGTAAACCTGCACTGGTGCATAGGAATCCAATACTGGTCTCCCAGGAGCCGCCCAAAGCACAAACTCTGAGAAGATTCACTCTTCTTGTACTTAAGTCGGCACTGTGTCTTTTATATTCAATTCCGATGCGATTTCTGTGTTTCATTGTCAATGTGAAGGTCCAAGGGATACAGTAAACCTGCACTGGTGCATCGGAATCCAATACTGATCTCCCAGGAGCCGCCCAAAGCACAAACTCTTAGGAGACTCACTCTTCTTGTACTTAAGTCGGCACTGTGTCTTTTATATTCGATTCCGATGCGATTTCTGTGTTTCATTGTCAATGTGACGGTCCAAGGGATAGAGTATACCAGCACTGGTGCCTCGGAATCCAATACTGGTCTCCCAGGAGTCGGCCAAAGCACAAACTCTGAGAAGATTCACTCTTCTTGTACTTAAGTCGGCACTGTGCCTTTTATATTCAATTCCGATGCGATTTCTGTGTTTCATTGTCAATGTGTAGGTCGAAGGGATAGAGTAAACCTGCACTGGTGCATCGGAATCTAATACTGGTCTCCCAGGAGCCGCTCAAACCACAAACTCTTTAGAGTCTCACTCTTCTTGTACTTAAGTCGGCACTGTGCCTTTTATATTCAATTCCGATGCGATTTCTGTGTTTCATCGTCAGTGTGAAGGTCCAAGGGATAGAGTAAACCTGCACTGGTGCATCGGAATCTAATACTGGTCTCCCAGGAGCCGCTCAAACCACAAACTCTTAGGAGACTCACTCTTCTTGTACTTAAGTCGGCATTGTGCCTTTGATATTCAATTCCGATGCGATTTCTGTGTTTCATCGTCAATGTGAAGGTCCAAGGGATACAGTAAACCTGCACTGGTGCATCGGAATCTAATACTGGTCTCCCAGTAGCCGCTCAAACCACAAACTCTTAGGAGACTCACTCTTCTTGTACTTAAGTCGGCACTGTGCCTTTTATATTCAATTCCGATGCGATTTCTGTGTTTCATCGTCAGTGTGAAGGTCCAAGGGATAGAGTAAACCTGCACTGGTGCATCGGAATCTAATACTGGTCTCCCAGGAGCCGCTCAAACCACAAACTCTTAGGAGACTCACTCTTCTTGTACTTAAGTCGGCATTGTGCCTTTGATATTCAATTCCGATGCGTTTTCTGTGTTTCATCGTCAATGTGAAGGTCCAAGGGATACAGTAAACCTGCACTGGTGCATCGGAATCCAATACTGGTCTCCCAGGAGCCGCCTAAAGCACAAACTCTTAGGAGACTCACTCTTCTTGTACTTAAGTCGGCACTGTGTCTTTTATATTCAATTCCGATGCGATTTCTGTGTTTCATTGTCAATGTGACGGTCCAAGGGATAGAGTAAACCTGCACTGCTGCATAGGAATCCAATACTGGTCTCCCAGGAGCCGCTCTAACCACAAACTCTTAGGAGACTCACTCTTCTTGAACTTAAGTCGGCACTGTGCCTTTTATATTCAATTGCGATGCGATTTCTGTGTTTCATTGTCAATGTGAAGGTCCAAGGGATACAGTAAACCTGCACTGGTGCATAGGAATCCAATACTGGTCTCCCAGGAGCCGCCCAAAGCACAAACTCTGAGAAGATTCACTCTTCTTGTACTTAAGTCGGCACTGTGTCTTTTATATTCAATTCCGATGCGATATCTGTGTTTCATCGTCAATGTGAAGGTCCAAGGGATACAGTAAACCTGCACTGGTGCATCGGAATCCCATACTGGTCTCCCAGCACAAACTCAATCCAATACTGGTCTCCCAGGGGCCGCCGAAAGCACAAACTGTGAGAAGATTCACTCTTCTTGTACTTAAGTCGGCACTGTGCCTTTTATATTCAATTCCGATGCGATTTCTGTGTTTCATTGTCAATGTGAAGGTCCAAGGGATACAGTAAACCTGCACTGGTGCATCGGAATCCAATACTGGTCTTCCAGGAGCCGCCCAAAGCACAAACTCTGAGAAGATTCACTCTTCTTGTACTTAAGTCGGCACTGTGTCTTTTATATTCAATTCCGATGCGATTTCTGTGTTTCATCGTCAATGTGAAGGTCCAAGGGATACAGTAAACCTGCACTGGTGCATCGGAATCCAATACTGGTCTCCCAGGAGCCGCCCAAAGCACAAACTCTGAGAAGATTCACTCTTCTTGTACTTAAGTCGGCACTGTGTCCTTTATATTCAATTCCGATGCGATTTCTGTGTTTCATTGTCAATGTGAAAGTCCAAGGGATACAGTAAACCTGCACTGGTGCATCGGAATCCAATACTGGTCTCCCAGGAGCCGCCCAAAGCACAAACTCTGAGAAGATTCACTCTTCTTGTACTTAAGTCGGCACTGTGTCTTCATATTCAATTCCGATGCGATTTCTGTGTTTCATTGTCAATGTGAAGGTCCAAGGGGTACAGTAAACCAGCACTGGTGCATCGGAATCCAATACTGGTCTCCCAGGAGCCGCCCAAAGCACAAACTCTGAGAAGATTCACTCTTCTTGTACTTAAGTCGGCACTGTGTCTCTTATATTCAATTCCGATGCGATTTCTGTGTTTCATTGTCAATGTGAAGGTCCAAGGGATACAGTAAACCTGGACTGGTGCATCGGAATCCAATACTGGTATCCCAGGAGCCGCCCAAACACAAACTCTGTGAAGATTCACTCTTTTTGTTCTAAAGTCGGCACTGTGTCTTTTATATTCAATTCCGATGCGATTTCTGTGTTTCATTGTCAATGTCAAGGTCCAAGGGATACAGTAAACCTGCACTGGTGCATCGGAATCCAATACTGGTCTCCCAGGAGCCGCCCAAAGCACAAACTCTGAGAAGATTCACTCTTCTTGTACTTAAGTCGGCACTGTGTCTTTTATATTCAATTCCGATGCGATTTCTGTGTTTCATTGTCAATGTGAAGGTCCAAGGGATACAGTAAACCTGCACTGGTGCATCGGAATCCAATACTGGTCTCCCAGGAGCCGTCCAAAGCACAAACTCTGAGAAGATTCACTCAAGTCGGCACTGTGCGTTTTATATTCAATTCCGATGCGATTTCTGTGTTTCATCGTCAATGTGAAGGTCCAAGGGATAGAGTAAACCTGCACTGGTGCATCGGAATCGAATACTGGTCTCCCAGGAGCCGCTCAAACCACAAACTCTTAGGAGACTCACTCTTCTTGTACTTAAGTCGGCATTGTGCCTTTGATATTCAATTCCGATGCGATTTCTGTGTTTCATCGTCAATGTGAAGGTCCAAGGGATAGAGTAAACCTGCACTGGTGCATCGGAATCTAATACTGGTCTCCCAGGAGCCGCTCAAAGCACAAACTCGTATAAGATTCACTCTTCTTGTACTTAAGTCGGCACTGTGCCTTTTATATTCAATTCCGATGTGATTTCTGCGTTTCATCGTCAATGTGAAGGTCCAAGGGATAGAGTAAACCTGCACTGGTGCATCGGAATCCAATACTGGTCTCCCAGGAGCCGCTCAAAGCACAAACTCTTAGGAGACTCACTCTTCTTGTACTTAAGTCGGCATTGTGCCTTTGATATTCAATTCCGATGCGATTTCTGTGTTTCATCGTCAATGTGAATGTCCAAGGGATAGAGTAAACCTGCACTGGTGCATCCGAATCTAATACTGGTCTCCCAGGAGCCGCTCAAAGCACAAACTCTGAGAAGTTTCACTCTTCTTGAACTTAAGTCGGCACTGTGCCTTTTATATTCCATTCCGATGCGATTTCTGTGTTTCATCGTCAATGTGAAGGTCCAAGGGATACAGAAAACCTGCACTGGTGCATCGGAATCGAATACTGGTCTCCCAGGAGCCGCTCAAAGCACAAACTCTTAGGAGACTCACTCTTATTGTACTTATGTCGGCATTGTGCCTTTGATATTCAATTCCGATGCGATTTCTGTGTTTCATCGTCAATGTGAAGGTCCAAGGGATAGAGTAAACCTGCACTGGTGCATCGGGATCTAATACTGGTCTCCCAGGAGCCGCTCAAAGCACAAACTCTGAGAAGATTCACTCTTCTTTTACTTAAGTCGGCACTGTGCCTTTTATATTCAATTCCGATGTGATTTCTGTGTTTCATCGTCAATGTGAAGGTCCAAGGGATACAGTAAACCTGCACTGGTGCATCGGAATCCCATACTGGTCTCCCAGCACAAACTCAATCCAATAGTGGTCTCCCAGGAGCCGCCGAAAGCACAAACTGTGAGAAGATTCACTCTTCTTGTACTTAAGTCGGCACTGTGCCTTTTATATTCAATTCCGATGCAATTTCTGTGTTTCATTGTCAATGTGAAGGTCCAAGGGATACAGTAAACCTGCACTGGTGCATCGGAATCCAATACTGGTCTCTCAGGAGCCGCCCAAAGCACAAACTCTGAGAAGATTCACTCTTCATGTACTTAAGTCGGCACTTTGTTTTTTATATTCAATTCCGATGCGATTTCTGTGTTTCATTGTCAATGTGAAGGTCCAAGGGATACAGTAAACCTGCACTGGTGCATCGGAATCCAATACTGGTCTCCCAGGAGTCGCCCAAAGCACAAACTCTGAGAAGATTCACTCTTCTTGTACTTAAGTCGGCACTGTGTCCTTTATATTCAATTCCGATGCGATTTCTGTGTTTCATTGTCAATGTGAAAGTCCAAGGGATACAGTAAACCTGCACTGGTGCATCGGAATCCAATACTGGTCTCCCAGGAGTCGCCCAAAGCTCAAACTCTGAGAAGATTCAATCTTCTTGTACTTAAGTCGGCACTGTGTCTTTTATATTCAATTCCGATGCGATTTCTGTGTTTCATCGTCAATATGAATGTCCAAGGGATACAGTAAACCTGCACTGGTGCATCGGAATCCAATACTGGTCTCCCAGGAGCCGCCCAAAGCACAAACTCTGAGAAGATTCACTCTTCTTGTACTTAAGTCGGCACTGTGTCCTTTATATTCAATTCCGATGCGATTTCTGTGTTTCATTGTCAATGTGAAAGTCCAAGGGATACAGTAAACCTGCACTGGTGCATCGGAATCCAATACTGGTCTCCCAGGAGCCGCCCAAAGCACAAACTCTGAGAAGATTCACTCTTCTTGTACTTAAGTCGGCACTGTGTCTTCATATTCAATTCCGATGCGATTTCTGTGTTTCATCGTCAATGTGAACGTCCAAGGGATACAGTAAACCTGCACTGGTGCATCGGAATCCAATACTGGTCTCCCAGGAGCCGCCCAAAGCACAAACTCTGAGAAGATTCACTCTTCTTGTACTTAAGTCGGCACTGTGTCCTTTATATTCAATTCCGATGCGATTTCTGTGTTTCATTGTCAATGTGAAGGTCCAAGGGATACAGTAAACCTGGACTGGTGCATCGGAATCCAATACTGGTCTCCCAGGAGCCGCCCAAACACAAACTCTGTGAAGATTCACTCTTTTTGTTCTAAAGTCGGCACTGTGTCTTTTATATTCAATTCCGATGCGATTTCTGTGTTTCATTGTCAATGTCAAGGTCCAAGGGATACAGTAAACCTGCACTGGAGCACTGGAATCCAATACTGGTCTCCCAGGAGCCGCCCAAAGCACAAACTCTGAGAAGATTCACTCTTCTTGTACTTAAGTCGGCACTGTGTCTTTTATATTCAATTCCGATGCGATTTCTGTGTTTCATTGTCAATGTGAAGGTCCAAGGGATACAGTAAACCTGCACTGGTGCATCGGAATCCAATACTGGTCTCCCAGAAGCCGTCCAAAGCACAAACTCTGAGAAGATTCACTCAAGTCGGCACTGTGCGTTTTATATTCAATTCCGATGCGATTTCTGTGTTTCATCGTCAATGTGAAGGTCCAAGGGATAGAGTAAACCTGCACTGGTGCATCGGAATCGAATACTGGTCTCCCAGGAGCCGCTCAAACCACAAACTCTTAGGAGACTCACTCTTCTTGTACTTAAGTCGGCATTGTGCCTTTGATATTCAATTCCGATGCGATTTCTGTGTTTCATCGTCAATGTGAAGGTCCAAGGGATAGAGTAAATCTGCACTGGTGCATCGGAATCTAATACTGGTCTCCCAGGAGCCGCTCAAAGCACAAACTCGTATAAGATTCACTCTTCTTGTACTTAAGTCGGCACTGTGCCTTTTATATTCAATTCCGATGTGATTTCTGCGTTTCATCGTCAATGTGAAGGTCCAAGGGATACAGTAAACCTGCACTGGTGCATCGGAATCCAATACTGGTCTCCCAGGAGCCGCTCAAAGCACAAACTCTTAGGAGACTCACTCTTCTTGTACTTAAGTCGGCATTGTGCCTTTGATATTCAATTCCGATGCGATTTCTGTGTTTCATCGCCAATGTGAATGTCCAAGGGATAGAGTAAACCTGCACTGGTGCATCGGAATCTAATACTGGTCTCCCAGGAGCCGCTCAAAGCACAAACTCTGAGAAGTTTCACTCTTCTTGTACTTAAGTCGGCACTGTGCCTTTTATATTCAATTCCGATGCGATTTCTGTGTTTCATCGTCAATGTGAAGGTCCAAGGGATACAGAAAACCTGCACTGGTGCATCGGAATCGAATACTGGTCTCCCAGGAGCCGCTCAAAGCACAAACTCTTAGGAGACTCACTCTTATTGTACTTATGTCGGCATTGTGCCTTTGATATTCAATTCCGATGCGATTTCTGTGTTTCATCGTCAATGTGAAGGTCCAAGGGATAGAGTAAACCTGCACTGGTGCATCGGGATCTAATACTGGTCTCCCAGGAGCCGCTCAAAGCACAAACTCTGAGAAGATTCACTCTTCTTTTACTTAAGTCGGCACTGTGCCTTTTATATTCAATTCCGATGTGATTTCTGTGTTTCATCGTCAATGTGAAGGTCCAAGGGATACAGTAAACCTGCATTGGTGCATCGGAATCCAATACTGGTCTCCCAGGAGCCGCTCAAACCACAAACTCTTAGGGGACTCACTCTTCTTGTACTTAAGTCGGCATTGTGCCTTTGATATTCAATTCCGATGCGATTTCTGTGTTTCATCGTCAATGTGAAGGTCCAAGGGATAGAGTAAACCTGCACTGGTGCATCGGAATCTAATACTGGTCTCCCAGGAGCCGCTCAAAGCACAAACTCTGAGAAGATTCACTCTTCTTGTACTTAAGTCGGCACTGTGCCTTTTATATTCAATTCCGATGCGATTTCTGTGTTTCATCGTCAATGTGGTGGTCCAGGGGATACAGGAAACCTGCACTGGTGCATCGGAATCCAATACTGGTCTCCCAGGAGCCGCTCAAACCACAAACTCTTAGGAGACTCACTTTTCTTGTACTTATGTCGGCAATGTGCATTTTATATTCAATTCCGATGCGATTTCTGTGCTTCATCGTCAATGTGGAGGTCCAAGGGATACCGTAAACATGCACTGGTGCATCGGAATCCAATACTGGTCTCCCAGGCGCCGCTCAAACCACAAACTCTTAGGTGGCTCACTCTTCTAGTACTTAAGTAGGCACTGTGCCTTTGATATTCAATTCCGATGCGATTTCTGTGCTTCATCGTCAATGTGAAGGTCCAAGGGATACAGTAAACCTGCACTGGTGCATCGGAATCCAATACTGGTCTCCCAGGATCTGCTCAAACCACAAACTCTTAGGAGACTCACTCTTCTTGTACTTAAGTCGGCATTGTGCCTTTTATATTCAATTCCGATGCGATTTCTGTGTTTCATCGTCAATGTGAAGGTCCAACGGATACAGTAAACCTGCACTGGTGTATCGGAATCCAATACTGGTTTCCCAGGAGCCGCTCAAAGCACAAACTCTGAGAAGATTCACTCTTCTTGTACTTAAGTCGGCACTGTGCCTTTTATATTCAATTCCGATGCGATTTCTGTGTTTCATCGTCAATGTGAAGGTCCAAGGGATACAGTAATCCTGCACTGGTGCATCGGAGTCCAATACTGGTCTCCCAGGAGCCGCTCAAACCACAAACTCTTAGGAGATTCACTCTTCTTGTACTTAAGTCGGCATTGTGCCTTTTATATTCAATTCCGATGCGATTTCTGTGTTTCATCGTCAATGTGAAGGTCCAAGGGATACAGTAAACCTGCACTGGTGCATCGGAATCCAATACTGGTCTCGCAGGAGCCGCTCAAAGCACAAACTCTTAGGAGACTCACTGTTCTTGTACTTAAGTCGGCATTGTGCCTTTTATATTCAATTCCGATGCGATTTCTGTGTTTCATCGTCAATGTGAAGGTCCAAGGGATACAGTAAACCTGCACTGGTGTATCGGAATCCAATACTGGTCTCCCAGGAGCCGCTCAAACCACAAACTCTTAGGAGACTCACTCTTCCTGTACTTAAGTCGGCATTGTGCCTTTTATATTCAATTCCGATGCGATTTCTGTGTTTCATCGTCAATGTGAAGGTCCAAGGGATACAGTAAACCTGCACTGGTGCATCGGAATCCAATACTGGTCTCCCAGGAGCCGCTCAAACCACAAACGCTTAGGAGACTCACTCTTCTTGTACTTAAGTCGGTATTGTGCATTTTATATTCAATTCCGATGCGCTTTCTGTGTTTCATCGTCAATGTGAAGGTCCAAGGGATACAGTAAACCTGCACTGGTGCATCGGAATCCAATACTGGTCTCCCAGGAGCGGCCCAAAGCACAAACTCTGAGAAGATTCACTCTTCTTGTACTTAAGTCGGCACTGTGCCTTTTATATTCAATTCCGATGCGATTTCTGTGTTTCATTGTCAATGTGAAGGTCCATGGGATACAGTAAACCTGCACTGGTGCATCGGAATGCAATACTGGTCTCCCAGGAGCCGCCCAAAGCACAAACTCTGAGAAGATGCACTCTTCTTGTACTTAAGTCGGCACTGTGTCTTTTATATTCAATTCCGATGCGATTTCTGTGATTCATCGTCAATGTGAAGGTCCAAGGGATACAGTAAACCTGCACTGGTGCATCGGAATCCAATACTGGTCTCCCAGGAGCCGCTCAAACCACAAACTCTTAGGAGACTCACTCTTCTTGTACTTAAGTCGGCACTGTGTCTTTTATATTCGATTCCGATGCGATTTCTGTGTTTCATTGTCAATGTGAAGGTCCAAGGGATACAGTAAACCTGCACTGGCGCATCTGAATCCAATACTGGTCTCCCAGGAGCCGCCGAAAGCACAAACTCTGAGAAGATTCACTCTTCTTGTACTTAAGTCGGCACTGTGCCTTTTATATTCAATTCCGATGCGATTTCTGTGTTTCATTGTCAATGTGAATGTCCAAGGGATACAGTAAACCTGCACTGGTGCATCGGAATCCAATACTGGTCTCTCAGGAGCCGCCCAAAGCACAAACTCTGAGAAGATTCACTCTTCATGTACTTAAGTCGGAACTTTGTCTTTTATATTCAATTCCGATGCGATTTCTGTGTTTCATTGTCAATGTGAATGTCCAAGGGATACAGTAAACCTGCACTGGTGCATCGGAATCCAATACTGGTCTCCCAGGAGCCGCCCAAAGCTCAAACTCTGAGAAGATTCAATCTTCTTGTACTTATGTCGGCACTGTGTCTTTTATATTCAAATCTGATGCGATTTCTGTGTTTCATCGTCAATGTGAACGTCCAAGGGATACAGTAAACCTGCACTGGTGCATCGGAATCCAATACTGGTCTCCCAGGAGCCGCCCAAAGCTCAAACTCTGAGAAGATTCACTCTTCTTGTACTTAAGTCGGCACTTTGTCTTTTATATTCAATTCGATGCGATTTCTGTGTTTCATTGTCAATGTGAAGGTCCAAGGGATACAGTAAACCTGCACTGGTGCATCGGAATCCAATACTGGTCTCCCAGGAGTCGCCCAAAGCACAAACTCTGAGAAGATTCACTCTTCTTGTACTTAAGTCGGCACTGTGTCTTTTATATTCAATTCCGATGCGATTTCTGTGTTTCATTGTCAATGTGAAGGTCCAAGGGATACAGTTAACCTGCACTGGTGCATCGGAATCCAATACTGGTCTCCCAGGAGCCGCCCAAATCTCAAACTCTGAGAAGATTCAATCTTCTTGTACTTATGTCGGCACTGTGTCTTTTATATTCAATTCCGATGAGATTTCTGTGTTTCATCGTCAATGTGAACGTCCAAGGGATACAGTAAACCTGCACTGGTGCATCGGAATCCAATACTGGTCTCCCAGGAGCCGTCCAAAGCACAAACTCTGAGAAGATTCACTCTTCTTGTACTTAAGTCGGCACTGTGCGTTTTATATTCAATTCCGATGCGATATCTGTGTTTCATCGTCAATGTGAAGGTCCAAGGGATAGAGTAAACCTGCACTGGTGCATCGGAATCGAATACTGGTCTCCCAGGAGCCGCTCAAAGCACAAACTCTTAGGAGACTCACTCTTCTTGTACTTAAGTCGGCATTGTGCCTTTGATATTCAATTCCGATGCGATTTCTGTGTTTCATCGTCAATGTGAAGGTCCAAGGGATAGAGTAAACCTGCACTGGTGCATCGGAATCTAATACTGGTCTCCCAGGAGCCGCTCAAAGCACAAACTCGTATAAGATTCACTCTTCTTGTACTTAAGTCGGCACTGTGCCTTTTATATTCAATTCCGATGTGATTTCTGCGTTTCATCGTCAATGTGAAGGTCCAAGGGATACAGTAAACCTGCACTGGTGCATCGGAATCCAATACTGGTCTCCCAGGAGCCGCTCAAAGCACAAACTCTTAGGAGACTCACTCTTCTTGTACTTAAGTCGGCATTGTGCCTTTGATATTCAATTCCGATGCGATTTCTGTGTTTCATCGTCAATGTGAAGGTCCAAGGGATAGAGTATACCTGCACTGGTGCATCGGAATCTAATACTGGTCTCCCAGGAGCCGCTCAAATCACAAACTCTGAGAAGATTCACTCTTCTTTTACTTAAGTCGGCACTGTGCCTTTTATATTCAATTCCGATGTGATTTCTGTGTTTCATCGTCAATGTGAAGGTCCAAGGGATACAGTAAACCTGCACTGGTGCATCGGAATCCAATACTGGTCTCCCAGGAGCCGCTCAAACCACAAACTCTTAGGGGACTCACTCTTCTTGTACTTAAGTCGGCATTGTGCCTTTGATATTCAATTCCGATGCGATTTCTGTGTTTCATCGTCAATGTGAAGGTCCAAGGGATAGAGTAAACCTGCACTGGTGCATCGGAATCTAATACTGGTCTCCCAGGAGCCGCTCAAAGCACAAACTCTGAGAAGATTCATTCTTCTTGTACTTAAGTCGGCACTGTGCCTTTTATATTCAATTCCGATGCGATTTCTGTGTTTCATCGTCAATGTGAAGGTCCAAGGGATACAGTAAACCTGCACTGGTGCATCGGAATCCAATACTGGTCTCCCAGGAGCCGCTCAAACCACAAACTCTTAGGAGACTCACTTTTCTTGTACTTATGTCGGCACTGTGCATTTTATATTCAATTCCGATGCGATTTCTGTGTTTCATCGTCAATGTGAAGGTCCAAGGGATACCGTAAACATGCACTGGTGCATCGGAATCCAATACTGGTCTCCCAGGCGCCGCTCAAACCACAAACTCTTAGGAGACTCACTCTTCTTGTACTTAAGTCGGTACTGTGCCTTTGATATTCAATTCCGATCCGATTTCTGTGCTTCATCGTCAATGTAAAGGTCCAAGGGATACAGTAAACCTGCACTGGTGCATCGGAATCCAATACTGGTCTCCCAGGATCTGCTCAAACCACAAACTCTTAGGAGACTCACTCTTCTTGTACTTAAGTCGGCATTGTGCCTTTTATATTCAATTCCGATGCGATTTCTGTGTTTCATCGTCAATGTGAAGGTCCAACGGATACAGTAAACCTGCACTGGTGCATCGGAATCCAATACTGGTCTCCCAGGAGCCGCTCAAACCACAAACTCTTAGGAGACTCACTTTTCTTGTACTTATGTCGGCACTGTGCATTTTATATTCAATTCCGATGCGATTTCTGTGTTTCATTGTCAATGTGACGGTCCAAGAGATAGTGTAAACCTGCACTGGTGCATAGGAATCCAATACTGGTCTCCCAGGAGCCACCCAAAGCACAAACTCTGAGAAGATTCACTCTTCTTGTACTTAAGTCGGCACTGTGCCTTTTATATTCAATTCCGATGCGATTTCTGTGTTTCATTGTCAATGTGAAGGTCCAAGGGATGCAGTAAACCTGCACTGGTGCATCGGAATCCAATACTGGTCTCGCAGGAGCCGCCTAAAGCACAAACTCTTAGGGGACTCACTTTTCTTGTACTTAAGTCGGCACTGTGTCCCTTATATTCAATTCCGATGCGATTTCTGTGTTTCATTGTCAATGTGAAGGTCCAAGGGATACAGTAAACCTGCACTGGTGCATCGGAATCCAATACTGGTCTCCCAGGAGCCGCCCAAACACAAACTCTGAGAAGATTCACTCTTCTTGTACTTAAGTCGGCACTGTGTCTTTTGTATTCAATTCCGATGCGATTTCTGTGTTTCATTGTCAATGTGAAGGTCCAAGGGATACAGTAAACCTGCACTGGTGCATCGGAATCCAATACTGGTCTCCCAGGAGCCGCCCAAAGCACAAACTCTGAGAAGATTCACTCTTCTTGTACTTAAGTCGGCACTGTGTCTTTTATATTCAATTCCGATGCGATTTCTGTGTTTCATTGTCAATGTGAAGGTCCAAGGGATACAGTAAACCTGCAGTGGTGCATCGGAATCCAATACTGGTCTCCCAGGAGCCGCTCAAAGCACAAACTCTTAGGAGACTCACTCTTCTTGTACTTAAGTCGGCACTGTGTCTTTTATATTCAATTCCGATGCGATTTCTGTGTTTCATTATCAATGTGAAGGTCCAAGGGATACAGTAAACCTGCACTGGTGCATCGGAATCCAATACTGGTCTCCCAGGAGCCGCCCAAAGCACAAATTCTTAGGAGACTCACTCTTCTTGTACTTAAGTTGGCACTGTGTCTTTTATATTCAATTCCGATGCGATTTCTGTGTTTCATTGTCAATGTGACGGTCCAAGTGATAGTGTAAACCTGCACTGGTGCATAGGAATCCAATACTGGTCTCCCAGGAGCCACCCAAAGCACAAACTCTGAGAAGATTCACTCTTCTTGTACTTAAGTCGGCACTGTGCCTTTTATATTCAATTCCGATGCGATTTCTGTGTTTCATTGTCAATGTGAAGGTCCAAGGGATACAGTAAACCTGCACTGGTGCATCGGAATCCAATACTGGTCTCCCAGGAGCCGCCTAAAGCACAAACTCTTAGGAGACTCACTCTTCTTGTACTTAAGTCGGCACTGTGTCTTTTATATTCAATTCCGATGCGATTTCTGTGATTCATTGTCAATGTGACGGTCCAAGGGATAGAGTAAACCTGCACTGGTGCATAGGAATCCAATACTGGTCTCCCAGGAGCCGCTCTAACCACAAACTCTTAGGAGACTCACTTTTCTTGAACTTAAGTCGGCACTGTGCATTTAATATTCAATTGCGATGCGATTTCTGTGTTTCATTGTCAATGTGAAGGTCCAAGGGATACAGTAAACCTGCACTCGTGCATAGGAATCCAATACTGGTCTCCCAGGAGCCGCCCAAAGCACAAACTCTGAGAAGATTCACTCTTCTTGTACTTAAGTCGGCACTGTGCCTTTTATATTCAATTCCCATGCGATTTCTGTGTTTCATTGTCAATGTGACGGTCCAAGGGATAGAGTAAACCTGCACTGGTGCATAGGAATCCAATACTGGTCTCCCAGGAGCCGCCCAAAGCACAAACTCTGAGAAGATTCACTCTTCTTGTACTTAAGTCGGCACTGTGTCTTTTATATTCAATTCCGATGCGATTTCTGTGTTTCATTGTCAATGTGAATGTCCAAGGGATACAGTAAACCTGCACTGGTGCATCGGAATCCAATACTGATCTCCCAGGAGCCGCCCAAAGCACAAACTCTTAGGAGACTCACTCTTCTTGTACTTAAGTCGGAGCTGTGTCTTTTATATTCGATTCCGATGCGATTTCTGTGTTTCATTGTCAATGTGACGGTCCAAGGGATAGAGTAAACCAGCACTGGTGCGTCGGAATCCAATACTGGTCTCCCAGGAGTCGGCCAAAGCACAAACTCTGAGAAGATTCACTCTTCTTGTACTTAAGTCGGCACTGTGCCTTTTATATTCAATTCCGATGCGATTTCTGTGTTTCATTGTCAATGTGTAGGTCGAAGGGATAGAGTAAACCTGCACTGGTGCATCGGAATCTAATACTGGTCTCCCAGGAGCCGCTCAAACCACAAACTCTTAGGAGACTCACTCTTCTTGTACTTAAGTCGGCATTGTGCCTTTGATATTCAATTCCGATGCGATTTCTGTGTTTCATCGTCAATGTGAAGGTCCAAGGGATACAGTAAACCTGCACTGGTGCATCGGAATCCCATACTGGTCTCCCAGCACAAACTCAATCCAATACTGGTCTCCCAGGAGCCGCCGAAAGCACAAACTCTGAGAAGATTCACTCTTCTTGTACTTAAGTCGGCACTGTGCCTTTTATATTCAATTCAGATGCGATTTCTGTGTTTCATTGTCAATGTGAAGGTCCAAGGGATACAGTAAACCTGCACTCGTGCATAGGAATCCAATACTGGTCTCCCAGGAGCCGCCCAAAGCACAAACTCTGAGAAGATTCACTCTTCTTGTACTTAAGTCGGCACTGTGCCTTTATATATTCAATTCCCATGCGATTTCTGTGTTTCATTGTCAATGTGACGGTCCAAGGGATAGAGTAAACCTGCACTGGTGCATGGGAATCCAATACTGGTCTCCCAGGAGCCGCCCAAAGCACAAACTCTGAGAAGATTCACTCTTCTTGTACTTAAGTCGGCACTGTGTCTTTTATATTCAATTCCGATGCGATTTCTGTGTTTCATTGTCAATGTGAAGGTCCAAGGGATACAGTAAACTTGCACTGGTGCATCGGAATCCAATACTGATCTCCCAGGAGCCGCCCAAAGCACAAACTCTTAGGAGACTCACTCTTCTTGTACTTAAGTCGGCACTGTGTCTTTTATATTCGATTCCGATGCGATTTCTGTGTTTCATTGTCAATGTGACGGTCCAAGGGATAGAGTAAACCAGCACTGGTGCGTCGGAATCCAATACTGGTCTCCCAGGAGTCGGCCAAAGCACAAACTCTGAGAAGATTCTCTCTTCTTGTACTTAAGTCGGCACTGTGCCTTTTATATTCAATTCCGATGCGATTTCTGTGTTTCATTGTCAATGTGTAGGTCGAAGGGATAGAGTAAACCTGCACTGGTGCATCGGAATCTAATACTGGTCTCCCAGGAGCCGCTCAAACCACAAACTCTTTGGAGTCTCACTCTTCTTGTACTTAAGTCGGCACTGTGCCTTTTATATTCAATTCCGATGCGATTTCTGTGTTTCATCGTCAATGTGAAGGTCCAAGGGATAGAGTAAACCTGCACTGGTGCATCGGAATCTAATACTGGTCTCCCAGGAGCCGCTCAAACCACAAACTCTTAGGAGACTCACTCTTCTTGTACTTAAGTCGGCATTGTGCCTTTGATATTCAATTCCGATGCGATTTCTGTGTTTTATCGTCAATGTGAAGGTCCAAGGGATACAGTAAACCTGCACTGGTGCATCGGAATCCCATACTGGTCTCCCAGCACAAACTCAATCCAATACTGGTCTCCCAGGAGCCGCCGAAAGCACAAACTCTGAGAAGATTCACTCTTCTTGTACTTAAGTCGGCACTGTGCCTTTTATATTCAATTCCGATGCGATTTCTGTGTTTCATTGTCAATGTGAAGGTCCAAGGGATACAGTAAACCTGCACTGGTGCATCGGAATCCAATACTGGTCTCTCAGGAGCCGCCCAAAGCACAAACTCTGAGAAGATTCACTCTTCATGTACTTAAGTCGGCACTTTGTCTTTTATATTCAATTCCGATGCGATTTCTGTGTTTCATTGTCAATGTGAAGGTCCAAGGGATACAGTAAACCTGCACTGGTGCATCGGAATCCAATACTGGTCTCCCAGGAGTCGCCCAAAGCACAAACTCTGAGAAGATTCACTCTTCTTGTACTTAAGTCGGCACTGTGTCTTTTATATTCAATTCCGATGCGATTTCTGTGTTTCATTGTCAATGTGAAGGTCCAATGGATACAGTAAACCTGCACTGGTGCATCGGAATCCAATACTGGTCTCCCAGGAGCCGCCCAAAGCTCAAACTCTGAGAAGATTCAATCTTCTTGTACTTAAGTCGGCACTGTGTCTTTTATATTCAATTCCGATGCGATTTCTGTGTTTCATCGTCAATGTGAATGTCCAAGGGATACAGTAAACCTGCACTGGTGCATCGGAATCCAATACTGGTCTCCCAGGAGCCGCCCAAAGCACAAACTCTGAGAAGATTCACTCTTCTTGTACTTAAGTCGGCACTGTGTCCTTTATATTCAATTCCGATGCGTTTTCTGTGTTTCATTGTCAATGTGAAGGTCCAAGGGATACAGTAAACCTGCACTGGTGCATCGGAATCCAATACTGGTCTCCCAGGAGCCGCCCAAAGCACAAACTCTGAGAAGATTCACTCTTCTTGTACTTAAGTCGGCACTGAGTCTTTCATATTCAATTCCGATGCGATTTCTGTGCTTCATTGTCAATGTGAAGGTCCAAGGGGTACAGTAAACCAGCACTGGTGCATCGGAATCCAATACTGATCTCCCAGGAGCCGCCCAAAGCACAAACTCTTAGGAGACTCACTCTTCTTGTACTTAAGTCGGCACTGTGTCTTTTATATTCGATTCCGATGCGATTTCTGTGTTTCATTGTCAATGTGACGGTCCAAGGGATAGAGTAAACCAGCACTGGTGCGTCGGAATCCAATACTGGTCTCCCAGGAGACGGCCAAAGCACAAACTCTGAGAAGATTCACTCTTCTTGTACTTAAGTCGGCGCTGTGCCTTTTATATTCAATTCCGATGCGATTTCTGTGTTTCATTGTCAATGTGTAGGTCGAAGGGATAGAGTAAACCTGCACTGGTGCATCGGAATCTAATACTGGTCTCCCAGGAGCCGCTCAAACCACAAACTCTTTGGAGTCTCACTCTTCTTGTACTTAAGTCGGCACTGTGCCTTTTATATTCAATTCCGATGCGATTTCTGTGTTTCATCGTCAATGTGAAGGTCCAAGGGATAGAGTAAACCTGCACTGGTGCATCGGAATCTAATACTGGTCTCCCAGGAGCCGCTCAAACCACAAACTCTTAGGAGACTCACTCTTCTTGTACTTAAGTCGGCATTGTGCCTTTGATATTCAATTCCGATGCGATTTCTGTGTTTTATCGTCAATGTGAAGGTCCAAGGGATACAGTAAACCTGCACTGGTGCATCGGAATCCCATACTGGTCTCCCAGCACAAACTCAATCCAATACTGGTCTCCCAGGAGCCGCCGAAAGCACAAACTCTGAGAAGATTCACTCTTCTTGTACTTAAGTCGGCACTGTGCCTTTTATATTCAATTCCGATGCGATTTCTGTGTTTCATTGTCAATGTGAAGGTCCAAGGGATACAGTAAACCTGCACTGGTGCATCGGAATCCAATACTGGTCTCTCAGGAGCCGCCCAAAGCACAAACTCTGAGAAGATTCACTCTTCATGTACTTAAGTCGGCACTTTGTCTTTTATATTCAATTCCGATGCGATTTCTGTGTTTCATTGTCAATGTGAAGGTCCAAGGGATACAGTAAACCTGCACTGGTGCATCGGAATCCAATACTGGTCTCCCAGGAGTCGCCCAAAGCACAAACTCTGAGAAGATTCACTCTTCTTGTACTTAAGTCGGCACTGTGTCTTTTATATTCAATTCCGATGCGATTTCTGTGTTTCATTGTCAATGTGAAGGTCCAATGGATACAGTAAACCTGCACTGGTGCATCGGAATCCAATACTGGTCTCCCAGGAGCCGCCCAAAGCTCAAACTCTGAGAAGATTCAATCTTCTTGTACTTAAGTCGGCACTGTGTCTTTTATATTCAATTCCGATGCGATTTCTGTGTTTCATCGTCAATGTGAATGTCCAAGGGATACAGTAAACCTGCACTGGTGCATCGGAATCCAATACTGGTCTCCCAGGAGCCGCCCAAAGCACAAACTCTGAGAAGATTCACTCTTCTTGTACTTAAGTCGGCACTGTGTCCTTTATATTCAATTCCGATGCGTTTTCTGTGTTTCATTGTCAATGTGAAGGTCCAAGGGATACAGTAAACCTGCACTGGTGCATCGGAATCCAATACTGGTCTCCCAGGAGCCGCCCAAAGCACAAACTCTGAGAAGATTCACTCTTCTTGTACTTAAGTCGGCACTGAGTCTTTCATATTCAATTCCGATGCGATTTCTGTGCTTCATTGTCAATGTGAAGGTCCAAGGGGTACAGTAAACCAGCACTGGTGCATCGGAATCCAATACTGATCTCCCAGGAGCCGCCCAAAGCACAAACTCTTAGGAGACTCACTCTTCTTGTACTTAAGTCGGCACTGTGTCTTTTATATTCGATTCCGATGCGATTTCTGTGTTTCATTGTCAATGTGACGGTCCAAGGGATAGAGTAAACCAGCACTGGTGCGTCGGAATCCAATACTGGTCTCCCAGGAGACGGCCAAAGCACAAACTCTGAGAAGATTCACTCTTCTTGTACTTAAGTCGGCGCTGTGCCTTTTATATTCAATTCCGATGCGATTTCTGTGTTTCATTGTCAATGTGTAGGTCGAAGGGATAGAGTAAACCTGCACTGGTGCATCGGAATCTAATACTGGTATCCCAGGAGCCGCTCAAACCACAAACTCTTTGGAGTCTCACTCTTCTTGTACTTAAGTCGGCACTGTGCCTTTTATATTCAATTCCGATGCGATTTCTGTGTTTCATCGTCAATGTGAAGGTCCAAGGGATAGAGTAAACCTGCACTGGTGCATCGGAATCTAATACTGGTCTCCCAGGAGCCGCTCAAACCACAAACTCTTAGGAGACTCACTCTTCTTGTACTTAAGTCGGCATTGTGCCTTTGATATTCAATTCCGATGCGATTTCTGTGTTTCATCGTCAATGTGAAGGTCCAAGGGATACAGTAAACCTGCACTGGTGCATCGGAATCCCATACTGGTCTCCCAGCACAAACTCAATCCAATACTGGTCTCCCAGGAGCCGCCGAAAGCACAAACTCTGAGAAGATTCACTCTTCTTGTACTTAAGTCGGCACTGTGCCTTTTATATTCAATTCCGATGCGATTTCTGTGTTTCATTGTCAATGTGAAGGTCCAAGGGATACAGTAAACCTGCACTCGTGCATAGGAATCCAATACTGGTCTCCCAGGAGCCGCCCAAAGCACAAACTCTGAGAAGATTCACTCTTCTTGTACTTAAGTCGGCACTGTGCCTTTTATATTCAATTCCCATGCGATTTCTGTGTTTCATTGTCAATGTGACGGTCCAAGGGATAGAGTAAACCTGCACTGGTGCATAGGAATCCAATACTGGTCTCCCAGGAGCCGCCCAAAGCACAAACTCTGAGAAGATTCACTCTTCTTGTACTTAAGTCGGCACTGTGTCTTTTATATTCAATTCCGATGCGATTTCTGTGTTTCATTGTCAATGTGAAGGTCCAAGGGATACAGTAAACCTGCACTGGTGCATCGGAATCCAATACTGATCTCCCAGGAGCCGCCCAAAGCACAAACTCTTAGGAGACTCACTCTTCTTGTACTTAAGTCGGCACTGTGTCTTTTATATTCGATTCCGATGCGATTTCTGTGTTTCATTGTCAATGTGACGGTCCAAGGTATAGAGTAAACCAGCACTGGTGCGTCGGAATCCAATACTGCTCTCCCAGGAGTCGGCCAAAGCACAAACTCTGAGAAGATTCACTCTTCTTGTACTTAAGTCGGCACTGTGCCTTTTATATTCAATTCCGATGCGATTTCTGTGTTTCATTGTCAATGTGTAGGTCGAAGGGATAGAGTAAACCTGCACTGGTGCATCGGAATCTAATACTGGTCTCCCAGGAGCCGCTCAAACCACAAACTCTTTGGAGTCTCACTCTTCTTGTACTTAAGTCGGCACTGTGCCTTTTATATTCAATTCCGATGCGATTTCTGTGTTTCATCGTCAATGTGAAGGTCCAAGGGATAGAGTAAACCTGCACTGGTGCATCGGAATCTAATACTGGTCTCCCAGGAGCCGCTCAAACCACAAACTCTTAGGAGACTCACTCTTCTTGTACTTAAGTCGGCATTGTGCCTTTGATATTCAATTCCGATGCGATTTCTGTGTTTCATCGTCAATGTGAAGGTCCAAGGGATACAGTAAACCTGCACTGGTGCATCGGAATCCAATACTGGTCTCCCAGGAGCCGTCCAAAGCACAAACTCTGAGAAGATTCACTCTTCATGTACTTAAGTCGGCACTGTGCGTTTTATATTCAATTCCGATGCGATTTCTGAGTTTCATCGTCAATGTGAAGGTCCAAGGGATAGAGTAAACCTGCACTGGTGCATCGGAATCGAATACTGGTCTCCCAGGAGCCGCTCAAACCACAAACTCTTAGGAGACTCACTCTTCTTGTACTTAAGTCGGCATTGTACCTTTGATATTCAATTCCGATGTGATTTCTGTGTTTCATCGTCAATGTGAAGGTCCAAGGGATAGAGTAAACCTGCACTGGTGCATCGGAATCTAATACTGGTCTCCCAGGAGCCGCTCAAAGCACAAACTCGTATAAGATTCACTCTTCTTGTACTTAAGTCGGCACTGTGCCTTTTATATTCAATTCCGATGTGATTTCTGCGTTTCATCGTCAATGTGAAGGTCCAAGGGATACAGTAAACCTGCACTGGTGCATCGGAATCCAATACTGGTCTCCCAGGAGCCGCTCAAACCACAAACTCTTAGGAGACTCACTCTTCTTGTACTTAAGTCGGCATTGTGCCTTTGATATTCAATTCCGATGCGATTTCTGTGTTTCATCGTCAATGTGAATGTCCAAGGTATAGAGTAAACCTGCACTGGTGCATCGGAATCTAATACTGGTCTCCCAGGAGCCGCTCAAAGCACAAACTCTGAGAAGTTTCACTCTTCTTGTACTTAAGTCGGCACTGTGCCTTTTATATTCAATTCCGATGCGATTTCTGTGTTTCATCGTCAATGTGAAGGTCCAAGGGATACAGAAAACCTGCACTGGTGCATCGGAATCGAATACTGGTCTCCCAGGAGCCGCTCAAAGCACAAACTCTTAGGAGACTCACTCTTATTGTACTTATGTCGGCATTGTGCCTTTGATATTCAATTCCGATGCGATTTCTGTGTTTCATCGTCAATGTGAAGGTCCAAGGGATAGAGTAAACCTGCACTGGTGCATCGGAATCTAATACTGGTCTCCCAGGAGCCGCTCAAAGCACAAACTCTGAGAAGATTCACTCTTCTTTTACTTAAGTCGGCACTGTGCCTTTTATATTGAATTCCGATGTGATTTCTGTGTTTCATCGTCAATGTGAAGGTCCAAGGGATACAGTAAACCTGCACTGGTGCATCGGAATCCAATACTGGTCTCCCAGGAGCCGCTCAAACCACAAACTCTTAGGGGACTCACTCTTCTTGTACTTAAGTCGGCATTGTGCCTTTGATATTCAATTCCGATGCGATTTCTGTGTTTCATCGTCAATGTGAAGGTCCAAGGGATAGAGTAAACCTGCACTGGTGCATCGGAAACTAATACTGGTCTCCCAGGAGCCGCTCAAAGCACAAACTCTGAGAAGATTCACTCTTCTTGTACTTAAGTCGGCACTGTGCCTTTTATATTCAATTCCGATGCGATTTCTGTGTTTCATCGTCAATGTGAAGGTCCAGGGGATACAGGAAACCTGCACTGGTGCATCGGAATCCAATACTGGTCTCCCGGGAGCCGCTCAAACCACAAACTCTTAGGAGACTCACTTTTCTTGTACTTATGTCGGCACTGTGCATTTTATATTCAATTCCGATGCGATTTCTGTGTTTCATCGTCAATGTGGAGGTCCAAGGGATACCGTATACATGCACTGGTGCATCGGAATCCAATACTGGTGTCCCAGGCGCCGCTCAAACCACAAACTCTTAGGAGACTCACTCTTCTAGTACTTAAGTAGGCACTGTGCCTTTGATATTCAATTCCGATGCGATTTCTGTGCTTCATCGTCAATGTGAAGGTCCAAGGGATACAGTAAACCTGCACTGGTGCATCGGAATCCAATACTGGTCTCCCAGGATCTGCTCAAACCACAAACTCTTAGGAGACTCACTCTTCTTGTACTTAAGTCGGCATTGTGCCTTTTATATTCAATTCCGATGCGATTTCTGTGTTTCATCGTCAATGTGAAGGTCCAACGGATACAGTAAACCTGCACTGGTGTATCGGAATCCAATACTGGTTTCCCAGGAGCCGCTCAAAGAACAAACTCTGAGAAGATTCACTCTTCTTGTACTTAAGTCGGCACTGTGCCTTTTATATTAAATTCCGATGCGATTTCTGTGTTTCATCGTCAATGTGAAGGTCCAAGGGATACAGTAATCCTGCACTGGTGCATCGGAGTCCAATACTGGTCTCCCAGGAGCCGCTCAAACCACAAACTCTTAGGAGATTCACTCTTCTTGTACTTAAGTCGGCATTGTGCCTTTTATATTCAATTCCGATGCGATTTCTGTGTTTCATCGACAATGTGAAGGTCCAAGGGATAGAGTAGACCTGCACTGGTGCATCGGAATCTAATACTGGTCTCCCAGGAGCCGCTCAAAGCACAAACTCGTATAAGATTCACTCTTCTTGTACTTAAGTCGGCACTGTGCCTTTTATATTCAATTCCGATGTGATTTCTGCGTTTCATCGTCAATGTGAAGGTCCAAGGGATACAGTAAACCTGCACTGGTGCATCGGAATCCAATACTGCTCTCCCAGGAGCCGCTCAAAGCACAAACTCTTAGGAGACTCACTCTTCTTGTACTTAAGTCGGCATTGTGCCTTTGATATTCAATTCCGATGCGATTTCTGTGTTTCATCGTCAATGTGAATGTCCAAGGGATAGAGTAAACCTGCACTGGTGCATCGGAATCTAATACTGGTCTCCCAGGAGCCGCTCAAAGCACAAACTCTGAGAAGTTTCACTCTTCTTGTACTTAAGTCGGCACTGTGCCTTTTATATTCAATTCCGATGCGATTTCTGTGTTTCATCGTCAATGTGAAGGTCCAAGGGATACAGTAAACCTGCACTGGTGCATCGGAATCCAATACTGGTCTCCCAGGATCTGCTCAAACCACAAACTCTTAGGAGACTCACTCTTCTTGTACTTAAGTCGGCATTGTGCCTTTTATATTCAATTCCGATGCGATTTCTGTGTTTCATCGTCAATGTGAAGGTCCAACGGATACAGTAAACCTGCACTGGTGTATCGGAATCCAATACTGGTTTCCCAGGAGCCGCTCAAAGAACAAACTCTGAGAAGATTCACTCTTCTTGTACTTAAGTCGGCACTGTGCCTTTTATATTAAATTCCGATGCGATTTCTGTGTTTCATCGTCAATGTGAAGGTCCAAGGGATACAGTAATCCTGCACTGGTGCATCGGAGTCCAATACTGGTCTCCCAGGAGCCGCTCAAACCACAAACTCTTAGGAGATTCACTCTTCTTGTACTTAAGTCGGCATTGTGCCTTTTATATTCAATTCCGATGCGATTTCTGTGTTTCATCGACAATGTGAAGGTCCAAGGGATAGAGTAGACCTGCACTGGTGCATCGGAATCTAATACTGGTCTCCCAGGAGCCGCTCAAAGCACAAACTCGTATAAGATTCACTCTTCTTGTACTTAAGTCGGCACTGTGCCTTTTATATTCAATTCCGATGTGATTTCTGCGTTTCATCGTCAATGTGAAGGTCCAAGGGATACAGTAAACCTGCACTGGTGCATCGGAATCCAATACTGCTCTCCCAGGAGCCGCTCAAAGCACAAACTCTTAGGAGACTCACTCTTCTTGTACTTAAGTCGGCATTGTGCCTTTGATATTCAATTCCGATGCGATTTCTGTGTTTCATCGTCAATGTGAATGTCCAAGGGATAGAGTAAACCTGCACTGGTGCATCGGAATCTAATACTGGTCTCCCAGGAGCCGCTCAAAGCACAAACTCTGAGAAGTTTCACTCTTCTTGTACTTAAGTCGGCACTGTGCCTTTTATATTCAATTCCGATGCGATTTCTGTGTTTCATCGTCAATGTGAAGGTCCAAGGGATACAGAAAACCTGCACTGGTGCATCGGAATCGAATACTGGTCTCCCAGGAGCCGCTCAAAGCACAAACTCTTAGGAGACTCACTCTTATTGTACTTATGTCGGCATTGTGCCATTGATATTCAATTCCGATGCGATTTCTGTGTTTCATCGTCAATGTGAAGGTCCAAGGGATAGAGTAAACCTGCACTGGTGCATCAGAATCTAATACTGGTCTCCCAGGAGCCGCTCAAAGCACAAATTCTGAGAAGATTCACTGTTCTTTTACTTAAGTCGGCACTGTGCCTTTTATATTGAATTCCGATGTGATTTCTGTGTTTCATCGTCAATGTGAAGGTCCAAGGGATACAGTAAACCTGCACTGGTGCATCGGAATCCAATACTGGTCTCCCAGGAGCCGCTCAAACCACAAACTCTTAGGGGACTCACTCTTCTTGTACTTAAGTCGGCATTGTGCCTTTGATATTCAATTCCGATGCGATTTCTGTGTTTCATCGTCAATGTGAAGGTCCAAGGGATAGAGTAAACCTGCACTGGTGCATCGGAATCTAATACTGGTCTCCCAGGAGAAGCTCAAAGCACAAACTCTGAGAAGATTCACTCTTCTTGTACTTAAGTCGGCACTGTGCCTTTTATATTCAATTCCGATGCGATTTCTGTGTTTCATCGTCAATGTGAAGGTCCAGGGGATACAGGAAACCTGCACTGGTGCATCGGAATCCAATACTGGTCTCCCAGGAGCCGCTCAAAGCACAAACTCTGAGAAGATTCACTGTTCTTTTACTTAAGTCGGCACTGTGCCTTTTATATTGAATTCCGATGTGATTTCTGTGTTTCATCGTCAATGTGAAGGTCCAAGGGATACAGTAAACTTGCACTGGTGCATCGGAATCCAATACTGGTCTCCCAGGAGCCGCTCAAACCACAAACTCTTAGGGGACTCACTCTTCTTGTACTTAAGTCGGCATTGTGCCTTTGATATTCAATTCCGATGCGATTTCTGTGTTTCATCGTCAATGTGAAGGTCCAAGGGATACAGTAAACCTGCACTGGTGCATCGGAATCCAATACTGGTCTCCCAGGAGCCGTCCAAAGCACAAACTCTGAGAAGATTCACTCTTCTTGTACTTAAGTCGGCACTGTGCGTTTTATATTCAATTCCGATGCGATTTCTGTGTTTCATCGTCAATGTGAAGGTCCAAGGGATAGAGTAAACCTGCACTGGTGCATCGGAATCGAATACTGGTCTCCCAGGAGCCGCTCAAACCACAAACTCTTAGGAGACTCACTCTTCTTGTACTTAAGTCGGCATTGTAGCTTTGATATTCAATTCCGATGCGAGTTCTGTGTTTCATCGTCAATGTGAAGGTCCAAGGGATAGAGTAAACCTGCACTGGTGCATCGGAATCTAATACTGGTCTCCCAGGAGCCGCTCAAAGCACAAACTCGTATAAGATTCACTCTTCTTGTACTTAAGTCGGCACTGTGCCTATTATATTCAATTCCGATGTGATTTCTGCGTTTCATCGTCAATGTGAAGGTCCAAGGGATACAGTAAACCTGCACTGGTGCATCGGAATCCAATACTGGTCTCCCAGGAGCCGCTCAAAGCACAAACTCTTAGGAGACTCACTCTTCTTGTACTTAAGTCGGCATTGTGCCTTTGATATTCAATTCCGATGCGATTTCTGTGTTTCATCGTCAATGTGAATGTCCAAGGGATAGAGTAAACCTGCACTGGTGCATCGGAATCTAATACTGGTCTCCCAGGAGCCGCTCAAAGCACAAACTCTGAGAAGTTTCACTCTTCTTGTACTTAAGTCGGCACTGTGCCTTTTATATTCAATTCCGATGCGATTTCTGTGTTTCATCGTCAATGTGAAGGTCCAAGGGATACAGAAAACCTGCACTGGTGCATCGGAATCGAATACTGGTCTCCCAGGAGCCGCTCAAAGCACAAACTCTTAGGAGACTCACTCTTATTGTACTTATGTCGGCATTGTGCCATTGATATTCAATTCCGATGCGATTTCTGTGTTTCATCGTCAATGTGAAGGTCCAAGGGATAGAGTAAACCTGCAATGGTGCATCGGAATCTAATACTGGTCTCCCAGGAGCCGCTCAAAGCACAAACTCTGAGAAGATTCACTCTTCTTTTACTTAAGTCGGCACTGTGCCTTTTATATTGAATTCCGATGTGATTTCTGTGTTTCATCGTCAATGTGAAGGTCCAAGGGATACAGTAAACCTGCACTGGTGCATCGGAATCCAATACTGGTCTCCCAGGAGCCGCTCAAACCACAAACTCTTAGGGGACTCACTCTTCTTGTACTTAAGTCGGCATTGTGCCTTTGATATTCAATTCCGATGCGATTTCTGTGTTTCATCGTCAATGTGAAGGTCCAAGGGATAGAGTAAACCTGCACTGGTGCATCGGAATCTAATACTGGTCTCCCAGGAGCCGCTCAAAGCACAAACTCTGAGAAGATTCACTCTTCTTGTACTTAAGTCGGCACTGTGCCTTTTATATTCAATTCCGATGCGATTTCTGTGTTTCATCGTCAATGTGAAGGTCCAGGGGATACAGGAAACCTGCACTGGTGCATCGGAATCCAATACTGGTCTCCCAGGAGCCGCTCAAACCACAAACTCTTAGGAGACTCACTTTTCTTGTACTTATGTCGGCGCTGTGCATTTTATATTCAATTCCGATGCGATTTCTGTGTTTCATCGTCAATGTGGAGGTCCAAGGGATACCGTATACATGCACTGGTGCATCGGAATCCAATACTGGTCTCCCAGGCGCCGCTCAAACCACAAACTCTTAGGAGACTCACTCTTCTAGTACTTAAGTAGGCACTGTGCCTTTGATATTCAATTCCGATGCGATTTCTGTGCTTCATCGTCAATGTGAAGGTCCAAGGGATACAGTAAACCTGCACTGGTGCATCGGAATCCAATACTGGTCTCCCAGGATCTGCTCAAACCACAAACTATTAGGAGACTCACTCTTCTTGTACTTAAGTCGGCATTGTGCCTTTTATATTCAATTCCGATGCGATTTCTGTGTTTCATCGTCAATGTGAAGGTCCAGGGGATACAGGAAACCTGCACTGGTGCATCGGAATCCAATACTGGTCTCCCAGGAGCCGCTCAAACCACAAACTCTTAGGAGACTCACTTTTCTTGTACTTATGTCGGCACTGTGCATTTTATATTCAATTCCGATGCGATTTCTGTGTTTCATCGTCAATGTGGAGGTCCAAGGGATACCGTATACATGCACTGGTGCATCGGAATCCAATACTGGTCTCCCAGGCGCCGCTCAAACCACAAACTCTTAGGAGACTCATTCTTCTAGTACTTAAGTAGGCACTGTGCCTTTGATATTCAATTCCGATGCGATTTCTGTGCTTCATCGTCAATGTGAAGGTCCAAGGGATACAGTAAACCTGCACTGGTGCATCGGAATCCAATACTGGTCTCCCAGGATCTGCTCAAACCACAAACTCTTAGGAGACTCACTCTTCTTGTACTTAAGTCGGCATTGTGCCTTTTATATTCAATTCCGATGCGATTTCTGTGTTTCATCGTCAATGTGAAGGTCCAACGGATACAGTAAACCTGCACTGGTGTATCGGAATCCAATACTGGTTTCCCAGGAGCCGCTCAAAGCACAAACTCTGAGAAGATTCACTCTTCTTGTACTTAAGTCGGCACTGTGCCTTTTATATTAAATTCCGATGCGATTTCTGTGTTTCATCGTCAATGTGAAGGTCCAAGGGATACAGTAATCCTGCACTGGTGCATCGGAGTCCAATACTGGTCTCCCAGGAGCCGCTCAAACCACAAACTCTTAGGAGATTCACTCTTCTTGTACTTAAGTCGGCATTGTGCCTTTTATATTCAATTCCGATGCGATTTCTGTGTTTCATCGATAATGTGAAGGTCCAAGGGATAGAGTAAACCTGCACTGGTGCATCGGAATCTAATACTGGTCTCCCAGGAGCCGCTCAAAGCACAAACTCGTATAAGATTCACTCTTCTTGTACTTAAGTCGGCACTGTGCCTTTTATATTCAATTCCGATGTGATTTCTGCGTTTCATCGTCAATGTGAAGGTCCAAGGGATACAGTAAACCTGCACTGGTGCATCGGAATCCAATACTGGTCTCCCAGGAGCCGCTCAAAGCACAAACTCTTAGGAGACTCACTCTTCTTGTACTTAAGTCGGCATTGTGCCTTTGATATTCAATTCCGATGCGATTTCTGTGTTTCATCGTCAATGTGAATGTCCAAGGGATAGAGTAAACCTGCACTGGTGCATCGGAATCTAATACTGGTCTCCCAGGAGCCGCTCAAAGCACACACTCTGAGAAGTTTCACTCTTCTTGTACTTAAGTCGGCACTGTGCCTTTTATATTCAATTCCGATGCGATTTCTGTGTTTCATCGTCAATGTGAAGGTCCAAGGGATACAGAAAACCTGCACTGGTGCATCGGAATCGAATACTGGTCTCCCAGGAGCCGCTCAAAGCACAAACTCTTAGGAGACTCACTCTTATTGTACTTATGTCGGCATTGTGCCATTGATATTCAATTCCGATGCGATTTCTGTGTTTCATCGTCAATGTGAAGGTCCAAGGGATAGAGTAAACCTGCACTGGTGCATCAGAATCTAATACTGGTCTCCCAGGAGCCGCTCAAAGCACAAACTCTGAGAAGATTCACTGTTCTTTTACTTAAGTCGGCACTGTGCCTTTTATATTGAATTCCAATGTGATTTCTGTGTTTCATCGTCAATGTGAAGGTCCAAGGGATACAGTAAACCTGCACTGGTGCATCGGAATCCAATACTGGTCTCCCAGAAGCCGCTCAAACCACAAACTCTTAGGGGACCCACTCTTCTTGTACTTAAGTCGGCATTGTGCCTTTGATATTCAATTCCGATGCGATTTCTGTGTTTCATCGTCAATGTGAAGGTCCAAGGGATAGAGTAAACCTGCACTGGTGCATCGGAATCTAATACTGGTCTCCCAGGAGCCGCTCAAAGCACAAACTCTGAGAAGATTCACTCTTCTTGTACTTAAGTCGGCACTGTGCCTTTTATATTCAATTCCGATGCGATTTCTGTGTTTCATCGTCAATGTGAAGGTCCAGGGGATACAGGAAACCTGCACTGGTGCATCGGAATCCAATACTGGTCTCCCAGGAGCCGCTCAAACCACAAACTCTTAGGAGACTCACTTTTCTTGTACTTATGTCGGCACTGTGCATTTTATATTCAATTCCGATGCGATTTCTGTGTTTCATCGTCAATGTGGAGGTCCAAGGGATACCGTAAACATGCACTGGTGCATCGGAATCCAATACTGGTCTCCCAGGCGCCGCTCAAACCACAAACTCTTAGGAGACTCACCCTTCTAGTACTTAAGTAGGCACTGTGCCTTTGATATTCAATTCCGATGCGATTTCTGTGCTTCATCGTCAATGTGAAGGTCCAAGGGATACAGTAAACCTGCACTGGTGCATCGGAATCCAATACTGGTCTCGCAGGAGCCGCTCAAAGCACAAACTCCTAGGAGACTCACTGTTCTTGTACTTAAGTCGGCATTGTGCCTTTTATATTCAATTCCGATGCGATTTCTGTGTTTCATCGTCAATGTGAAGGTCCAAGGGATACAGTAAACCTGCACTGGTGTATCGGAATGCAATACTGGTCTCCCAGGAGCCGCTCAAACCACAAACTCTTAGGAGACTCACTCTTCCTGTACTTAAGTCGGCATTGTGCCGTTTATATTCAATTCCGATGCGATTTCTGTGTTTCATCGTCAATGTGAAGGTCCAAGGGATACAGTAAACCTGCACTGGTGCATCGGAATCCAATACTGGTCTCCCAGGAGCCGCTCAAACCACAAACTCTTAGGAGACTCACTCTTCTTGTACTTAAGTCGGTATTGTGCATTTTATATTCAATTCCGATGCGATTTCTGTGTTTCATCGTCAATGTGAAGGTCCAAGGGATACAGTAAACCTGCACTGGTGCATCGGAATCCAATACTGGTCTCCCAGGAGCGGCCCAAAGCACAAACTCTGAGAAGATTCACTCTTCTTGTACTTAAGTCGGCACTGTGCCTTTTATATTCAATTCCGATGCGATTTCTGTGTTTCATTGTCAATGTGAAGGTCCATGGGATACAGTAAACCTGCACTGGTGCATCGGAATGCAATACTGGTCTCCCAGGAGCCGCCCAAAGCACAAACTCTGAGAAGATTCACTCTTCTTGTACTTAAGTCGGCACTGTGTCTTTTATATTCAATTCCGATGCGATTTCTGTGATTCATCGTCAATGTGAAGGTCCAAGGGATACAGTAAACCTGCACTGGTGCATCGGAATCCAATACTGGTCTCGCAGGAGCCGCTCAAACCACAAACTCTTAGGAGACTCACTCTTCTTGTACCTAAGTCGGCACTGTGTCTTTTATATTCGATTCCGATGCGATTTCTGTGTTTCATTGTCAATGTGAAGGTCCAAGGGATACAGTAAACCTGCACTGGCGCATCTGAATCCAATACTGGTCTCCCAGGAGCCGCCGAAAGCACAAACTCTGAGAAGATTCACTCTTCTTGTACTTAAGTCGGCACTGTGCCTTTTATATTCAATTCCGATGCGATTTCTGTGTTTCATTGTCAATGTGAAGGTCCAAGGGATACAGTAAACCTGCACTGGTGCATCGGAATCCAATACTGGTCTCTCAGGAGCCGCCCAAAGCACAAACTCTGAGAAGATTCACTCTTCATGTACTTAAGTCGGAACTTTGTCTTTTATATTCAATTCCGATGTGATTTCTGTGTTTCATTGTCAATGTGAATGTCCAAGGGATACAGTAAACCTGCACTGGTGCATCGGAATCCAATACTGGTCTCCCAGGAGCCGCCCAAAGCTCAAACTCTGAGAAGATTCAATCTTCTTGTACTTATGTCGGCACTGTGTCTTTTATATTCAAATCCGATGCGATTTCTGTGTTTCATCGTCAATGTGAACGTCCAAGGGATACAGTAAACCTGCACTGGTGCATCGGAATCCAATACTGGTCTCCCAGGAGCCGCCCAAAGCTCAAACTCTGAGAAGATTCACTCTTCTTGTACTTACGTCGGCACTGTGTCCTTTATATTCAATTCCGATGCGATTTCTGTGTTTCATTGTCAATGTGAAGGTCCAAGGGATACAGTAAACCTGCACTGGTGCATCGGAATCCAATACTGGTCTCCCAGGAGACGCCCAAAGCACAAACTCTGAGAAGATTCACTCTTCTTGTACTTAAGTCGGCACTATGTCTTTTATATTCAATTCCGATGCGATTTCTGTGTTTCATTGTCAATGTGAAGGTCCAAGGGATACAGTAAACCTGCACTGGTGCATCGGAATCCAATACTGGTCTCTCAGGAGCCGCCCAAAGCACAAACTCTGAGAAGATTCACTCTTCATGTACTTAAGTCGGCCCTTTGTCTTTTATATTCAATTCGATGCGATTTCTGTGTTTCATTGTCAATGTGAAGGTCCAAGGGATACAGAAAACCTGCACTGGTGCATCGGAATCCAATACTGGTCTCCCAGGAGTCGCCCAAAGCACAAACTCTGAGAAGATTCACTCTTCTTGTACTTAAGTCGGCACTGTGTCTTTTATATTCAATTCCGATGCGATTTCTGTGTTTCATTGTCAATGTGAAGGTCCAAGGGATACAGTAAACCTGCACTGGTGCATCGGAATCCAATACTGGTCTCCCAGGAGCCGCCCAAATCTCAAACTCTCAGAAGATTCAATCTTCTTGTACTTATGTCGGCACTGTGTCTTTTATATTCAATTCCGATGCGATTTCTGTGTTTCATCGTCAATGTGAACGTCCAAGGGATACAGTAAACCTACACTGGTGCATCGGAATCCAATACTGGTCTCCCAGGAGCCGTCCAAAGCACAAACTCTGAGAAGATTCACTCTTCTTGTACTTAAGTCGGCACTGTGCCTTTTATATTCAATTCCGATGCGATTTCTGTGTTTCATCGTCAATGTGAAGGTCCAAGGGATAGAGTAAACCTGCACTGGTGCATCGGAATCGAATACTGGTCTCCCAGGAGCCGCTCAAAGCACAAACTCTTAGGAGACTCACTCTTCTTGTACTTAAGTCGGCATTGTGCCTTTGATATTCAATTCCGATGCGATTTCTGTGTTTCATCGTCAATGTGAAGGTCCAAGGGATAGAGTAAACCTGCACTGGTGCATCGGAATCTAATACTGGTCTCCCAGGAGCCGCTCAAAGCACAAACTCGTATAAGATTCACTCTTCTTGTACTTAAGTCGGCACTGTGCCTTTTATATTCAATTCCGATGTGATTTCTGCGTTTCATCGTCAATGTGAAGGTCCAAGGGATACAGTAAACCTGCACTGGTGCATCGGAATCCAATACTGGTCTCCCAGGAGCCGCTCAAAGCACAAACTCTTAGGAGACTCACTCTTCTTGTACTTAAGTCGGCATTGTGCCTTTGATATTCAATTCCGATGCGATTTCTGTGTTTCATCGTCAATGTGAATGTCCAAGGGATAGAGTAAACCTGCACTGGTGCATCGGAATCTAATACTGGTCTCCCAGGAGCCGCTCAAAGCACAAACTCTGAGAAGTTTCACTCTTCTTGTACTTAAGTCGGCACTGTGTCTTTTATATTCAATTCCGATGTGATTTCTGTGTTTCATCGTCAATGTGAAGGTCCAAGGGATACAGTAAACCTGCACTGGTGCATCGGAATCCAATACTGGTCTCCCAGGAGCCGCTCAAACCACAAACTCTTAGGGGACTCACTCTTCTTGTACTTAAGTCGGCATTGTGCCTTTTATATTCAATTCCGATGCGATTTCTGTGTTTCATCGTCAATGTGAAGGTCCAAGGGATAGAGTAAACCTGCACTGGTGCATCGGAATCTAATACTGGTCTCCCAGGAGCCGCTCAATGCACAAACTCTGAGAAGATTCATTCTTCTTGTACTTAAGTCGGCACTGTGCCTTTTATATTCAATTCCGATGCGATATCTGTGTTTCATCGTCAATGTGAAGGTCCAAGGGATACAGTAAACCTGCACTGGTGCATCGGAATCCAATACTGGTCTCCCAGGAGCCGCTCAAACCACAAACTCTTAGGAGACTCACTTTTCTTGTACTTATGTCGGCACTGTGCATTTTATATTCAATTCCGATGCGATTTCTGTGTTTCATCGTCAATGTGAAGGTCCAAGGGATACCGTAAACATGCACTGGTGCATCGGAATCCAATACTGGTCTCCCAGGCGCCGCTCAAACCACAAACTCTTAGGAGACTCACTCTTCTTGTACTTAAGTCGGTACTGTGCCTTTGATATTCAATTCCGATGCGATTTCTGTGCTTCATCGTCAATGTGAAGGTCCAAGGGATACAGTAAACCTGCACTGGTGCATCGGAATCCAATACTGGTCTCCCAGGATCTGCTCAAACCACAAACTCTTAGGAGACTCACTCTTCTTGTACTTAAGTCGGCATTGTGCCTTTTATATTCAATCCCGATGCGATTTCTGTGTTTCATCGTCAATGTGAAGGTCCAACGGATACAGTAAACCTGCACTGGTATATCGGAATCCAATACTGGTTTCCCAGGAGCCGCTCAAAGCACAAACTCTGAGAAGATTCACTCTTCTTGTACTTAAGTCGGCACTGTGCCTTTTATATTAAATTCCGATGCGATTTCTGTGTTTCATCGTCAATGTGAAGGTCCAAGGGATACAGTAAACCTGCACTGGTGCATCGGAGTCCAATACTGGTCTCCCAGGAGCCGCTCAAACCACAAACTCTTAGGAGACTCACTCTTCTTGTACTTAAGTCGGCATTGTGCCTTTTATATTCAATTCCGATGCGATTTCTGTGTTTCATCGTCAATGTTAAGGTCCAAGGGATACAGTAAACCTGCACTGGTGCATCGGAATCCAATACTGGTCTCCCAGGAGCCGCTCAAAGCACAAACTCTTAGGAGACAAACTCTTCTTGTACTTAAGTCGGCATTGTGCCTTTTATATTCAATTCCGATGCGATTTCTGTGTTTCATCGTCAATGTGAAGGTCCAAGGGATACAGTAAACCTGCACTGGTGTATCGGAATCCAATACTGGTCTCCCAGGAGCCGCCCAAAGCACAAACTCTTAGGAGACTCACTCTTCCTGTACTTAAGTCGCCATTGTGCCTTTTATATTCAATTCCGATGCGATTTCTGTGTTTCATCGTCAATGTGAAGGTCCAAGGGATACAGTAAACCTGCACTGGTGCATCGGAATCCAATACTGGTCTCCCAGGAGCCGCTCAAACCACAAACTTTTAGGAGACTCACTCTTCTTGTACTTAAGTCGGTATTGTGCATTTTATATTCAATTCCGATGCGATTTCTGTGTTTCATCGTCAATGTGAAGGTCCAAGGGATACAGTAAACCTACACTGGTGCATCGGAATCCAATACTGGTCTCCCAGGAGCCGCCCAAAGCACAAACTCTGAGAAGATTCACTCTTCTTGTACTTAAGTCGGCACTGTGCCTTTTATATTCAATTCCGATGCGATTTCTGTGTTTCATTGTCAATGTGAAGGTCCATGGGATACAGTAAACCTGCACTGGTGCACCGGAATCCAATACTGGTCTCCCAGGAGCCGCCCAAAGCACAAACTCTGAGAAGATTCACTCTTCTTGTACTTAAGTCGGCACTGTGTCTTTTATATTCAATTCCGATGCGATTTCTGTGATTCATCGTCAATGTGAAGGTCCAAGGGATACAGTAAACCTGAACTGGTGCATCGGAATCCAATACTGGTCTCCCAGGAGCCGCTCAAACCACAAACTCTTAGGAGACTCACTCTTCTTGTACTTAAGTCGGCACTGTGTCTTTTATATTCAATTCCGATGCGATTTCTGTGTTTCATTGTCAATGTGAAGGTCCAAGGGATACAGTAAACCTGCACTGGTGCATCGGAATCCAATACTGGTCTCCCAGGAGCCGCCCAAAGCTCAAACTCTGAGAAGATTCAATCTTCTTGTACTTATGTCGGCACTGTGTCTTTTATATTCAAATCCGATGCGATTTCTGTGTTTCATCGTCAATGTGAACGTCCAAGGGATACAGTAAACCTGCACTGGTGCATCGGAATCCAATACTGGTCTCCCAGGAGCCGCCCAAAGCTCAAACTCTGAGAAGATTCACTCTTCTTGTACTTACGTCGGCACTGTGTCCTTTATATTCAATTCCGATGCGATTTCTGTGTTTCATTGTCAATGTGAAGGTCCAAGGGATACAGTAAACCTGCACTGGTGCATCGGAATCCAATACTGGTCTCCCAGGAGACGCCCAAAGCACAAACTCTGAGAAGATTCACTCTTCTTGTACTTAAGTCGGCACTATGTCTTTTATATTCAATTCCGATGCGATTTCTGTGTTTCATTGTCAATGTGAAGGTCCAAGGGATACAGTAAACCTGCACTGGTGCATCGGAATCCAATACTGGTCTCTCAGGAGCCGCCCAAAGCACAAACTCTGAGAAGATTCACTCTTCATGTACTTAAGTCGGCCCTTTGTCTTTTATATTCAATTCGATGCGATTTCTGTGTTTCATTGTCAATGTGAAGGTCCAAGGGATACAGAAAACCTGCACTGGTGCATCGGAATCCAATACTGGTCTCCCAGGAGTCGCCCAAAGCACAAACTCTGAGAAGATTCACTCTTCTTGTACTTAAGTCGGCACTGTGTCTTTTATATTCAATTCCGATGCGATTTCTGTGTTTCATTGTCAATGTGAAGGTCCAAGGGATACAGTAAACCTGCACTGGTGCATCGGAATCCAATACTGGTCTCCCAGGAGCCGCCCAAATCTCAAACTCTCAGAAGATTCAATCTTCTTGTACTTATGTCGGCACTGTGTCTTTTATATTCAATTCCGATGCGATTTCTGTGTTTCATCGTCAATGTGAACGTCCAAGGGATACAGTAAACCTACACTGGTGCATCGGAATCCAATACTGGTCTCCCAGGAGCCGTCCAAAGCACAAACTCTGAGAAGATTCACTCTTCTTGTACTTAAGTCGGCACTGTGCCTTTTATATTCAATTCCGATGCGATTTCTGTGTTTCATCGTCAATGTGAAGGTCCAAGGGATAGAGTAAACCTGCACTGGTGCATCGGAATCGAATACTGGTCTCCCAGGAGCCGCTCAAAGCACAAACTCTTAGGAGACTCACTCTTCTTGTACTTAAGTCGGCATTGTGCCTTTGATATTCAATTCCGATGCGATTTCTGTGTTTCATCGTCAATGTGAAGGTCCAAGGGATAGAGTAAACCTGCACTGGTGCATCGGAATCTAATACTGGTCTCCCAGGAGCCGCTCAAAGCACAAACTCGTATAAGATTCACTCTTCTTGTACTTAAGTCGGCACTGTGCCTTTTATATTCAATTCCGATGTGATTTCTGCGTTTCATCGTCAATGTGAAGGTCCAAGGGATACAGTAAACCTGCACTGGTGCATCGGAATCCAATACTGGTCTCCCAGGAGCCGCTCAAAGCACAAACTCTTAGGAGACTCACTCTTCTTGTACTTAAGTCGGCATTGTGCCTTTGATATTCAATTCCGATGCGATTTCTGTGTTTCATCGTCAATGTGAATGTCCAAGGGATAGAGTAAACCTGCACTGGTGCATCGGAATCTAATACTGGTCTCCCAGGAGCCGCTCAAAGCACAAACTCTGAGAAGTTTCACTCTTCTTGTACTTAAGTCGGCACTGTGTCTTTTATATTCAATTCCGATGTGATTTCTGTGTTTCATCGTCAATGTGAAGGTCCAAGGGATACAGTAAACCTGCACTGGTGCATCGGAATCCAATACTGGTCTCCCAGGAGCCGCTCAAACCACAAACTCTTAGGGGACTCACTCTTCTTGTACTTAAGTCGGCATTGTGCCTTTTATATTCAATTCCGATGCGATTTCTGTGTTTCATCGTCAATGTGAAGGTCCAAGGGATAGAGTAAACCTGCACTGGTGCATCGGAATCTAATACTGGTCTCCCAGGAGCCGCTCAATGCACAAACTCTGAGAAGATTCATTCTTCTTGTACTTAAGTCGGCACTGTGCCTTTTATATTCAATTCCGATGCGATATCTGTGTTTCATCGTCAATGTGAAGGTCCAAGGGATACAGTAAACCTGCACTGGTGCATCGGAATCCAATACTGGTCTCCCAGGAGCCGCTCAAACCACAAACTCTTAGGAGACTCACTTTTCTTGTACTTATGTCGGCACTGTGCATTTTATATTCAATTCCGATGCGATTTCTGTGTTTCATCGTCAATGTGAAGGTCCAAGGGATACCGTAAACATGCACTGGTGCATCGGAATCCAATACTGGTCTCCCAGGCGCCGCTCAAACCACAAACTCTTAGGAGACTCACTCTTCTTGTACTTAAGTCGGTACTGTGCCTTTGATATTCAATTCCGATGCGATTTCTGTGCTTCATCGTCAATGTGAAGGTCCAAGTGATACAGTAAACCTGCACTGGTGCATCGGAATCCAATACTGGTCTCCCAGGATCTGCTCAAACCACAAACTCTTAGGAGACTCACTCTTCTTGTACTTAAGTCGGCATTGTGCCTTTTATATTCAATCCCGATGCGATTTCTGTGTTTCATCGTCAATGTGAAGGTCCAACGGATACAGTAAACCTGCACTGGTATATCGGAATCCAATACTGGTTTCCCAGGAGCCGCTCAAAGCACAAACTCTGAGAAGATTCACTCTTCTTGTACTTAAGTCGGCACTGTGCCTTTTATATTAAATTCCGATGCGATTTCTGTGTTTCATCGTCAATGTGAAGGTCCAAGGGATACAGTAAACCTGCACTGGTGCATCGGAGTCCAATACTGGTCTCCCAGGAGCCGCTCAAACCACAAACTCTTAGGAGACTCACTCTTCTTGTACTTAAGTCGGCATTGTGCCTTTTATATTCAATTCCGATGCGATTTCTGTGTTTCATCGTCAATGTTAAGGTCCAAGGGATACAGTAAACCTGCACTGGTGCATCGGAATCCAATACTGGTCTCCCAGGAGCCGCTCAAAGCACAAACTCTTAGGAGACAAACTCTTCTTGTACTTAAGTCGGCATTGTGCCTTTTATATTCAATTCCGATGCGATTTCTGTGTTTCATCGTCAATGTGAAGGTCCAAGGGATACAGTAAACCTGCACTGGTGTATCGGAATCCAATACTGGTCTCCCAGGAGCCGCCCAAAGCACAAACTCTTAGGAGACTCACTCTTCCTGTACTTAAGTCGCCATTGTGCCTTTTATATTCAATTCCGATGCGATTTCTGTGTTTCATCGTCAATGTGAAGGTCCAAGGGATACAGTAAACCTGCACTGGTGCATCGGAATCCAATACTGGTCTCCCAGGAGCCGCTCAAACCACAAACTTTTAGGAGACTCACTCTTCTTGTACTTAAGTCGGTATTGTGCATTTTATATTCAATTCCGATGCGATTTCTGTGTTTCATCGTCAATGTGAAGGTCCAAGGGATACAGTAAACCTACACTGGTGCATCGGAATCCAATACTGGTCTCCCAGGAGCCGCCCAAAGCACAAACTCTGAGAAGATTCACTCTTCTTGTACTTAAGTCGGCACTGTGCCTTTTATATTCAATTCCGATGCGATTTCTGTGTTTCATTGTCAATGTGAAGGTCCATGGGATACAGTAAACCTGCACTGGTGCACCGGAATCCAATACTGGTCTCCCAGGAGCCGCCCAAAGCACAAACTCTGAGAAGATTCACTCTTCTTGTACTTAAGTCGGCACTGTGTCTTTTATATTCAATTCCGATGCGATTTCTGTGATTCATCGTCAATGTGAAGGTCCAAGGGATACAGTAAACCTGAACTGGTGCATCGGAATCCAATACTGGTCTCCCAGGAGCCGCTCAAACCACAAACTCTTAGGAGACTCACTCTTCTTGTACTTAAGTCGGCACTGTGTCTTTTATATTCAATTCCGATGCGATTTCTGTGTTTCATTGTCAATGTGAAGGTCCAAGGGATACAGTAAACCTGCACTGGTGCATCGGAATCCAATACTGGTCTCCCAGGAGCCGCTTATACACAAACTCTGAGAAGATTCACTCTTCTTGTACTTAAGTCGGCACTGTGTCTTTTATATTCAATTCCGATGCGATTTCTGTGTTTCATTGTCAATGTGAAGGTCCAAGGGATAGAGTAAACCCGCACTGGTGCATCGGAATCCAATACTGGTCTCCCAGGAGCCGCCCAAACACAAACTCTGAGAAGATTCACTCTTCTTGTACTTAGGTCGGCACTGTGCCTTTTATATTCAATTCCGATGCGATTTCTGTGTTTCATTGTCAATGTGAAGGTCCAAGGGATACAGTAAACCTGAACTGGTGCATCGGAATCCAATACTGGTCTCCCAGGAGCCGCCCAAAGCACAAACTCTGAGAAGATTCACTCTTCTTGTACTTAAGTCGGCACTGTGTCTTTTATATTCAATTCCGATGCGAATTCTGTGTTTCATTCTCAATGTGAAGGTCCAAGGGATACAGTAAACCTGCACTGGTGCATCGGAATCGAATACTGGTCTCCCAGGAGCCGCCCAAAGCACAAACTCTGAGAAGATTCACTCTTCTTGTACTTAAGTCGGCACTGTGCCTTTTATATTCATTTCCGATGCGATTTCTGTGTTTCATCGTCAATGTGAAGGTCCAAGGGATACAGTAAACCTGCACTGGTGCATCGGAATCCAATACTGGTCTCCCAGGCGCCGCTCAAACCACAAACTCTTAGGAGACTCACTCTTCTTGTACTTAAGTCGGTACTGTGCCTTTGATATTCAATTCCGATGCGATTTCTGTGCTTCATCGTCAATGTGAAGGTCCAAGGGATACAGTAAACCTGCACTGGTGCATCGGAATCCAATACTGGTCTCCCAGGATCTGCTCAAACCACAAACTCTTAGGAGACTCACTCTTCTTGTACTTAAGTCGGCATTGTGCCTTTTATATTCAATCCCGATGCGATTTCTGTGTTTCATCGTCAATGTGAAGGTCCAACGGATACAGTAAACCTGCACTGGTATATCGGAATCCAATACTGGTTTCCCAGGAGCCGCTCAAAGCACAAACTCTGAGAAGATTCACTCTTCTTGTACTTAAGTCGGCACTGTGCCTTTTATATTAAATTCCGATGCGATTTCTGTGTTTCATCGTCAATGTGAAGGTCCAAGGGATACAGTAAACCTGCACTGGTGCATCGGAGTCCAATACTGGTCTCCCAGGAGCCGCTCAAACCACAAACTCTTAGGAGACTCACTCTTCTTGTACTTAAGTCGGCATTGTGCCTTTTATATTCAATTCCGATGCGATTTCTGTGTTTCATCGTCAATGTTAAGGTCCAAGGGATACAGTAAACCTGCACTGGTGCATCGGAATCCAATACTGGTCTCCCAGGAGCCGCTCAAAGCACAAACTCTTAGGAGACAAACTCTTATTGTACTTAAGTCGGCATTGTGCCTTTTATATTCAATTCCGATGCGATTTCTGTGTTTCATCGTCAATGTGAAGGTCCAAGGGATACAGTAAACCTGCACTGGTGTATCGGAATCCAATACTGGTCTCCCAGGAGCCGCCCAAAGCACAAACTCTTAGGAGACTCACTCTTCCTGTACTTAAGTCGCCATTGTGCCTTTTATATTCAATTCCGATGCGATTTCTGTGTTTCATCGTCAATGTGAAGGTCCAAGGGATACAGTAAACCTGCACTGGTGCATCGGAATCCAATACTGGTCTCCCAGGAGCCGCTCAAACCACAAACTCTTAGGAGACTCACTCTTCTTGTACTTAAGTCGGTATTGTGCATTTTATATTCAATTCCGATGCGATTTCTGTGTTTCATCGTCAATGTGAAGGTCCAAGGGATACAGTAAACCTACACTGGTGCATCGGAATCCAATACTGGTCTCCCAGGAGCCGCCCAAAGCACAAACTCTGAGAAGATTCACTCTTCTTGTACTTAAGTCGGCACTGTGCCTTTTATATTCAATTCCGATGCGATTTCTGTGTTTCATTGTCAATGTGAAGGTCCATGGGATACAGTAAACCTGCACTGGTGCACCGGAATCCAATACTGGTCTCCCAGGAGCCGCCCAAAGCACAAACTCTGAGAAGATTCACTCTTCTTGTACTTAAGTCGGCACTGTGTCTTTTATATTCAATTCCGATGCGATTTCTGTGATTCATCGTCAATGTGAAGGTCCAAGGGATACAGTAAACCTGAACTGGTGCATCGGAATCCAATACTGGTCTCCCAGGAGCCGCTCAAACCACAAACTCTTAGGAGACTCACTCTTCTTGTACTTAAGTCGGCACTGTGTCTTTTATATTCAATTCCGATGCGATTTCTGTGTTTCATTGTCAATGTGAAGGTCCAAGGGATACAGTAAACCTGCACTGGTGCATCGGAATCCAATACTGGTCTCCCAGGAGCCGCCGTAAGCACAAACTCTGAGAAGATTCACTCTTCTTGTACTTAAGTCGGCACTGTGCCTTTTATATTTAATTCCGATGCGATTTCTGTGTTTCATTGTCAATGTGAAGGTCCAAGGGATACAGCAAACCTGCACTGGTGCATCGGAATCCAATACTGGTCTCTCAGGAGCCGCCCAAAGCACAAACTCTGAGAAGATTCACTCTTCATGTACTTAAGTCGGCACTTTGTCTTTTATATTCAATTCCGATGCGATTTCTGTGTTTCATTGTCAATGTGAATGTCCAAGGGATACAGTAAACCTGCACTGGTGCATCGGAATCCAATACTGGTCTCCCAGGAGTCGCCCAAAGCACAAACTCTGAGAAGATTCACTCTTCTTGTACTTAAGTCGGCACTGTGTCTTTTATATTCAATTCCGATGCGATTTCTGTGTTTCATCGTCAATGTGAACGTCCAAGGGATACAGTAAACCTGCACTGGTGCATCGGAATCCAATACTGGTCTCCCAGGAGCCGCCCAAAGCACAAACTCTGAGAAGATTCACTCTTCTTGTACTTAAGTCGGCACTGTGTCCTTTATATTCAATTCCGATGCGATTTCTGTGTTTCATTGTCAATGTGAAGGTCCAAGGGATACAGTAAACCTGCACTGGTGCATCGGAATCCAATACTGGTCTCCCAGGAGCCGCCCAAAGCACAAACTCTGAGAAGATTCACTCTTCTTGTACTTAAGTCGGCACTGTGTCTTTTATATTCAATTCCGATGCGATTTCTGTGTTTCATTGTCAATGTGAAGGTCCAAGGGGTACAGTAAACCAGCACTGGTGCATCGGAATCCAATACTGGTCTCCCAGGACCCGCCCAAAGCACAAACTCTGAGAAGATTCACTCTTCTTGTACTTAAGTCGGCACTGTGTCTCTTATATTCAATTCCGATGCGATTTCTGTGTTTCATTGTCAATGTGAAGGTCCAAGGGATACAGTAAACCTGCACTGGTGCATCGGAATCCAATACTGGTCTCCCAGGAGCCGCTTATACACAAACTCTGAGAAGATTCACTCTTCTTGTACTTAAGTCGGCACTGTGTCTTTTATATTCAATTCCGATGCGATTTCTGTGTTTCATTGTCAATGTGAAGGTCCAAGGGATAGAGTAAACCCGCACTGGTGCATCGGAATCCAATACTGGTCTCCCAGGAGCCGCCCAAAGCACAAACTCTGAGAAGATTCACTCTTCTTGTACTTAGGTCGGCACTGTGCCTTTTATATTCAATTCCGATGCGATTTCTGTGTTTCATTGTCAATGTGAAGGTCCAAGGGATACAGTAAACCTGAACTGGTGCATCGGAATCCAATACTGGTCTCCCAGGAGCCGCCCAAAGCACAAACTCTGAGAAGATTCACTCTTCTTGTACTTAAGTCGGCACTGTGTCTTTTATATTCAATTCCGATGCGAATTCTGTGTTTCATTCTCAATGTGAAGGTCCAAGGGATACAGTAAACCTGCACTGGTGCATCGGAATCGAATACTGGTCTCCCAGGAGCCGCCCAAAGCACAAACTCTGAGAAGATTCACTCTTCTTGTACTTAAGTCGGCACTGTGCCTTTTATATTCATTTCCGATGCGATTTCTGTGTTTCATCGTCAATGTGAAGGTCCAAGGGATACAGTAAACCTGCACTGGTGCATCGGAATCCAATACTGGTCTCCCAGGAGCCGCTCAAACCACAAACTCTTAGGAGACTCACTCTTCTTGTACTTAAGTCGGCACTGTTTCTTTTATATTCAATTCCGATGCGATTTCTGTGTTTCATTGTCAATGTGAAGGTCCAAGGGATACAGTAAACCTGCACTGGTGCATCGGAATCCAATACTGGTCTCCCAGGAGCCGTCCAAAGCACAAACTCTGAGAAGATTCACTCTTCTTGTACTTAAGACGGCACTGTGCGTTTTATATTCAATTCCGATGCGATTTCTGTGTTTCATCGTCAATGTGAAGGACCAAGGGATAGAGTAAACCTGCACTGGTGCATCGGAATCGAATACTGGTCTCCCAGGAGCCGCTCAAAGCACAAACTCTTAGGAGACTCACTCTTCTTGTACTTAAGTCGGCATTGTGCCTTTGATATTCAATTCCGATGCGATTTCTGTGTTTCATCGTCAATGTGAAGGTCCAAGGGATAGAGTAAACCTGCACTGGTGCATCGGAATCTAATACTGGTCTCCCAGGAGCCGCTCAAAGCACAAACTCTGAGAAGATTCACTCTTCTTGTACTTAAGTCGGCACTGTGCCTTTTATATTCAATTCCGATGTGATTTCTGTGTTTCATCGTCAATGTGAAGGTCCAAGGGATACAGCAAACCTGCACTGCTGCATCGGAATCCAATACTGGTCTCCCAGGAGCCGCTCAAAGCACAAACTCTTAGGAGACTCACTCTTCTTGTACTTACGTCGGCATTGTGCCTTTTATATTCAATTCCGATGCGATTTCTGTGTTTCATCGTCAATGTGAAGGTCCAAGGGATACAGTAAACCTGCACTGGTGCATCGGAATCCAATACTGGTCCCCAGGAGCCGATCAAAGCACAAACTCTTAGGAGACTCACTCTTCTTGTACTTAAGTCGGCATTGTGCATTTCATATTCAATTCCGATGCGATTTCTGTGTTTCATCGTCAATGTGAAGGTCCAAGGGATACAGTAAACCTGCACTGGTGTATCGGAATCCAATACTGGTCTCCCAGGAGCCGCTCAAACCACAAACTCTTAGGAGACTCACTCTTCCTGTACTTAAGTCGGCATTGTGCCTTTGATATTCAATTCCGATGCGATTTCTGTGTTTCATCGTCAATGTGAAGGTCCAAGGGATACAGTAAACCTGAACTGGTGCATCGGAATCCAATACTGGTCTCCCAGGAGCCGCCCAAAGCACAAACTCTGAGAAGATTCACTCTTCTTGTACTTAAGTCGGCACTGTGTCTTTTATATTCAATTCCGATGCGAATTCTGTGTTTCATTGTCAATGTGAAGGTCCAAGGGATACAGTAAACCTGCACTGGTACATCGGAATCCAATACTGGTCTCCCACGAGCCGCCCAAAGCACAAACTCTGAGAAGATTCACTCTTCTTGTACTTAAGTCGGCACTGTGCCTTTTATATTCAATTCCGATGCGATTTCTGTGTTTCATCGTCAATGTGAAGGTCCAAGGGATAGAGTAAACCTGCACTGGTGCATCGGAATCTAATACTGGTCTCCCAGGAGCCGCTCAAACCACAAACTCTGAGAAGATTCACTCTTCTTGTACTTAAGTCGGCACTGTGCCTTTTATATTCAATTCCGATGTGATTTCTGTGTTTCATCGTCAATGTGAAGGTCCAAGGGATACAGTAAACCTGCACTGGTGCATCGGAATCCAATACTGGTCTCCCAGGAGTCGCCCAAAGCACAAACTCTGAGAAGATTCACTCTTCTTGTACTTAAGTCGGCACTGTGTCTTTTATATTCAATTCCGATTCGATTTCTGTGTTTCATTGTCAATGTGAAGGTGCAAGGGATACAGTAAACCTGCACTGGTGCATCGGAATCCAATACTGGTCTCCCAGGAGCCGCCCAAAGTTCAAACTCTGAGAAGATTCAATCTTCTTGTACTTATGTCGGCACTGTGTCTTTTATATTCAATTCCGATGCGATTTCTGTGTTTCATCGTCAATGTGAACGTCCAAGGGATACAGTAAACCTGCACTGGTGCATCGGAATCCAATACTGGTCTCCCAGGAGCAGCTCAAACCACAAACTCTGAGAAGATTCACTCTTCTTGTACTTAAGTCGGCACTGTGTCCTTTATATTCAATTCCGATGCGATTTCTGTGTTTCATTGTCAATGTGAAGGTCCAAGGGATACAGTAAACCTGCACTGGTGCATCGGAATCCAATACTGGTCTCCCAGGAGCCGCCCAAAGCACAAACTCTGAGAAGATTCACTCTTCTTGTACTTAAGTCAGAACTGTGTCTTTTATATTCAATTCCGATGCGATTTCTGTGTTTCATTGTCAATGTGATGGTCCAAGGGATAGAGTAAACCCGCACTGGTGCATCGGAATCCAATACTTGTCTCCCAGGAGCCGCCCAAAGCACAACCTCTGAGAAGATTCACTCTTCTTGTACTTAAGTCGGCACTGTGTCTCTTATATTCAATTCCGATGCGATTTCTGTGTTTCATTGTCAATGTGAAGGTCCAAGGGATACAGTAAACCTGCACTGGTGCATCGGAATCCAATACTGGTCTCCCAGGAGCCGCCCAAACACAAACTCTGAGAAGATTCACTCTTCTTGTACTTAAGTCGGCACTGTGTCTTTTATATTCAATTCCGATGCGATTTCTGTGTTTCATTGTCAATGTGAAGGTCCAAGGGATACAGTAAACCTGCACTGGTGCATCGGAATCCAATACTGGTCTCCCAGGAGCCGCCCAAAGCACAAACTCTGAGAAGATTCACTCTTCTTGTACTTAAGTCAGCACTGTGTCTTTTATATTCAATTCCGATGCGATTTCTGTGTTTCATTGTCAATGTGAAGGTCCAAGGGATACAGTAAACCTGAACTGGTGCATCGGAATCCAATACTGGTCTCCCAGGAGCCGCCCAAAGCACAAACTCTGAGAAGATTCACTCTTCTTGTACTTAAGTCGGCACTGTCTTTTATATTCAATTCCGATGCGAATTCTGTGTTTCATTCTCAATGTGAATTTCCAAGGGATACAGTAAACCTGCACTGGTGCATCGGAATCCAATACTGGTCTCCCAGGAGCCGCCCAAAGCACAATCTCTGAGAAGATTCACTCTTCTTGTACTTACGTCGGCACTGTGCCTTTTGTATTCAATTCCGATGCGATTTCTGTGTTTCATCGTCAATGTGAAGGTCCAAGGGATACAGAAAACCTGCACTGGTGCATCGGAATCCAATACTGGTCTCCCAGGAGCCGCTCAAACCACAAACTCTTAGGAGACTCACTCTCCTTGTACTTAAGTCGGCACTGTGTCTTTTATATTCAATTCCGATGCGATTTCTGTGTTTCATTGTCAATGTGAAGTTCCAAGGGATACAGTAAACCTGTACTGGTGCATCGGAATCCAATACTGGTCTCCCAGGAGCCGTCCAAAGCACAAACTCTGAGAAGATTCACTCTTCTTGTACTTAAGTCGGCACTGTGCGTTTTATATTCAATTCCGATGCGATTTCTGTGTTTCATCGTCAATGTGAAGGTCCAAGGGATAGAGTAAACCTGCACTGGTGCATCGGAATCCAATACTGGTCTCCCAGGAGCCGCTCAAACCGCAAACTCTTAGGAGACTCACTCTTCTTGTACTTAAGTCGGTATTGTGCATTTTATATTCAATTCCGATGCGATTTCTGTGTTTCATCGTCAATGTGAAGGTCCAAGGGATACAGTAAACCTGCACTGGTGCATCGGAATCCAGTACTGGTCTCCCAGGATCCGATCAAAACACAAACTCTGAGAAGATTCACTCTTCTTGTACTTAAGTCGGCACTGTGTCTTTTATATTCAATTCCGATGCGATTTCTGTGTTTCATTGTCAATGTGAAGGTCCAAGGGATACAGTAAACCTGAACTGGTGCATCGGAATCCAATACTGGTCTCCCAGGAGCCGCCCAAAGCACAAACTCTGAGAAGATTCACTCTTCTTGTACTTAAGTCGGCACTGTGTCTTTTATATTCAATTCCGATGCGAATTCTGTGTTTCATTGTCAATGTGAAGGTCCAAGGGATACAGTAAACCTGCACTGGTGCATCGGAATCCAATACTGGTCTCCCAGGAGCCGCCCAAAGCACAAACTCTTAGGAGACTCACTCTTCTTGTACTTAAGTCGGCACTGTGTCTTTTATATTCAATTCAGATGCGATTTCCGTGTTTCATTGTCAATGTGAAGGTTCGAGGGATACAGAAAACCTGCACTGGTGCATCGGAATCCAATACTGGTCTCCCAGGAGCCGCCCAAAGCACAAATTCTTAGGAGACTCACTCTTCTTGTACTTAAGTTGGCACTGTGTCTTTTATATTCAATTCCGATGCGATTTCTGTGTTTCATTGTCAATGTGACGGTCCAAGGGATAGAGTAAACCTGCACTGGTGCATAGGAATCCAATACTGGTCTCCCAGGAGCCACCCAAAGCACAAACTCTGAGAAGATTCACTCTTCTTGTACTTAAGTCGGCACTGTGTCTTTTATATTCAATTCCGATGCGATTTCTGTGTTTCATTGTCAATGTGAAGGTCCAAGGGATACAGTTAACCGGCACTGGTGCATCGGAATCCAATACTGGTCTCCCAGGAGCCGCCCAAAGCACAAACTCTGAGAAGATTCACTCTTCTTGTACTTAAGTCGGCACTGTGTCTTTTATATTCAATTCCGATGCGATTTCTGTGTTTCATTGTCAATGTGAAGGTCCAAGGGATACAGTAAACCTGAACTGGTGCATCGGAATCCAATACTGGTCTCCCAGGAGCCGCCCAAAGCACAAACTCTGAGAAGATTCACTCTTCTTGTACTTAAGTCGGCACTGTGTCTTTTATATTCAATTCCGATGCGAATTCTGTGTTTCATTCTCAATGTGAATTTCCAAGGGATACAGTAAACCTGCACTGGTGCATTGGAATCCAATACTGGTCTCCCAGGAGCCGCCCAAAGCACAAACTCTGAGAAGATTCACTCTTCTTGTACTTAAGTCGGCACTGTGCCTTTTATATTCAATTCCGATGCGATTTCTGTGTTTCATCGTCAATGTGAAGGTCCAAGGGATACAGTAAACCTGCACTGGTGCATCGGTATCCAATACTGGTCTCCCAGGAGCCGCTCAAACCGCAAACTCTTAGGAGACTCACTCTTCTTGTACTTAAGTCGGCACTGTGTCTTTTATATTCAATTCCGATGCGATTTCTATGTTTCATTGTCAATGTGAAGTTCCAAGTGATACAGTAAACCTGCACTGGTGCATCGGAATCCAATACTGGTCTCCCAGGAGCCGTCCAAAGCACAAACTCTGAGAAGATTCACTCTTCTTGAACTTAAGTCGGCACTGTGAGTTTTATATTCAATTCCGATGCGATTTCTGTTTTTCATCGTCAATGTGAAGGTCCAAGGGATACAGTAAACCTGCACTGGTGCATCGGAATCGAATACTGGTCTCCCAGGAGCCGCTCAAAGCACAAACTCTTAGGAGACTCACTCTTCTTGTACTTAAGTCGGCATTGTGCCTTTGATATTCAATTCCGATGCGATTTCTGTGTTTCATCGTCAATGTGAAGGTCCAAGGGATAGAGTAAACCTGCACTGGTGCATCGGAATCTAATACTGGTCTCCCAGGAGCCGCTCAAAGCACAAACTCGTATAAGATTCACTCTTCTTGTACTTAAGTCGGCACTGTGCCTTTTATCTTCAATTCCGATGTGATTTCTGTGTTTCATCGTCAATGTGAAGGTCCAAGGGATACAGTAAACCTGCACTGGTGCATCGGTATTCAATACTGGTCTCCCAGGAGCCGCTCAAAGCACAAACTCTTAGGAGACTCACTCTTCTTGTACTTAAGTCGGCATTGTGCCTTTGATATTCAATTCCGATGCGATTTCTGTGTTTCATCGTCAATGTGAATGTCCAAGGGATAGAGCAAACCTGCACTGGTGCATCGGAATCTAATACTGGTCTCCCAGGAGCCGCTCAAAGCACAAACTCTGAGAAGTTTCACTCTTCTTGTACTTAAGCCGGCACTGTGCCTTTTATATTCAATTCCGATCCGATTTCTGTGTTTCATCGTCAATGTGAAGGTCCAAGGGATACAGTAAACCTGCACTGGTGCATCGGAATCGAATACTGGTCTCCCAGGAGCCGCTCAACGCACAAACTCTTAGGAGACTCACTCTTCTTGTACTTAAGTCGGCATTGTGCATTCGATATTCGATTCCGATGCGATTTCTGTGTTTCATCGTCAATGTGAAGGTCCAAGGGATAGAGTAAACCTGCACTGGTGCATCGGAATCTAATAGTGGTCTCCCAGGAGCCGCTCAAAGCACAAACTCTGAGAAGATTCACTCTTCTTTTACTTAAGTCGGCACTGTGCCTTTTATATTCAATTCCGATGTGATTTCTGTGTTTCATCGTCAATGTGAAGGTCCAAGGGATACAGTAAACCTGCACTGGTGCATCGGAATCCAATACTGGTCTCCCAGGAACCGCTCAAACCACAAACTCTTAGGGGACTCACTCTTCTTGTACTTAAGTCGGCATTGTGCCTTTGATATTCAATTCCGATGCGATTTCTGTGTTTCATCGTCAATGTGAAGGTCCAAGGGATAGAGTAAACCTGCACTGGTGCATCGGAATCCAATACTGGTCTCCCAGGAGCCGCTCAAACCACAAACTCTTAGGAGACTCACTTTTCTTGTACTTACGTCGGCACTGTGCATTTTATATTCAATTCCGATGCGATTTCTGTGTTTCATCGTCAATGTGAAGGTCCAAGGGATACAGTAAACCTGCACTGGTGTATCGGATTCCAATACTGGTTTCCCAGGAGCCGCTCAAAGCACAAACTCTGAGAAGATTCACTCTTCTTGTACTTAAGTCGGCACTGTGCCTTTTATATTAAATTCCGATGCGATTTCTGTGTTTCATCGTCAATGTGAAGGTCCAAGGGATACAGTAAACCTGCACTGGTGCATCGGAGTCCAATACTGGTCTCCCAGGAGCCGCTCAAACCACAAACTCTTAGGAGACTCACTCTTCTTGTACTTAAGTCGGCATTGTGCCTTTTATATTCAATTCCGATGCGATTTCTGTGTTTCATCGTCAATGTGAAGGTCCAAGGGATACAGTAAACCTGCACTGGTGCATCGGAATCCTATACTGGTCTCCCAGGAGCCGCTCAAAGCACAAACTCTTAGGAGAGTCACTCTTCTTGTACTTAAGTCGGCAATGTGCCTTTTATATTCAATTCCGATGCGATTTCTGTGTTTCATCGTCAATGTGAAGGTATAAGGGATACAGTAAACCTGCACTGGTGTATCGGAATCCAACACTGGTCTCCCAGGAGCCGCTCAAACCACAAACTCTTAGGAGACTCACTCTTCCTGTACTTAAGTCGGCATTGTGCCTTTTATATTCAATTCCGATGCGATTTCTGTGTTTCATTGTCAATGTGAAGGTCCAAGGGATACAGTAAACCTGCACTGGTGCATCGGAATCCAATACTGGTCTCCCAGGAGCCGCCCAAAGCACAAACTCTGAGAAGATTCACTCTTCTTGTACTTAAGTCGGCACTGTGTCTTTTATATTCAATTCCGATGCGATTTCTTTGTTTCATTGTCAATGTGAAGGTCCAAGGGATACAGTAAACCTGAACTGGTGCATCGGAATCCAATACTGGTCTCCCAGGAGCCGCCCAAAGCACAAACTCTGAGAAGATTCACTCTTCTTGTACTTAAGTCGGCACTGTGTCTTTTATATTCAATTCCGATGCGAATTCTGTGTTTCATTGTCAATGTGAAGGTCCAAGGGATACAGTAAACCTGCACTGGTGCATCGGAATCCAATACTGGTCTCAAACGAGCCGCCCAAAGCACAAACTCTGAGAAGATTCACTCTTCTTGTACTTAAGTCGGCACTGTGCCTTTTATATTCAATTCCGATGCGATTTCTGTGTTTCATCGTCAATGTGAAGGTCCAAGGGATAGAGTAGACCTGCACTGGTGCATCGGAATCTAATACTGGTCTCCCAGGAGCCGCTCAAACCACAAACTCTGAGAAGATTCACTCTTCTTGTACTTAAGTCGGCACTGTGCCTTTTATATTCAATTCCGATGTGATTTCTGTGTTTCATCGTCAATGTGAAGGTCCAAGGGATACAGTAAACCTGCACTGGTGCATCGGAATCCAATACTGGTCTCCCAGGAGCCGCTCAAAGCACAAACTCTTAGGAGACTCACTCTTCTTAAGTCGGCATTGTGCCTTTGATATTCAATTCCGATGCGATTTCTGTGTTTCATCATCAATGTGAATGTCCAAGGGATAGAGTAAACCTGCACTGGTGCATCGGAATCTAATACTGGTCTCCCAGGAGCCGCCAAAGCACAAACTCTGAGAAGTTTCACTCTTCTTGTACTTAAGTCGGCACTGTGTCTTTTATATTCAATTCCGATGCGAATTCTGTGTTTCATTGTCAATGTGAAGGTCCAAGGGATACAGTAAACCTGCACTGGTGCATCGGAATCCAATACTGGTCTCCCACGAGCCGCCCAAAGCACAAACTCCGAGAAGATTCACTCTTCTTGTACTTAAGTCGGCACTGTGCCTTTTATATTCAATTCCGATGCGATTTCTGTGTTTCATCGTCAATGTGAAGGTCCAAGGGATAGAGTAAACCTGCACTGGTGCGTCGGAATCTAATACTGGTCTCCCAGGAGCCGCTCAAAGCACAAACTCTGAGAAGATTCACTCTTCTAGTACTTAAGTCGGCACTGTGCCTTTTATATTCAATTCCGATGTGATTTCTGTGTTTCATCGTCAATGTTAAGGTCCAAGGGATACAGTAAACCTGCACTGGTGCATCGGAAACCAATACTGGTCTCCCAGGAGTCGCCCAAAGCACAAACTCTGAGAAGATTCACTCTTCTTGTACTTAAGTCGGCACTGTGTCTTTTATATTCAATTCCGATGCGATTTCTGTGTTTCATTGTCAATGTGAAGGTCCAAGGGGTACAGAAAACCAGCACTGGTGCATCGGAATCCAATACTGGTCTCCCAGGAGCCACCCAAAGCACAAACTCTGAGAAGATTCACTCTTCTTGTACTTAAGTCGGCACTGTGTCTCTTATATTCAATTCCGATGCGATTTCTGTGTTTCATTGTCAATGTGAAGGTCCAAGGGATACAGTAAACCTGCACTGGTGCATCGGAATCCAATACTGGTCTCCCAGGAGCCGCCCAAACACAAACTCTGAGAAGATTCACTCTTCTTGTACTTAAGTCGGCACTGTGTCTTTAATATTCAATTCCGATGCGATTTCTGTGTTTCATTGTCAATGTGAAGGTCCAAGGGATACAGTAAACCTGCACTGGTGCATCGGAATCCAATACTGGTCTCCCTGGAGCCGCTCAAAGCACAAACTCTTAGGAGACTCACTCTTCTTGTACTTAAGTCGGCATTGTGCCTTTGATATTCAATTCCGATGCGATTTCTGTGTTTCATCGTCAATGTGAATGTCCAAGGGATAGAGTAAACCTGCACTGGTGCATCGGAATCTAATACTGGTCTCCCAGGAGCCGCCAAAACACAAACTCTGAGAAGTTTCACTCTTCTTGTACTTAAGTCGGCACTGTGTCTTTTATATTCAATTCCGATGCGAATTCTGTGTTTCATTGTCAATGTGAAGGTCCAAGGGATACAGTAAACCTGCACTGGTGCATCGGAATCCGATACTGGTCTCCCACGAGCCGCCCAAAGCACAAACTCCGAGAAGATTCACTCTTCTTGTACTTAAGTCGGCACTGTGCCTTTTATATTCAATTCCGATGCGATTTCTGTGTTTCATCGTCAATGTGAAGGTCCAAGGGATAGAGTAAACCTGCACTGGTGCTCGGAATCTAATACTGGTCTCCCTGGAGCCGCTCAAAGCACAAACTCTGAGAAGATTCACTCTTCTTGTACTTAAGTCGGCACTGTGCCTTTTATATTCAATTCCGATGTGATTTCTGTGTTTCATCGTCAATGTGAAGGTCCAAGGGATACAGTAAACCTGCACTGGTGCATCGGAATCCAATACTGGTCTCCCAGGAGTCGCCCAAAGCACAAACTCTGAGAAGATTCACTCTTCTTGTACTTAAGTCGGCACTGTGTCTTTTATATTCAATTCCGATGCGATTTCTGTGTTTCATCGTCGATGTGAAGGTCCAAGGGATACAGTAAACCTGCACTGGTGCATCGGAATCCAATACTGGTCTCCCAGGAGCCGCTCAAAGCACAAACTCTTAGGAGACTCACTCTTCTTGTACTTAAGTCGGCATTGTGCCTTTTATATTCAATTCCGATGCGATTTCTGTGTTTCATCGTCAATGTGAAGGTCCAAGGGATAGAGTAAACCTGCACTGGTGCATCGGAATCTAATACTGGTCTCCCAGGAGCCGCTCAAAGCACAAACTCTGAGAAGATTCACTCTTCTTGTACTTAAGTCGGCACTGTGCCTTTTATATTCAATTCCGATGTGATTTCTGTGTTTCATCGTCAATGTGAAGGTCCAAGGGATACAGTAAACCTGCACTGGTGCATCGGAAACCAATACTGGTCTCCCAGGAGTCGCCCAAAGCACAAACTCTGAGAAGATTCACTCTTCTTGTACTTAAGTCGGCACTGTGTCTTTTATATTCAATTCCGATGCGATTTCTGTGTTTCATCGTCGATGTGAAGGTCCAAGGGATACAGTAAACCTGCACTGGTGCATCGGAATCCAATACTGGTCTCCCAGGAGCCGCTCAAAGCACAAACTCTTAGGAGACTCACTCTTCTTGTACTTAAGTCGGCATTGTGCCTTTTATATTCAATTGCGATGCGATTTCTGTGTTTCATCGTCAATGTGAAGGTCCAAGGGATACAGTAAACCTGCACTGGTGCATCGGAATCCAATACTGGTCTCCCACGAGCCGCCCAAAGCACAAACTCTGAGAAGATTCACTCTTCTTGTACTTAAGTCGGCACTGTGCCTTTTATATTCAATTCCGATGCGATTTCTGTCTTTCATCGTCAATGTGAAGGTCCAAGGGATACAGTAAACCTGAACTGGTGCATCGGAATCTAATACTGGTCTCCCAGGATCCGCCCAAAGCACAAACTCTGAGAAGATTCACTCTTCTTGTACTTAAGTCGGCACTGTGTCTTTTATATTCAATTCCGATGCGATTTCTGTGTTTCATTGTCAATGTGAAGGTCCAAGGGGTACAGAAAACCAGCACTGGTGCATCGGAATCCAATACTGGTCTCCCAGGAGCCGCCCAAAGCACAAACTCTGAGAAGATTCACTCTTCTTGTACTTAAGTCGGCACTGTGTCTCTTATATTCAATTCCGATGCGATTTCTGTGTTTCATTGTCAATGTGAAGGTCCAAGGGATACAGTAAACCTGCACTGGTGCATCGGAATCCAATACTGGTCTCCCAGGAGCCGCCCAAACACAAACTCTGAGAAGATTCACTCTTCTTGTACTTAAGTCGGCACTGTGTCTTTTATATTCAATTCCGATGCGATTTCTGTGTTTCATTGTCAATGTGAAGGTCCAAGGGATACAGTAAACCTGCACTGGTGCATCGGAATCCAATACTGGTCTCCCAGGAGCCGCTCAAAGCACAAACTCTTAGGAGACTCACTCTTCTTGTACTTAAGTCGGCATTGTGCCTTTGATATTCAATTCCGATGCGATTTCTGTGTTTCATCGTCAATGTGAATGTCCAAGGGATAGAGTAAACCTGCACTGGTGCATCGGAATCTAATACTGGTCTCCCAGGAGCCGCCAAAACACAAACTCTGAGAAGTTTCACTCTTCTTGCACTTAAGTCGGCACTGTGCCTTTTATATTCAATTCCGATGCGATTTCTGTGTTTCATCGTCAATGTGAAGGTCCAAGGGATAGAGTAAACCTGCACTGGTGCATCGGAATCTAATACTGGTCTCCCAGGAGCCGCTCAAAGCACAAACTCTGAGAAGATTCACTCTTCTTGTACTTAAGTCGGCACTGTGCCTTTTATATTCAATTCCGATGTGATTTCTGTGTTTCATCGTCAATGTGAAGGTCCAAGGGATACAGTAAACCTGCACTGGTGCATCGGAATCCAATACTGGTCTCCCAGGAGTCGCCCAAAGCACAAACTCTGAGTAGATTCACTCTTCTTGTACTTAAGTCGGCACTGTGTCTTTTATATTCAATTCCGATGCGATTTCTGTGTTTCATCGTCGATGTGAAGGTCCAAGGGATACAGTAAACCTGCACTGGTGCATCGGAATCCAATACTGGTCTCCCAGGAGCCGCTCAAAGCACAAACTCTTAGGAGACTCACTCTTCTTGTACTTAAGTCGGCATTGTGCCTTTTATATTCAATTCCGATGCGATTTCTGTGTTTCATTGTCAATGTGAAGGTCCAAGGGATACAGTAAACCTGCACTGGTGCATCGGAATCCAATACTGGTCTCCCACGAGCCGCCCAAAGCACAAACTCTGAGAAGATTCACTCTTCTTGTACTTAAGTCGGCACTGTGCCTTTTATATTCAATTCCGATGCGATTTCTGTGTTTCATCGTCAATGTGAAGGTCCAAGGGATAGAGTAAACCTGCACTGGTGCATCGGAATCTAATACTGGTCTCCCAGGAGCCGCCCAAAGCACAAACTCTGAGAAGATTCACTCTTCTTGTACTTAAGTCGGCACTGTGTCTTTTATATTCAATTCCGATGCGAATTCTGTGTTTCATTCTCAATGTGAAGGTCCAAGGGGTACAGAAAACCAGCACTGGTGCATCGGAATCCAATACTGGTCTCCCAGGAGCCGCCCAAAGCACAAACTCTGAGAAGATTCACTCTTCTTGTACTTAAGTCGGCACTGTGTCTCTTATATTCAATTCCGATGAGATTTCTGTGTTTCATTGTCAATGTGAAGGTCCAAGGGATACAGTAAACCTGCACTGGTGCATCGGAATCCAATACTGGTCTCCCAGGAGCCGCCCAAATACAAACTCTGAGAAGATTCACTCTTCTTGTACTTAAGTCGGCACTGTGTCTTTTATATTCAATTCCGATGCGATTTCTGTGTTTCATTGTCAATGTGAAGGTCCAAGGGATACAGTAAACCTGCACTGGTGCATCGGAATCCAATACTGGTCTCCCAGGAGCCGCCCAAAGCACAAACTCTGAGAAGATTCACTCTTCTTGTACTTAAGTCCGCACTGTGTCTTTTATATTCAATTCCGATGCGATTTCTGTGTTTCATTGTCAATGTGAAGGTCCAAGGGATACAGTAAACCTGAACTGGTGCATCGGAATCCAATACTGGTCTCCCAGGAGCCGCCCAAAGCACAAACTCTCAGAAGATTCACTCTTCTTGTACTTAAGTCGGCACTGTGTCTTTTATATTCAATTCCGATGCGAATTCTGTGTTTCATTCTCAATGTGAATTTCCAAGGGATACAGTAAACCTGCACTGGTGCATCGGAATCCAATACTGGTCTCCCAGGAGCCGCCCAAAGCACAAACTCTGAGAAGATTCACTCTTCTTGTACTTAAGTCGGCACTGTGCCTTTTATATCCAATTCCGATGCGATTTCTGTGTTTCATCGTCAATGTGAAGGTCCAAGGGATACAGTAAACCTGCACTGGTGCATCGGAATCCAATACTGGTCTCCCAGGAGCCGCTCAAACCACAAACTCTTAGGAGACTCACTCTTCTTGTACTTAAGTCGGCACTGTGTCTTTTATATTCAATTCCGATGCGATTTCTGTGTTTCATTGTCAATGTGAAGGTCCAAGGGATACAGTAAACCTGCACTGGTGCATCGGAATCCAATACTGGTCTCCCAGGAGCCGTCCAAAGCACAAACTCTGAGAAGATTCACTCTTCTTGTACTTAAGTCGGCACTGTGCGTTTTATATTCAATTCCGATGCGATTTCTGTGTTTCATCGTCAATGTGAAGGTCCAAGGGATAGAGTAAACCTGCACTGGTGCATCGGAATCGAATACTGGTCTCCCAGGAGCCGCTCAAAGCTCAAACTCTTAGGAGACTCACTCTTCTTGTACTTAAGTCGGCATTGTGCCTTTGATATTCAATTCCGATGCGATTTCTGTGTTTCATCGTCAATGTGAAGGTCCAAGGGATAGAGTAAACCTGCACTGGTGCATCGGAATCTAATACTGTTCTCCCAGGAGCCGCTCAAAGCACAAACTCGTATAAGATTCACTCTTCTTGTACTTAAGTCGGCACTGTGCCTTTTATATTCAATTCCGATGTGATTTCTGTGTTTCACCGTCAATGTGAAGGTCCAAGGGATACAGTAAACCTGCACTGGTGCATCGGAATCTAATACTGGTCTCCCAGGAGCCGCCCAAAGCACAAACTCTGAGAAGATTCACTCTTCTTGTACTTAAGTCGGCACTGTGCCTTTTATATTCAATTCCGATGTGATTTCTGTGTTTCATCGTCAATGTGAAGGTCCAAGGGATACAGTAAACCTGCACTGGTGCATCGGAATCTAATACTGGTCTCCCAGGAGCCGCCCAAAGCACAAACTCTGAGAAGATTCACTCTTCTTGTACTTAAGTCGGCACTGTGTCTTTTATATTGAATTCCGATGCGATTTCTGTGTTTCATTGTCAATGTGAAGGTCCAAGGGATACAGTAAACCTGCACTGGTGCATCGGAATCCGATACTGGTCTCCCAGGAGCCGCCCAAAGCACAAACTCTGAGAAGATTCACTCTTCTTGTACTTAAGTCCGCACTGTGTCTTTTATATTCAATTCCGATGCGATTTCTGTGTTTCATTGTCAATGTGAAGGTCCAAGGGATACAGTAAACCTGCACTGGTGCATCGGAATCCAATACTGGTCTCCCAGGAGCCGCTGAAACCACAAACTCTTAGGAGACTCACTCTTCTTGTACTTAAGTCGGCACTGTGTCTTTTATATTCAATTCCGATGCGATTTCTGTGTTTCATTGTCAATGTGAAGGTCCAAGGGATACAGTAAACCTGCACTGGTGCATCGGAATCCAATACTGGTCTCCCAGGAGCCGTCCAAAGCACAAACTCTGAGAAGATTCACTCTTCTTGTACTTAAGTCGGCACTGTGCGTTTTATATTCAATTCCGATGCGATTTCTGTGTTTCATCGTCAATGTGAAGGTCCAAGGGATAGAGTAAACCTGCACTGGTGCATCGGAATCGAATACTGGTCTCCCAGGAGCCGCTCAAAGCACAAACTCTTAGGAGACTCACTCTTCTTGTACTTAAGTCGGCATTGTGCCTTTGATATTCAATTCCGATGCGATTTCTGTGTTTCATCGTCAATGTGAAGGTCCAAGGGATAGAGTAAACCTGCACTGGTGCATCGGAATCTAATACTGTTCTCCCAGGAGCCGCTCAAAGCACAAACTCGTATAAGATTCACTCTTCTTGTACTTAAGTCGGCACTGTGCTTTTTATATTCAATTCCGATGTGATTTCTGTGTTTCATCGTCAATGTGAAGGTCCAAGGGATACAGTAAACCTGCACTGGTGCATCGGTATCCAATACTGGTCTCCCAGGAGCCGCTCAAAGCACAAACTCTTAGGAGACTCACTCTTCTTGTACTTAAGTCGGCATTGTGCCTTTGATATTCAATTCCGATGCGATTTCTGTGTTTCATCGTCAATGTGAATGTCCAGGGGATAGAGTAAACCTGCACTGGTGCATCGGAATCCAATACTGGTCTCCCAGGAGCCGCTCAAAGCACAAACTCTGAGAAGTTTCACTCTTCTTGTACTTAAGCCGGCACTGTGCCTTTTATATTCAATTCCGATGCGATTTCTGTGTTTCATCGTCAATGTGAAGGTCCAAGGGATAGAGTAAACCTGCACTGGTGCATCGGAATCGAATACTGGTCTCCCAGGAGCCGCTCAAAGCACAAACTCTTAGGAGACTCACTCTTCTTGTACTTAAGTCGGCATTGTGCCTTTGATATTCGATTCCGATGCGATTTCTGTGTTTCATCGTCAATGTGAAGGTCCAAGGGATAGAGTAAACCTGCACTGGTGCATCGGAATCTAATACTGGTCTCCCAGGAGCCGCTCAAAGCACAAACTCTGAGAAGATTCACTCTTCTTTTACTTAAGTCGCCACTGTGCCTTTTATATTCAATTCCGATGTGATTTCTGTGTTTCATCGTCAATGTGAAGGTCCAAGGGATACAGTAAACCTGCACTGGTGCATCGGAATCCAATACTGGTCTCCCAGGAGCCGCTCAAACCACAAACTCTTAGGGGACTCACTCTTATTGTACTTAAGTCGGCATTGTGCCTTTGATATTCAATTCCGATGCGATTTCTGTGTTTCATCGTCAATGTGAAGGTCCAAGGGATAGAGTAAACCTGCACTGGTGCATCGGATTCTAATACTGGTCTCCCAGGAGCCGCTCAAAGCACAAACTCTGAGAAGATTCACTCTTCTTGTACTTAAGTCGGCACTGTGCCTTTTATATTCAATTCCGATGCGATTTCTATGTTTCATCGTCAATGTGAAGGTCCAAGGGATACAGTAAACCTGCACTGGTGCATCGGAATCCAATACTGGTCTCCCAGGAGCCGCTCAAACCACAAACTCTTAGGAGACTCACTTTTCTTGTACTTATGTCGGCACTGTGCAATTTATATTCAATTCCGATGCGATTTCTGTGTTTCATCGTCAATGTGAAGGTCCAAGGGATACAGTAAACCTGCACTGGTGTATCGGAATCCAATACTGGTTTCCCAGGAGCCGCTCAAAGCACAAACTCTGAGAAGATTCACTCTTCTTGTACTTAAGTCGGCACTGTGCCTTTTATTTTCAATTCCGATGCGATTTCTGTGTTTCATCGTCAATGTGAAGGTCCAAGGGATACAGTAAACCTGCACTGGTGCATCGGAGTCCAATACTGGTCTCCCAGGAGCCGCTCAAACCACAAACTCTTAGGAGACTCACTGTTCTTGTACTTAAGTCGGCATTGTGCCTTTTATATTCAATTCCGATGCGATTTCTGTGTTTCATCGTCAATGTGAAGGTCCAAGGGATACAGTAAACCTGCACTGGTGCATCGGAATCCAATACTGGTCTCCCAGGAGCCGATCAAAGCACAAACTCTTAGGAGACTCACTCTTCTTGTACTTAAGTCGGCATTGTGCCTTTTATATTCAATTCCGATGCGATTTCTGTGTTTCATCGTCAATGTGAAGGTCCAAGGGATAGAGTAAACCTGCACTGGTGTATCGGAATCCAACACTGGTCTCCCAGGAGCCGCTCAAACCACAAACTCTTAGGAGGCTCACTCTTCCTGTACTTAAGTCGGCATTGTGCCTTTTATATTCAATTCCGATGCGATTTCTGTGTTTCATCGTCAATGCGAAGGTCCAAGGGATACAGTAAACCTGCACTGGTGCATCGGAATCCAATACTGGTCTCCCGGGAGCCGCTCAAACCACAAACTCTTAGGAGACTCACTCTTCTTGTACTTAAGTCGGTATTGTGCATTTTATATTCAATTCCGATGCGATTTCTGTGTTTCATTGTCAATGTGAAGGTCCAAGGGATACAGTAAACCTGCACTGGTGCATCGGAATCCAATACTGGTCTCCCAGGAGCCGCCCAAAGCACAAACTCTGAGAAGATTCACTCTTCTTGTACATAAGTCGGCACTGTGTCTTTTATATTCAATTCCGATGCGATTTCTGTGTTTCATTGTCAATGTGAAGGTCCAAGGTATACAGTAAACCTGCACTGGTGCATCGGAATCCAATACTGGTCTCCCAGGAGCCGCCCAAAGCACAAACTCTGAGAAGATTCACTCTTCTTGTACTTAAGTCGGCACTGTGTCTTTTATATTCAATTCCGATGCGAATTCTGTGTTTCATTGTCAATGTGAAGGTCCAAGGGATACAGTAAACCTGCACTGGTGCATCGGAATCCAATACTGGTCTCCCAGGAGCCGCCCAAAGCACAAACTCTGAGAAGATTCACTCTTCTTGTACTTAAGTCGGCACTGTGCCTTTTATATTCAATTCCGATGCGATTTCTGTGTTTCATCGTCAATGTGAAGGTCCAAGGGATAGAGTAATCCTGCACTGGTGCATCGGAATCTAATACTGGTCTCCCAGGAGCCGCTCAAAGCACAAACTCTGAGAAGATTCACTCTTCTTGTACTTAAGTCGGCACTGTGCCTTTTATATTCAATTCCGATGTGATTTCTGTGTTTCATCGTCAATGTGAAGGTCCAAGGGATACAGTAAACCTGCACTGGTGCATCGGAATCCAATACTGGTCTCCCAGGAGCCGCTCAAAGCACAAACTCTTAGGAGACTCACTCTTCTTGTACTTAAGTCGGCATTGTGCCTTTGATATTCAATTCCGATGCGATTTCTGTGTTTCATCGTCAATGTGAATGTCCAAGGGATAGAGTAAACCTGCACTGGTGCATCGGAATCTAATACTGGTCTCCCAGGAGCCGCTCAAAGCACAAACTCTGAGAAGTTTCACTCTTCTTGTACTTAAGTCGGCACTGTGCATTTTATATTCAATTCCGATGGGTTTTCTGTGTTTCATCGTCAATGTGAAGGTCCAAGGGATACAGTAAACCTGCACTGGTGCATCGGAATCGAATACTGGTCTCCCAGGAGCCGCTCAAAGCACAAACTCTTAGGAGACTCACTCTTCTTGTACTTAAGTCGGCATTGTGCCTTTGATATTCAATTCTGATGCGATTTCTGTGTTTCATCGTCAATGTGAAGGTCCAAGGGATAGAGTAAACCTGCACTGGTGCATCGGAATCTAATACTGGTCTCCCAGGAGCCGCCCAAAGCACAAACTCTGAGAAGATTCACTCTTCTTGTACTTAAGTCGGCACTGTGTCTTTTATATTCAATTCCGATGCGAATTCTGTGTTTCATTCTCAATGTGAAGGTCCAAGGGGTACAGAAAACCAGCACTGGTGCATCGGAATCCAATACTGGTCTCCCAGGAGCCGCCCAAAGCACAAACTCTGAGAAGATTCACTCTTCTTGTACTTAAGTCGGCACTGTGTCTCTTATATTCAATTCCGATGAGATTTCTGTGTTTCATTGTCAATGTGAAGGTCCAAGGGATACAGTAAACCTGCACTGGTGCATCGGAATCCAATACTGGTCTCCCAGGAGCCGCCCAAATACAAACTCTGAGAAGATTCACTCTTCTTGTACTTAAGTCGGCACTGTGTCGTTTATATTCAATTCCGATGCGATTTCTGTGTTTCATTGTCAATGTGAAGGTCCAAGGGATACAGTAAACCTGCACTGATGCATCGGAATCCAATACTGGTCTCCCAGGAGCCGCCCAAAGCACAAACTCTGAGAAGATTCACTCTTCTTGTACTTAAGTCCGCACTGTGTCTTTTATATTCAATTCCGATGCGATTTCTGTGTTTCATCGTCAATGTGAAGGTCCAAGGGATAGAGTAAACCTGCACTGGTGCATCGGAATCGAATACTGGTCTCCCAGGAGCCGCTCAAAGCACAAACTCTTAGGAGACTCACTCTTCTTGTACTTAAGTCGGCATTGTGCCTTTGATATTCAATTCCGATGCGATTTCTGTGTTTCATCGTCAATGTGAAGGTCCAAGGGATAGAGTAAACCTGCACTGGTGCATCGGAATCTAATACTGTTCTCCCAGGAGCCGCTCAAAGCACAAACTCGTATAAGATTCACTCTTCTTGTACTTAAGTCGGCACTGTGCCTTTTATATTCAATTCCGATGTGATTTCTGTGTTTCATCGTCAATGTGAAGGTCCAAGGGATACAGTAAACCTGCACTGGTGCATCGGAATCTAATACTGGTCTCCCAGGAGCCGCCCAAAGCACAAACTCTGAGAAGATTCACTCTTCTTGTACTTAAGTCGGCACTGTGTCTTTTATATTCAATTCCGAAGCGATTTCTGTGTTTCATTGTCAATGTGAAGGTCCAAGGGGTACAGAAAACCAGCACTGGTGCATCGGAATCCAATACTGGTCTCCCAGGAGCCGCCCAAAGCACAAACTCTGAGAAGATTCACTCTTCTTGTACTTAAGTCGGCACTGTGTCTCTTATATTCAATTCCGATGCGATTTCTGTGTTTCATTGTCAATGTGAAGGTCCAAGGGATACAGTAAACCTGCACTGGTGCATCGGAATCCAATACTGGTCTCCCAGGAGTCGCCCAAACACAAACTCTGAGAAGATTCACTCTTCTTGTACTTAAGTCGGCACTGTGTCTTTATATTCAATTCCGATGCGATTTCTGTGTTTCATTGTCAATGTGAAGGTCCAAGGGATACAGTAAACCTGCACTGGTGCATCGGAATCCAATACTGGTCTCCCAGGAGCCGCCCAAAGCACAAACTCTGAGAAGATTCACTCTTCTTGTACTTAAGTCCGCACTGTGTCTTTTATATTCAATTCCGATGCGATTTCTGTGTTTCATTGTCAATGTGAAGGTCCAAGGGATACAGTAAACCTGAACTGGTGCATCGGAATCCAATACTGGTCTCCCAGGAGCCGCCCAAAGCACAAACTCTGAGAAGATTCACTCTTCTTGTACTTAAGTCGGCACTGTGTCTTTTATATTCAATTCCGATGCGAATTCTGTGTTTCATTCTCAATGTGAAGGTCCAAGGGATACAGTAAACCTGCACTGGTGCATCGGAATCCAATACTGGTCTCCCACGAGCCGCCCAAAGCACAAACTCTGAGAAGATTCACTCTTCTTGTACTTAAGTCGGCACTGTGCCTTTTATATCCAATTCCGATGCGATTTCTGTGTTTCATCGTCAATGTGAAGGATCAAGGGATACAGTAAACCTGCACTGGTGCATCGGAATCCAATACTGGTCTCCCAGGAGCCGCTGAAACCACAAACTCTTAGGAGACTCACTCTTCTTGTACTTAAGTCGGCACTGTGTCTTTTATATTCAATTCCGATGCGATTTCTGTGTTTCATTGTCAATGTGAAGGTCCAAGGGATACAGTAAACCTGCACTGGTGCATCGGAATCCAATACTGGTCTCCCAGGAGCCGTCCAAAGCACAAACTCTGAGAAGATTCACTCTTCTTGTACTTAAGTCGGCACTGTGCGTTTTATATTCAATTCCGATGCGATTTCTGTGTTTCATCGTCAATGTGAAGGTCCAAGGGATAGAGTAAACCTGCACTGGTGCATCGGAATCGAATACTGGTCTCCCAGGAGCCGCTCAAAGCACAAACTCTTAGGAGACTCACTCTTCTTGTACTTAAGTCGGCATTGTGCCTTTGATATTCAATTCCGATGCGATTTCTGTGTTTCATCGTCAATGTGAAGGTCCAAGGGATAGAGTAAACCTGCACTGGTGCATCGGAATCTAATACTGTTCTCCCAGGAGCCGCTCAAATCACAAACTCGTATAAGATTCACTCTTCTTGTACTTAAGTCGGCACTGTGCCTTTTATATTCAATTCCGATGTGATTTCTGTGTTTCATCGTCAATGTGAAGGTCCAAGGGATACAGTAAACCTGCACTGGTGCATCGGTATCCAATACTGGTCTCCCAGGAGCCGCTCAAAGCACAAACTCTTAGGAGACTCACTCTTCTTGTACTTAAGTCGGCATTGTGCCTTTGATATTCAATTCCGATGCGATTTCTGTGTTTCATCGTCAATGTGAATGTCCAAGGGAGAGAGTAAACCTGCACTGGTGCATCGGAATCCAATACTGGTCTCCCAGGAGCCGCTCAAAGCACAAACTCTGAGAAGTTTCACTCTTCTTGTACTTAAGCCGGCACTGTGCCTTTTATATTCAATTCCGATGCGATTTCTGTGTTTCATCGTCAATGTGAAGGTCCAAGGGATAGAGTAAACCTGCACTGGTGCATCGGAATCGAATACTGGTCTCCCAGGAGCCGCTCAAAGCACAAACTCTTAGGAGACTCACTCTTCTTGTACTTAAGTCGGCATTGTGCCTTTGATATTCGATTCCGATGCGATTTCTGTGTTTCATCGTCAATGTGAAGGTCCAAGGGATAGAGTAAACCTGCACTGGTGCATCGGAATCTAATACTGGTCTCCCAGGAGCCGCTCAAAGCACAAACTCTGAGAAGATTCACTCTTCTTGTACTTAAGTCGGCACTGTGCCTTTTATATTCAATTCCGATGCGATTTCTATGTTTCATCGTCAATGTGAAGGTCCAAGGGATACAGTAAACCTGCACTGGTGCATCGGAATCCAATACTGGTCTCCCAGGAGCCGCTCAAACCACAAACTCTTAGGAGACTCACTTTTCTTGGACTTATGTCGGCACTGTGCAATTTATATTCAATTCCGATGCGATTTCTGTGTTTCATCGTCAATGTGAAGGTCCAAGGGATACAGTAAACCTGCACTGGTGTATCGGAATCCAATACTGGTTTCCCAGGAGCCGCTCAAAGCACAAACTCTGAGAAGATTCACTCTTCTTGTACTTAAGTCGGCACTGTGCCTTTTATATTAAATTCCGATGCGATTTCTGTGTTTCATCGTCAATGTGAAGGTCCAAGGGATACAGTAAACCTGCACTGGTGCATCGGAGTCCAATACTGGTCTCCCAGGAGACGCTCAAACCACAAACTCTTAGGAGACTCACTGTTCTTGTACTTAAGTAGGCATTGTGCCTTTTATATTCAATTCCGATGCGATTTCTGTGTTTCATCGTCAATGTGAAGGTCCAAGGGATACAGTAAACCTGCACTGGTGCATCGGAATCCAATACTGGTCTCCCAGGAGCCGATCAAAGCACAAACTCTTAGGAGACTCACTCTTCTTGTACTTAAGTCGGCATTGTGCCTTTTATATTCAATTCCGATGCGATTTCTGTGTTTCATCGTCAATGTGAAGGTCCAAGGGATAGAGTAAACCTGCACTGGTGTATCGGAATCCAACACTGGTCTCCCAGGAGCCGCTCAAACCACAAACTCTTAGGAGACTCACTCTTCCTGTACTTAAGTCGGCATTGTGCCTTTTATATTCAATTCCGATGCGATTTCTGTGTTTCATCGTCAATGTGAAGGTCCAAGGGATACAGTAAACCTGCACTGGTGCATCGGAATCCAATACTGGTCTCCCGGGAGCCGCTCAAACCACAAACTCTTAGGAGACTCACTCTTCTTGTACTTAAGTCGGTATTGTGCATTTTATATTCAATTCCGATGCGATTTCTGTGTTTCATTGTCAGTGTGAAGGTCCAAGGGATACAGTAAACCTGCACTGGTGCATCGGAATCCAATACTGGTCTTCCAGGAGCCGCCCAAAGCACAAACTCTGAGAAGATTCACTCTTCTTGTACTTAAGTCGGCACTGTGTCTTTTATATTCAATTCCGATGCGATTTCTGTGTTTCATTGTCAATGTGAAGGTCCAAGGTATACAGTAAACCTGAACTGGTGCATCGGAATCCAATACTGGTCTCCCAGGAGCCGCCCAAAGCACAAACTCTGAGAAGATTCACTCTTCTTGTACTTAAGTCGGCACTGTGTCTTTTATATTCAATTCCGATGCGAATTCTGTGTTTCATTGTCAATGTGAAGGTCCAAGGGATACAGTAAACCTGCACTGGTGCATCGGAATCCAATACTGGTCTCCCAGGAGCCGCCCAAAGCACAAACTCTGAGAAGATTCACTCTTCTTGTACTTAAGTCGGCACTGTGCCTTTTATATTCAATTCCGATGCGATTTCTGTGTTTCATCGTCAATGTGAAGGTCCAAGGGATAGAGTAATCCTGCACTGGTGCATCGGAATCTAATACTGGTCTCCCAGGAGCCGCTCAAAGCACAAACTCTGAGAAGATTCACTCTTCTTGTACTTAAGTCGGCACTGTGCCTTTTATATTCAATTCCGATGTGATTTCTGTGTTTCATCGTCAATGTGAAGGTCCAAGGGATACAGTAAACCTGCAGTGGTGCATCGGAATCCAATACTGGTCTCCCAGGAGCCGCTCAAAGCACAAACTCTTAGGAGACTCACTCTTCTTGTACTTAAGTCGGCATTGTGCCTTTGATATTCAATTCCGATGCGATTTCTGTGTTTCATCGTCAATGTGAATGTCCAAGGGATAGAGTAAACCTGCACTGGTGCATCGGAATCTAATACTGGTCTCCCAGGAGCCGCTCAAAGCACAAACTCTGAGAAGTTTCACTCTTCTTGTACTTAAGTCGACACTGTGCATTTTATATTCAATTCCGATGGGATTTCTGTGTTTCATCGTCAATGTGAAGGTCCAAGGGATACAGTAAACCTGCACTGGTGCATCGGAATCGAATACTGGTCTCCCAGGAGCCGCTCAAAGCACAAACTCTTAGGAGACTCACTCTTCTTGTACTTAAGTCGGCATTGTGCCTTTGATATTCAATTCCGATGCGATTTCTGTGTTTCATCGTCAATGTGAAGGTCCAAGGGATAGAGTAAACCTGCACTGGTGCATCGGAATCTAATACTGGTCTCCCAGGAGCCGCTCAAAGCACAAACTCTGAGAAGATTCACTCTTCTTTTACTTAAGTCGGCACTGTGCCTTATATATTCAATTCCGATGTGATTTCTGTGTTTCATCGTCAATGTGAAGGTCCAAGGGAAACAGTAAACCTGCACTGGTGCATCGGAATCCAATACTGGTCTCCCAGGAGCCGCTCAAACCACAAACTCTTAGAGGACTCACTCTTCTTGTACTTAAGTCGGCATTGTGCCTTTGATATTCAATTCCGATGCGATTTCTGTGTTTCATCGTCAATGCGAAGGTCCAAGGGATAGAGTAAACCTGCACTGGTGCATCGGAATCCAATACTGGTCTCCCAGGAGCCGCTCAAAGCACAAACTCGTATAAGATTCACTCTTCTTGTACTTAAGTCGGCACTGTGCCTTTTATATTCAATTCTGATGTGATTTCTGTGTTTCATCGTCAATGTGAAGGTCCAAGGGATACAGTAAACCTGCACTGGTGCATCGGAATCCAATACTGGTCTCCCAGGAGCCGCTCAAACCACAAACTCTTAGAGGACTCACTCTTCTTGTACTTAAGTCGGCATTGTGCCTTTTATATTCAATTCCGATGCGATTTCTGTGTTTCATCGTCAATGCGAAGGTCCAAGGGATAGAGTAAACCTGCACTGGTGCATCGGAATCCAATACTGGTCTCCCAGGAGCCGCTCAAAGCACAAACTCTGAGAAGATTCACTCTTCTTGTACTTAAGTCGGCACTGTGCCTTTTATATTCAATTCTGATGTGATTTCTGTGTTTCATCGTCAATGTGAAGGTCCAAGGGATACAGTAAACCTGCACTGGTGCATCGGAATCCAATACTGGTCTCCCAGGAGCCGCTCAAAGCACAAACTCTTAGGAGACTCACTCTTCTTGTACTTAAGTCGGCATTGTGCCTTTGATATTTAATTCCGATGCGATTTCTGTGTTTCATCGTCAATGTGAATGTCCAAGGGATAGAGTAAACCTGCACTGGTGCATCGGAATCCAATACTGGTCTCCCAGGAGCCGCTCAAAGCACAAACTCTGAGAAGTTTCACTCTTCTTGTACTTAAGTCGGCACTGTGCCTTTTATATTCAGTTCCGATGCGATTTCTGTGTTTCATCGTCAATGTGAAGGTCCAAGGGATACAGTAATACTGCACTGGTGCATCGGAATCGAATACTGGTCTCCCAGGAGCCGCTCAAAGCACAAACTCTTAGGAGACTCACTCTTCTTGTACTTAAGTCGGCATTGTGCCTTTGATATTCGATTCCGATGCGATTTCTGTGTTTCATCGTCAATGTGAAGGTCCAAGGGATAGAGGAAAGCTGCACTGGTGCATCGGGATCTAATACTGGTCTCCCAGGAGCGGCTCAAAGCACAAACTCTGAGAAGATTCACTCTTCTTTTACTTAAGTCGGCACTGTGCCTTTTATATTCAATTCCGATGTGATTTCTGTGTTTCATCGTCAATGTGAAGGTCCAAGGGATACAGTAAACCTGCACTGGTGCATCGGAATCCATTACTGGTCTCCCAGGAGCCGCTCAAACCACAAACTCTCAGGGGACTCACTCTTCTTGTACTTAAGTCGGCATTGTGCCTTTGATATTCAATTCCGATGCGATTTTTGTGTTTCATCGTCAATGTGAAGGTCCAAGGGATAGAGTAAACCTGCACTGGTGCATCAGAATCTAATACTGGTCTCCCAGGAGCCGCTCAAAGCACAAACTCTGAGAAGATTCACTCTTCTTGTACTTAAGTCGGCACTGTGCCTTTTATATTCTATTCCGATGCGATTTCTATGTTTCATCGTCAATGTGAAGGTCCAAGGGATACAGTAAACCTGCACTGGTGCATCGGAATCCAATACTGGTCTCCCAGGAGCCGCTCAAACCACAAACTCTTAGGAGACTCACTTTTCTTGTACTTATGTCAGCACTGTGCATTTTATATTCAATTCCGATGCGATTTCTGTGTTTTATCGTCAATGTGAAGGTCCGAGGGTACAGTAAACCTGCTCTGGTGTATCGGAATCAAATACTGGTTTCCCAGGAGCCGCTCAAAGCACAAACTCTGAGAAGATTCATTCTTCTTGTACTTAAGTCGGCACTGTGCCTTTTATATTAAATTCCGATGCGATTTCTGTGTTTCATCGTCAATGTGAAGGTCCAAGGGATACAGTAAACCTGCACTGGTGCATCGGAGTCCAATACTGGTCTCCCAGGAGCCGCTCAAACCACAAACTATTAGGAGACTCACTCTTCTTGTACTTAAGTCGGTATTGTGCATTTTATATTCAATTCCGATGCGATTTCTGTGTTTCATTGTCAATGTGAAGGTCCAAGGGATACAGTAAATCTGCACTGGTGCATCGGAATCGAATACTGGTCTCCCAGGAGCCGCCCAAAGCACAAACTCTGAGAAGATTCACTCTTCTTGTACTTAAGTCGGCACTGTGTCTTTTATATTCAATTCCGATGCGATTTCTGTGTTTCATTGTCAATGTGAAGGTCCAAGGGATACAGTAAACCTGAACTGGTGCATCGGTATCCAATACTGGTCTCCCAGGAGCCGCCCAAAGCACAAACTCTGAGAAGATTCACTCTTCTTGTACTTAAGTCGGCACTGTGTCTTTTATATTCAATTCCGATGCGAATTCTGTGTTTCATTGTCAATGTGAAGGTCCAAGGGATACAGTAAACCTGCACTGGTGCATCGGAATCCAATACTGGTCTCCCAGGAGCCGCCCAAAGCACAAACTCTGAGAAGATTCACTCTTCTTGTACTTAAGTCGGCACTGTGCCTTTTATATTCAATTCCGATGTGATTTCTGTGTTTCATCGTCAATGTGAAGGTCCAAGGGATACAGTAAACCTGCACTGGTGCATCGGAATCTAATACTGGTCTCCCAGGAGCCGCTCCAAGCACAAACTCTTAGGAGACTCACTCTTCTTGTACTTAAGTCGGCATTGTGCCTTTGATATTCAATTCCGATGCGATTTCTGTGTTTCATCGTCAATGTGAATGTCCAAGGGATAGAGTAAACCTGCACTGGTGCATCGGAATCTAATACTGGTCTCCCAGGAGCCGCTCAAAGCACAAACTCTGAGAAGATTCACTCTTCTTGTACTTAAGTCGGCACTGTGCCTTTTATATTCAATTCCGATGCGATTTCTGTGTTTCATCGTCAATGTGAAGGTCCAAGGGATACAGTAAACCTGCACTGGTGCATCGGAATCCAATACTGGTCTCCCAGGAGCCGCTCAAAGCACAAATTCTGAGAAGATTCACTCTTCTTGGACTTAAGTCGGCACTGTGCCTTTTATATTCAATTCCGATGCGATTTCTGTGTTTCATTGTCAATGTGAAGGTCCAAGGTATACAGTAAACCTGAACTGGTGCATCGGAATCCAATACTGGTCTCCCAGGAGCCGCCCAAAGCACAAACTCTGAGAAGATTCACTCTTCTTGTACTTAAGTAGGCATTGTGCCTTTTATATTCAATTCCGATGCGATTTCTGTGTTTCATCGTCAATGTGAAGGTCCAAGGGATACAGTAAACCTGCACTGGTGCATCGGAATCCAATACTGGTCTCCCAGGAGCCGATCAAAGCACAAACTCTTAGGAGACTCACTCTTCTTGTACTTAAGTCGGCATTGTGCCTTTTATATTCAATTCCGATGCGATTTCTGTGTTTCATCTTCAATGTGAAGGTCCAAGGGATAGAGTAAACCTGCACTGGTGTATCGGAATCCAACACTGGTCTCCAAGGAGCCGCTCAAACCACAAACTCTTAGGAGACTCACTCTTCCTGTACTTAAGTCGGCATTGTGCCTTTTATATTCAATTCCGATGCGATTTCTGTGTTTCATCGTCAATGTGAAGGTCCAAGGGATACAGTAAACCTGCACTGGTGCATCGGAATCCAATACTGGTCTCCCGGGAGCCGCTCAAACCACAAACTCTTAGGAGACTCACTCTTCTTGTACTTAAGTCGGTATTGTGCATTTTATATTCAATTCCGATGCGATTTCTGTGTTTCATTGTCAGTGTGAAGGTCCAAGGGATACAGTAAACCTGCACTGGTGCATCGGAATCCAATACTGGTCTTCCAGGAGCCGCCCAAAGCACAAACTCTGAGAAGATTCACTCTTCTTGTACTTAAGTCGGCACTGTGTCTTTTATATTCAATTCCGATGCGATTTCTGTGTTTCATTGTCAATGTGAAGGTCCAAGGTATACAGTAAACCTGAACTGGTGCATCGGAATCCAATACTGGTCTCCCAGGAGCCGCCCAAAGCACAAACTCTGAGAAGATTCACTCTTCTTGTACTTAAGTCGGCACTGTGTCTTTTATATTCAATTCCGATGCGAATTCTGTGTTTCATTGTCAATGTGAAGGTCCAAGGGATACAGTAAACCTGCACTGGTGCATCGGAATCCAATACTGGTCTCCCAGGAGCCGCCCAAAGCACAAACTCTGAGAAGATTCACTCTTCTTGTACTTAAGTCGGCACTGTGCCTTTTATATTCAATTCCGATGCGATTTCTGTGTTTCATCGTCAATGTGAAGGTCCAAGGGATAGAGTAATCCTGCACTGGTGCATCGGAATCTAATACTGGTCTCCCAGGAGCCGCTCAAAGCACAAACTCTGAGAAGATTCACTCTTCTTGTACTTAAGTCGGCACTGTGCCTTTTATATTCAATTCCGATGTGATTTCTATGTTTCATCGTCAATGTGAAGGTCCAAGGGATACAGTAAACCTGCAGTGGTGCATCGGAATCCAATACTGGTCTCCCAGGAGCCGCTCAAAGCACAAACTCTTAGGAGACTCACTCTTCTTGTACTTAAGTCGGCATTGTGCCTTTGATATTCAATTCCAATGCGATTTCTGTGTTTCATCGTCAATGTGAATGTCCAAGGGATAGAGTAAACCTGCACTGGTGCATCGGAATCTAATACTGGTCTCCCAGGAGCCGCTCAAAGCACAAACTCTGAGAAGTTTCACTCTTCTTGTACTTAAGTCGACACTGTGCATTTTATATTCAATTCCGATGGGATTTCTGTGTTTCATCGTCAATGTGAAGGTCCAAGGGATACAGTAAACCTGCACTGGTGCATCGGAATCGAATACTGGTCTCCCACGAGCCGCTCAAAGCACAAACTCTTAGGAGACTCACTCTTCTTGTACTTAAGTCGGCATTGTGCCTTTGATATTCAATTCCGATGCGATTTCTGTGTTTCATCGTCAATGTGAAGGTCCAAGGGATAGAGTAAACCTGCACTGGTGCATCGGAATCTAATACTGGTCTCCCAGGAGCCGCTCAAAGCACAAACTCTGAGAAGATTCACTCTTCTTTTACTTAAGTCGGCACTGTGCCTTATATATTCAATTCCGATGTGATTTCTGTGTTTCATCGTCAATGTGAAGGTCCAAGGGAAACAGTAAACCTGCACTGGTGCATCGGAATCCAATACTGGTCTCCCAGGAGCCGCTCAAACCACAAACTCTTAGAGGACTCACTCTTCTTGTACTTAAGTCGGCATTGTGCCTTTGATATTCAATTCCGATGCGATTTCTGTGTTTCATCGTCAATGCGAAGGTCCAAGGGATAGAGTAAACCTGCACTGGTGCATCGGAATCCAATACTGGTCTCCCAGGAGCCGCTCAAAGCACAAACTCGTATAAGATTCACTCTTCTTGTACTTAAGTCGGCACTGTGCCTTTTATATTCAATTCTGATGTGATTTCTGTGTTTCATCGTCAATGTGAAGGTCCAAGGGATACAGTAAACCTGCACTGGTGCATCGGAATCCAATACTGGTCTCCCAGGAGCCGCTCAAACCACAAACTCTTAGAGGACTCACTCTTCTTGTACTTAAGTCGGCATTGTGCCTTTGATATTCAATTCCGATGCGATTTCTGTGTTTCATCGTCAATGCGAAGGTCCAAGGGATAGAGTAAACCTGCACTGGTGCATCGGAATCCAATACTGGTCTCCCAGGAGCCGCTCAAAGCACAAACTCGTATAAGATTCACTCTTCTTGTACTTAAGTCGGCACTGTGCCTTTTATATTCAATTCTGATGTGATTTCTGTGTTTCATCGTCAATGTGAAGGTCCAAGGGATACAGTAAACCTGCACTGGTGCATCGGAATCCAATACTGGTCTCCCAGGAGCCGCTCAAAGCACAAACTCTTAGGAGACTCACTCTTCTTGTACTTAAGTCGGCATTGTGCCTTTGATATTTAATTCCGATGCGATTTCTGTGTTTCATCGTCAATGTGAATGTCCAAGGGATAGAGTAAACCTGCACTGGTGCATCGGAATCCAATACTGGTCTCCCAGGAGCCGCTCAAAGCACAAACTCTGAGAAGTTTCACTCTTCTTGTACTTAAGTCGGCACTGTGCCTTTTATATTCAGTTCCGATGCGATTTCTGTGTTTCATCGTCAATGTGAAGGTCCAAGGGATACAGTAAACCTGCACTGGTGCATCGGAATCGAATACTGGTCTCCCAGGAGCCGCTCAAAGCACAAACTCTTAGGAGACTCACTCTTCTTGTACTTAAGTCGGCATTGTGCCTTTGATATTCGATTCCGATGCGATTTCTGTGTTTCATCGTCAATGTGAAGGTCCAAGGGATAGAGTAAACCTGCACTGGTGCATCGGGATCTAATACTGGTCTCCCAGGAGCCGCTCAAAGCACAAACTCTGAGAAGATTCACTCTTCTTTTACTTAAGTCGGCACTGTGCCTTTTATATTCAATTCCGATGTGATTTCTGTGTTTCATCGTCAATGTGAAGGTCCAAGGGATACAGTAAACCTGCACTGGTGCATCGGAATCCATTACTGGTCTCCCAGGAGCCGCTCAAACCACAAACTCTCAGCGGACTCACTCTTCTTGTACTTAAGTCGGCATTGTGCCTTTGATATTCAATTCCGATGCGATTTTTGTGTTTCATCGTCAATGTGAAGGTCCAAGGGATAGAGTAAACCTGCACTGGTGCATCAGAATCTAATACTGGTCTCCCAGGAGCCGCTCAAAGCACAAACTCTGAGAAGATTCACTCTTCTTGTACTTAAGTCGGCACTGTGCCTTTTATATTCTATTCCGATGCGATTTCTATGTTTCATCGTCAATGTGAAGGTCCAAGGGATACAGTAAACCTGCACTGGTGCATCGGAATCCAATACTGGTCTCCCAGGAGCCGCTCAAACCACAAACTCTTAGGAGACTCACTTTTCTTGTACTTATGTCAGCACTGTGCATTTTATATTCAATTCCGATGTGATTTCTGTGTTTTATCGTCAATGTGAAGGTCCGAGGGTACAGTAAACCTGCTCTGGTGTATCGGAATCAAATACTGGTTTCCCAGGAGCCGCTCAAAGCACAAACTCTGAGAAGATTCATTCTTCTTGTACTTAAGTCGGCACTGTGCCTTTTATATTAAATTCCGATGCGATTTCTGTGTTTCATCGTCAATGTGAAGGTCCAAGGGATACAGTAAACCTGCACTGGTGCATCGGAGTCCAATACTGGTCTCCCAGGAGCCGCTCAAACCACAAACTATTAGGAGACTCACTCTTCTTGTACTTAAGTCGGTATTGTGCATTTTATATTCAATTCCGATGCGATTTCTGTGTTTCATTGTCAATGTGAAGGTCCAAGGGATACAGTAAATCTGCACTGGTGCATCGGAATCGAATACTGGTCTCCCAGGAGCCGCCCAAAGCACAAACTCTGAGAAGATTCACTCTTCTTGTACTTAAGTCGGCACTGTGTCTTTTATATTCAATTCCGATGCGATTTCTGTGTTTCATTGTCAATGTGAAGGTCCAAGGGATACAGTAAACCTGAACTGGTGCATCGGAATCCAATACTGGTCTCCCAGGAGCCGCCCAAAGCACAAACTCTGAGAAGATTCACTCTTCTTGTACTTAAGTCGGCACTGTGTCTTTTATATTCAATTCCGATGCGAATTCTGTGTTTCATTGTCAATGTGAAGGTCCAAGGGATACAGTAAACCTGCACTGGTGCATCGGAATCCAATACTGGTCTCCCAGGAGCCGCCCAAAGCACAAACTCTGAGAAGATTCACTCTTCTTGTACTTAAGTCGGCACTGTGTCTTTTATATTCAATTCCGATGCGAATTCTGTGTTTCATTGTCAATGTGAAGGTCCAAGGGATACAGTAAACCTGAACTGGTGCATCGGAATCCAATACTGGTCTCCCAGGAGCCGCCCAAAGCACAAACTCTGAGAAGATTCACTCTTCTTGTACTTAAGTCGGCACTGTGTCTTTTATATTCAATTCCGATGCGAATTCTGTGTTTCATTGTCAATGTGAAGGTCCAAGGGATACAGTAAACCTGCACTGGTGCATCGGAATCCAATACTGGTCTCCCAGGAGCCGCCCAAAGCACAAACTCTGAGAAGATTCACTCTTCTTGTACTTAAGTCGGCACTGTGCCTTTTATATTCAATTCCGATGTGATTTCTGTGTTTCATCGTCAATGTGAAGGTCCAAGGGATACAGTAAACCTGCACTGGTGCATCGGAATCTAATACTGGTCTCCCAGGAGCCGCTCCAAGCACAAACTCTTAGGAGACTCACTCTTCTTGTACTTAAGTCGGCATTGTGCCTTTGATATTCAATTCCGATGCGATTTCTGTGTTTCATCGTCAATGTGAATGTCCAAGGGATAGAGTAAACCTGCACTGGTGCATCGGAATCTAATACTGGTCTCCCAGGAGCCGCTCAAAGCACAAACTCTGAGAAGATTCACTCTTCTTGTACTTAAGTCGGCACTGTGCCTTTTATATTCAATTCCGATGCGATTTCTGTGTTTCATCGTCAATGTGAAGGTCCAAGGGATACAGTAAACCTGCACTGGTGCATCGGAATCCAATACTGGTCTCCCAGGAGCCGCTCAAAGCACAAATTCTGAGAAGATTCACTCTTCTTGGACTTAAGTCGGCACTGTGCCTTTTATATTCAATTCCGATGCGATTTCTGTGTTTCATCGTCAATGTGAAGGTCCAAGGGATACAGTAAACCTGCACTGGTGCATCGGAATCCAATACTGGTCTCCCAGGAGCCGCCCTAACCACAAACTCTCAGGAGACTCACTTTTTTTGTACTTATGTCGGCACTGTGCGTTTTATATTCAATTCCGATGCGATTTCTGTGTTTCATCGTCAATGTGAAGGTCCAAGGGATACCGTAAACATGCACTGGTGCATCGGAATCCAATACTGGTCTCCCAGGCGCCGCTCAAACCACAAACTCTTAGGAGACTCACTCTTCTTGTACTTAAGTTTGGCACTGTGCCTTTGATATTCAATTCCGATGCGATTTCTGTGCTTCATCGTCAATGTGAAGGTCCAAGGGATACAGTAAACCTGCACTGGTGCAACGGAATCCAATACTGGTCTCCCAGGATCTGCTCAAACCACAAACTCTTAGGAGACTCACTCTTCTTGTACTTAAGTCGGCATTGTGCCTTTTATATTCAATTCCGATGCGATTTCTGTGTTTCATCGTCAATGTGAAGGTCCAAGGGATACAGTAAACCTGCACTGGTGCATCGGAATCCAATACTGGTTTCCCAGGAGCCGCTCAAAGCACAAACTCTGAGAAGATTCACTCTTCTTGTACTTAAGTCGGCACTGTGCCTTTTATATTAAATTCCGATGCGATTTCTGTGTTTCATCGTCAATGTGAAGGTCCAAGGGATACAGTAAACCTGCACTGGTGCATCGGAGTCCAATACTGGTCTCCCAGGAGCCGCTCAAACCACAAACTCTTAGGAGACTCACTCTTCCTGTACTTAAGTCGGCATTGTGCCTTTTATGTTCAATTCCGATGCGATTTCTGTGTTTCATCGTCAATGTGAAGGTCCAAGGGATACAGTAAACCTGCACTGGTGCATCGGAATCCAATACTGGTCTCCCAGGAGCCTCTCAAACCACAAACTCTTAGGAGACTCACTCTTCTTGTACTTAAGTCGGTATTGTGCATTTTATATTCAATTCCGATGCGATTTCTGTGTTTCATCGTCAATGTGGAGGTCCAAGGGATACAGTAAACCTGCACTGGTGCATCGGAATGCAGTACTGGTCCCCCAGGATCAGCTCAAAGCACAAACTCTTAGGAGACTCACTCTTCTTGTGCTTAAGTCGGCATTATGCCTTTTATATCCAATTCCGATGCGATTTCTGTGTATCATCGTCAATGTGAAGGTCCAAGGGATACAGTAAACCTGCACTGGTGCATCGGAATCCAACACTGGTCTCCCACGAGCCGCTCAAAGCACAAACTCTTAGGAGACTCACTCTACTTGTACTTAAGTCGGTATTGTGCCTTTTATATTCAATTCCGATGCGATTTCTGTGTTTCATCGTAAATGTGAAGGTCCAAGGGATACAGTAAACCTGCACTGGTGCATTGGAATCCAATACTGGTCTCCCAGGAGCCGCTCAAACCACAAACTCTTAGGAGACTCACTCTTCTTGTACTTAAGTCGGTATTGTGCCTTTTATATTCAATTCCGATGCGATTTCTGTGTTTCATCGTCAATGTGAAGGTCCAAGGGATACAGTAAACCTGCACTGGTGCATCGGAATCCAATACTGGTCTCCCAGTAGCCGCCCAAAGCACAAACTCTGAGAAGATTCACTCTTCTTGTACTTAAGTCGGCACTGTGTCTTTTATATTTAATTCCGATGCGATTTCTGTGTTTCATTGTCAATGTGAAGGTCCAAGGGGTACAGTAAACCAGCACTGGTGCATCGGAATCCAATACTGGTCTCCCAGGAGCCGCCCAAAGCACAAACTCTGAGAAGATTCACTCTTCATGTACTTAAGTCGGCACTGTGTCTCTTATATTCAATTCCGATGCGATTTCTGTGTTTCATTGTCAATGTGAAGGTCCAAGGGATACAGTAAACCTGCACTGGTGCATCGGAATCCAATACTGGTCTCCCAGGAGCCGCCCAAACACAAACTCTGAGAAGATTCACTCTTCTTGTACTTAAGTCGGCACTGTGTCTTTTATATTCAATTCCGATGCGATTTCTGTGTTTCATTGTCAATGTGAAGGTCCAAGGGATACAGTAAACCTGCACTGGTGCATCGGAATCCAATACTGGTCTCCCAGGAGCCGCCCAAAGCACAAACTCTGAGAAGATTCACTCCTCTTGTACTTAAGTCGGCACTGTGTCTTTTATATTCAATTCCGATGCGATTTCTGTGTTTCATTGTCAATTTGAAGGTCCAAGGGATACAGTAAACCTGAACTGGTGCATCGGAATCCAATACTGGTCTCCCAGGAGCCGCCCAAAGCACAAACTCTGAGAAGATTCGCTCTTCTTGTACTTAAGTCGGCACTGTGTCTTTTATATTCAATTCCGATGCGAATTCTGTGTTTCATTGTCAATGTGAAGGTCCAAGGGATACAGTAAACCGGCACTGGTGCATCGGAATCCAATACTGGTCTCCCAGGAGCCGCCCAAAGCACAAACTCTGAGAAGATTCACTCTTCTTGTACTTAAGTCGGCACTGTGCCTTTTATATTCAATTCCGATGCGATTTCTGTGTTTCATCGTCAATGTGAAGGTCCAAGGGATACAGTAAACCTGCACTGGTGCATCGGAATCCAATACTGGTCTCCCAGGAGCCGCTCAAACCACAAACTCTTAGGAGACTCACTCTTCTTGTACTTAAGTCGGCTCTGTGTCTTTTATATTCAATTCCGATGCGATTTCTGTGTTTCATTGTCAATGTGAAGGTCCAAGGGATACAGTAAACCTGCACTGGTGCATCGGAATCCAATACTGGTCTCCCAGGAGCCGCTCAAAGCACAAACTCTTAGGAGACTCACTCTTCTTGTACTTAAGTCGGCATTGTGCCTTTGATATTCAATTCCGATGCGATTTCTGTGTTTCATCGTCAATGTGAATGTCCAAGGGATAGAGTAAACCTGCACTGGTGCATCGGAATCTAATACTGGTCTCCCAGGTGCCGCTCAAAGCACAAACTCTGAGAAGTTTCACTCTTCTTGTACTTAAGTCGGCACTGTGCCTTTTATATTCAATTCCGATGCGATTTCTGTGTTTCATCGTCAATGTGAAGGTCCAAGGGATACAGTAAACCTGCACTGGTGCATCGGAATCGAATACTGGTCTCCCAGGAGCCGCTCAAAGCACAAACTCTTAGGAGACTCACTCTTCTTGTACTTAAGTCGGCATTGTGCCTTTGATATTCAATTCCGATGCGATTTCTGTGTTTCATCGTCAATGTGAAGGTCCAAGGGATACAGTAAACCTGCACTGGTGCATCGGAATCTAATACTGGTCTCCCAGGAGCCGCTCAAAGCACAAACTCTGAGAAGATTCACTCTTCTTTTACTTAAGTCGGCACTGTGCCTTTTATATTCAATTCCGATGTGATTTCTGTGTTTCATCGTCAATGTGAAGGTCCAAGGGATACAGTAAACCTGCACTGGTGCATCGGAATCTAATACTGGTCTCCCAGGAGCCGCTCAAAGCACAAACTCTGAGAAGATTCACTCTTCTTTTACTTAAGTCGGCACTGTGCCTTTTATATTCAATTCCGATGTGATTTCTGTGTTTCATCGTCAATGTGAAGGTCCAAGGGATACAGTAAACCTGCACTGGTGCATCGGAATCCAATACTGGTCTCCCAGGAGCCGCTCAAACCACAAACTCTAAGGAGACTCACTCTTCTTGTACTTAAGTCGGCATTGTGCCTTTTAAATTCAATTCCGATGCGATTTCTGTGTTTCATCGTCAATGTGAAGGTACAAGGGATACAGTAAACCTGCACTGGTGCATCGGAGTCCAATACTGGTATCCCAGGAGCCGCTCAAACCACAAACTCTTAGGAGACTCACTCTTCTTGTACTTAAGTCGGCATTGTGCCTTTTATATTCAATTCCGATGCGATTTCTGTGTTTCATCGTCAATGTGAAGGTACAAGGGATACAGTAAACCTGCACTGGTGCATCGGAGTCCAATACTGGTCTCCCAGGAGCCGCTCAAACCACAAACTCTTAGGGGACTCACTCTTCTTGTACTTAAGTCGGCATTGTGCCTTTGATATTCAATTCCGATGCGATTTCTGTGTTTCATCGTCAATGTGAGGGTCCAAGGGATACAGTAAACCTGCACTGGTGCATCGGAATCCAATACTGGTCTCCCAGGAGCCGCTCAAACCACAAACTCTTAGGAGACTCACTCTTCTTGTACTTAAGTCGGCATTGTGCCTTTTATATTCAATTCCGATGCGATTTCTGTGTTTCATCGTCAATGTGAAGGTACAAGGGATACAGTAAACCTGCACTGGTGCATCGGAGTCCAATACTGGTCTCCCAGGAGCCGCTCAAACCACAAACTCTTAGGAGACTCACTCTTCTTGTACTTAAGTCGGCATTGTGCCTTTTATATTCAATTCCGACGCGATTTCTGTGTTTCATCGTCAATGTGAAGGTCCAAGGGATACAGTAAACCTGCACTGGTGCATCGGAATCCAATACTGGGCTCCCAGGAGCCGCTCAAAGCACAAACTCTTAGGAGACTCACTCCTCTTGTACTTAAGTCGGCATTGTGCCTTTTATATTCAATTCCGATGCGATTTCTGTGTTTCATCGTCAATGTGAAGGTCCAAGGGATACAGTAAACCTGCACTGGTGTATCGGAATCCAATACTGGTCTCCCAGGAGCCGCTCAAACCACAAACTCTTAGGAGACTCACTCTTCCTGTACTTAAGTCGGCATTGTGCCTTTTATATTCAATTCCGATGCGATTTCTGTGTTTCATCGTCAATGTGAATGTCCAAGGGATAGAGTAAACCTGCACTGGTGCATCGGAATCCAATACTGGTCTCCCAGGAGCCTCTCCAACCACAAACTCTTAGGAGACTCACTCTTCTTGTACTGAAGTCGGTATTGTGCATTTTATATTCAATTCCGATGCGATTTCTGTGTTTCATCGTCAATGTGGAGGTCCAAGGGATACAGTAATCCTGCACTGGTGCATCGGAATCCAGTACTGGTCTCCCAGGATCAGCTCAAAGCACAAACTCTTAGGAGACTCACTCTTCTTGTGCTTAAGTCGGCATTGTGCCTTTTATATTCAATTCCGATGCGATTTCTGTGTATCATCGTCAATGTGAAGGTCCAAGGGATACAGTAAACCTGCACTGGTGCATCGGAATCCAACACTGGTCTCCCAGGAGCCGCTCAAAGCACAAACTCTTAGGAGACTCACTCTTCTTGTACTTAAGTCGGTATTGTGCCTTTTATATTCAATTCCGATGCGATTTCTGTGTTTCATCGTAAATGTGAAGGTCCAACGGATACAGTAAACCTGCACTGGTGCATCGGAATCCAATACTGGTCTCCCAGGAGCCGCTCAAACCACAAACTCTTAGGAGACTCACTCTTCTTGTACTTAAGTCGTTATTGTGCCTTTTATATTCAATTCCGATGCGATTTCTGTGTTTCATCGTCAATGTGAAGGTCCAAGGGATACAGTAAACCTGCACTGGTGCATCGGAATCCAATACTGGTCTCCCAGTAGCCTCCCAAAGCACAAACTCTGAGAAGATTCACTCTTCTTGTACTTAAGTCGGCACTGTGTCTTTTATATTTAATTCCGATGCGATTTCTGTGTTTCATTGTCAATGTGAAGGTCCAAGGGGTACAGTAAACCAGCACTGGTGCATCGGAATCCAATACTGGTCTCCCAGGAGCCGCCCAAAGCACAAACTCTGAGAAGATTCACTCTTCATGTACTTAAGTCGGCACTGTGTCTCATATATTCAATTCCGGTGCGATTTCTGTGTTTCATTGTCAATGTGAAGGTCCAAGGGATACAGTAAACCTGCACTGGTGCATCGGAATCCAATACTGGTCTCCCAGGAGCCGCCCAAACACAAACTCTGAGAAGATTCACTCTTCTTGTACTTAAGTCGGCACTGTGTCTTTTATATTCAATTCCGATGCGATTTCTGTGTTTCATTGTCAATGTGAAGGTCCAAGGGATACAGTAAACCTCCACTGGTGCATCGGAATCCAATACTGGTCTCCCAGGAGCCGCCCAAAGCACAAACTCTGAGAAGATTCACTCCTCTTGTACTTAAGTCGGCACTGTGTCTTTTATATTCAATTCCGATGCGATTTCTGTGTTTCATTGTCAATGTGAAGGTCCAAGGGATACAGTAAACCTGAACTGGTGCATTGGAATCCAATACTGGTCTCCCAGGAGCCGCCCAAAGCACAAACTCTGAGAAGATTCACTCTTCTTGTACTTAAGTCGGCACTGTGCCTTTTATATTCAATTCCGATGCGATTTCTGTGTTTCATCGTCAATGTGAAGGTCCAAGGGATACAGTAAACCTGCACTGGTGCATCGGAATCCAATACTGGTCTCCCAGGAGCCGCTCAAAGCACATACTCTTAGGAGACTCACTCTTCTTGTACTTAAGTCGGCATTGTGCCTTTTTAATTCAATTCCGATGCGATTTCTGTGTTTCATCGTCAATGTGAAGGTCCAAGGGATAGAGTAAACCTGCACTGGTGCATCGGAATCTAATACTGGTCTCCCAGGAGCCGCTCAAAGCACAAACTCTGAGAAGATTCACTCTTCTTGTACTTAAGTCGGCACTGTGCCTTTTATATTCAATTCCGATGTGATTTCTGTGTTTCATCGTCAATGTGAAGGTCCAAGGGATACAGTAAACCTGCTTTGGTGCATCGGAATCCAATACTGGTCTCCCAGGGGCCGCTCAAAGCACAAACTCTTAGGAGACTCACTCTTCTTGTACTTAAGTCGGCATTGTGCCTTTTATATTCAATTCCGATGCGATTTCTGTGTTTCATCGTCAATGTGAATGTCCAAGGGATAGAGTAAACCTGCACTGGTGCATCGGAATCTAATACTGGTCTCCCAGGAGCCGCTCAAAGCACAAACTCTGAGAAGATTCACTCTTCTTGTACTTAAGTCGACACTGTGCCTTTTATATTCAATTCCGATGCGATTTCTGTGTTTCATCGTCAATGTGAAGGTCCAAGGGATACAGTAAACCTGCACTGGTGCATCGGAATCGAATACTGGTCTCCCAGGAGCCGCTCAAACCACAAACTCTTAGGAGACTCACTCTTCTTGTACTTAAGTCGGCATTGTGCCTTTGATATTCAATTCCGATGCGATTTCTGTGTTTCATCGTCAATGTGAAGGTCCAAGGGATACAGTAAACCTGCACTGGTGCATCGGAATCTAATACTGGTCTCCCAGGAGCCGCTCAAAGCACAAACTCTGAGAAGATTCACTCTTCTTTTACTTAAGTCGGCACTGTGCCATTTATATTCAATTCCGATGTGATTTCTGTGTTTCATCGTCAATGTGAAGGTCCAAGGGATACAGTAAACCTGCACTGGTGCATCGGAATCCAATACTGGTCTCCCAGGAGCCGCTCAAACCACAAACTCTTAGGGGACTCACTCTTCTTGTACTTAAGTCGGCATTGTGCCTTTGATATTCAATTCCGATGCGATTTCTGTGTTTCATCGTCAATGTGAAGGTCCAAGGGATACAGTTAACCTGCACTGGTGCATCGGAATCCAATACTGGTCTCCCAGGAGCCGCTCAAACCACAAACTCTTAGGAGACTCACTCTTCTTGTACTTAAGTCGGCATTGTGCCTTTTATATTCAATTCCGATGCGATTTCTGTGTTTCATCGTCAATGTAAAGGTCCAAGGGATACAGTAAACCTGCACTGGTGCATCGGAATCCAATACTGGTCTCCCAGGAGCCGCTCAAACCACAAACTCTTAGGAGACTCACTCTTCTTGTACTTAAGTCGGCATTGTGCCTTTTATATTCAATTCCGATGCGATTTCTGTGTTTCATCGTCAATGTGAAGGTCCAAGGGATTCAGTAAACCTGCACTGGTGATTCGGAATCCAATACTGGTCTCCCAGGAGCCGCTCAAACCACAAACTCTTAGGAGACTCACTCTTCTTGTACTTAAGTCGGTATTGTGCTTTTTATATTCAATTCCGATGCGATTGCTGTGTTTCATCGTCAATGTGAAGGTCCAAGGGATACAGTAAACCTGCACTGGTGCATCGGAATCCAATGCTGGTCTCCCAGGATCCGCTGAAAGCACAAACTCTTAGGAGAGTCTCTCTTCTTTTACTTAAGTCGGCATTGTGCCTTTATATTCAATTCCGAAGCGATTTCTGTGTTTCATCGTCAATGTGAAGGTCCAAGGGATACAGTAAACCTGCACTGGTGCATCGGAATCCAATACTGGTCTCCCAGGAGCCGCTCAAAGCACAAACTCTGAGAAGATTCACTCTTCTTGTACTTAAGTCGGCACTGTGCCTTTTATATTCAATTCCGATGCGATTTCTGTGTTTCATCGTCAATGTGAAGGTCCAAGGGATACAGTAAACCTGCACTGGTGCATCGGAATCCAATACTGGTCTCCCAGGAGCCGCTCAAAGCACATACTCTTAGGAGACTCACTCTTCTTGTACTTAAGTCGGCATTGTGCCTTTTTAATTCAATTCCGATGCGATTTCTGTGTTTCATCGTCAATGTGAAGGTCCAAGGGATAGAGTAAACCTGCACTGGTGCATCGGAATCTAATACTGGTCTCCCAGGAGCCGCTCAAAGCACAAACTCTGAGAAGATTCACTCTTCTTGTACTTAAGTCGGCACTGTGCCTTTTATATTCAATTCCGATGTGATTTCTGTGTTTCATCGTCAATGTGAAGGTCCAAGGGATACAGTAAACCTGCTTTGGTGCATCGGAATCCAATACTGGTCTCCCAGGGGCCGCTCAAAGCACAAACTCTTAGGAGACTCACTCTTCTTGTACTTAAGTCGGCATTGTGCCTTTTATATTCAATTCCGATGCGATTTCTGTGTTTCATCGTCAATGTGAATGTCCAAGGGATAGAGTAAACCTGCACTGGTGCATCGGAATCTAATACTGGTCTCCCAGGAGCCGCTCAAAGCACAAACTCTGAGAAGATTCACTCTTCTTGTACTTAAGTCGACACTGTGCCTTTTATATTCAATTCCGATGCGATTTCTGTGTTTCATCGTCAATGTGAAGGTCCAAGGGATACAGTAAACCTGCACTGGTGCATCGGAATCGAATACTGGTCTCCCAGGAGCCGCTCAAACCACAAACTCTTAGGAGACTCACTCTTCTTGTACTTAAGTCGGCATTGTGCCTTTGATATTCAATTCCGATGCGATTTCTGTGTTTCATCGTCAATGTGAAGGTCCAAGGGATACAGTAAACCTGCACTGGTGCATCGGAATCTAATACTGGTCTCCCAGGAGCCGCTCAAAGCACAAACTCTGAGAAGATTCACTCTTCTTTTACTTAAGTCGGCACTGTGCCATTTATATTCAATTCCGATGTGATTTCTGTGTTTCATCGTCAATGTGAAGGTCCAAGGGATACAGTAAACCTGCACTGGTGCATCGGAATCCAATACTGGTCTCCCAGGAGCCGCTCAAACCACAAACTCTTAGGGGACTCACTCTTCTTGTACTTAAGTCGGCATTGTGCCTTTGATATTCAATTCCGATGCGATTTCTGTGTTTCATCGTCAATGTGAAGGTCCAAGGGATACAGTTAACCTGCACTGGTGCATCGGAATCCAATACTGGTCTCCCAGGAGCCGCTCAAACCACAAACTCTTAGGAGACTCACTCTTCTTGTACTTAAGTCGGCATTGTGCCTTTTATATTCAATTCCGATGCGATTTCTGTGTTTCATCGTCAATGTAAAGGTCCAAGGGATACAGTAAACCTGCACTGGTGCATCGGAATCCAATACTGGTCTCCCAGGAGCCGCTCAAACCACAAACTCTTAGGAGACTCACTCTTCTTGTACTTAAGTCGGCATTGTGCCTTTTATATTCAATTCCGATGCGATTTCTGTGTTTCATCGTCAATGTGAAGGTCCAAGGGATTCAGTAAACCTGCACTGGTGATTCGGAATCCAATACTGGTCTCCCAGGAGCCGCTCAAACCACAAACTCTTAGGAGACTCACTCTTCTTGTACTTAAGTCGGTATTGTGCTTTTTATATTCAATTCCGATGCGATTGCTGTGTTTCATCGTCAATGTGAAGGTCCAAGGGATACAGTAAACCTGCACTGGTGCATCGGAATCCAATGCTGGTCTCCCAGGATCCGCTGAAAGCACAAACTCTTAGGAGAGTCTCTCTTCTTTTACTTAAGTCGGCATTGTGCCTTTATATTCAATTCCGAAGCGATTTCTGTGTTTCATCGTCAATGTGAAGGTCCAAGGGATACAGTTAACCTGCACTGGTGCATCGGAATCCAATACTGGTCTCCCAGGAGCCGCTCAAACCACAAACTCTTAGGAGACTCACTCTTCTTGTACTTAAGTCGGCATTGTGCCTTTTATATTCAATTCCGATGCGATTTCTGTGTTTCATCGTCAATGTAAAGGTCCAAGGGATACAGTAAACCTGCACTGGTGCATCGGAATCCAATACTGGTCTCCCAGGAGCCGCTCAAACCACAAACTCTTAGGAGACTCACTCTTCTTGTACTTAAGTCGGCATTGTGCCTTTTATATTCAATTCCGATGCGATTTCTGTGTTTCATCGTCAATGTGAAGGTCCAAGGGATTCAGTAAACCTGCACTGGTGATTCGGAATCCAATACTGGTCTCCCAGGAGCCGCTCAAACCACAAACTCTTAGGAGACTCACTCTTCTTGTACTTAAGTCGGTATTGTGCTTTTTATATTCAATTCCGATGCGATTGCTGTGTTTCATCGTCAATGTGAAGGTCCAAGGGATACAGTAAACCTGCACTGGTGCATCGGAATCCAATGCTGGTCTCCCAGGATCCGCTGAAAGCACAAACTCTTAGGAGAGTCTCTCTTCTTTTACTTAAGTCGGCATTGTGCCTTTATATTCAATTCCGAAGCGATTTCTGTGTTTCATCGTCAATGTGAAGGTCCAAGGGATACAGTAAACCTGCACTGGTGCATCGGAATCCAATACTGGTCTCCCAGGAGCCGCTCAAAGCACAAACTCTGAGAAGATTCACTCTTCTTGTACTTAAGTCGGCACTGTGCCTTTTATATTCAATTCCGATGCGATTTCTGTGTTTCATCGTCAATGTGAAGGTCCAAGGGATACAGTAAACCTGCACTGGTGCATCGGAATCCACTACTGGTCTCCCAGGAGCCGCTCAAAGCACATACTCTTAGGAGACTCACTCTTCTTGTACTTAAGTCGGCATTGTGCCTTTTTAATTCAATTCCGATGCGATTTCTGTGTTTCATCGTCAATGTGAAGGTCCAAGGGATAGAGTAAACCTGCACTGGTGCATCGGAATCTAATACTGGTCTCCCAGGAGCCGCTCAAAGCACAAACTCTGAGAAGATTCACTCTTCTTGTACTTAAGTCGGCACTGTGCCTTTTATATTCAATTCCGATGTGATTTCTGTGTTTCATCGTCAATGTGAAGGTCCAAGGGATACAGTAAACCTGCTTTGGTGCATCGGAATCCAATACTGGTCTCCCAGGGGCCGCTCAAAGCACAAACTCTTAGGAGACTCACTCTTCTTGTACTTAAGTCGGCATTGTGCCTTTTATATTCAATTCCGATGCGATTTCTGTGTTTCATCGTCAATGTGAATGTCCAAGGGATAGAGTAAACCTGCACTGGTGCATCGGAATCTAATACTGGTCTCCCAGGAGCCGCTCAAAGCACAAACTCTGAGAAGATTCACTCTTCTTGTACTTAAGTCGACACTGTGCCTTTTATATTCAATTCCGATGCGATTTCTGTGTTTCATCGTCAATGTGAAGGTCCAAGGGATACAGTAAACCTGCACTGGTGCATCGGAATCGAATACTGGTCTCCCAGGAGCCGCTCAAACCACAAACTCTTAGGAGACTCACTCTTCTTGTACTTAAGTCGGCATTGTGCCTTTGATATTCAATTCCGATGCGATTTCTGTGTTTCATCGTCAATGTGAAGGTCCAAGGGATACAGTAAACCTGCACTGGTGCATCGGAATCTAATACTGGTCTCCCAGGAGCCGCTCAAAGCACAAACTCTGAGAAGATTCACTCTTCTTTTACTTAAGTCGGCACTGTGCCATTTATATTCAATTCCGATGTGATTTCTGTGTTTCATCGTCAATGTGAAGGTCCAAGGGATACAGTAAACCTGCACTGGTGCATCGGAATCCAATACTGGTCTCCCAGGAGCCGCTCAAACCACAAACTCTTAGGGGACTCACTCTTCTTGTACTTAAGTCGGCATTGTGCCTTTGATATTCAATTCCGATGCGATTTCTGTGTTTCATCGTCAATGTGAAGGTCCAAGGGATACAGTTAACCTGCACTGGTGCATCGGAATCCAATACTGGTCTCCCAGGAGCCGCTCAAACCACAAACTCTTAGGAGACTCACTCTTCTTGTACTTAAGTCGGCATTGTGCCTTTTATATTCAATTCCGATGCGATTTCTGTGTTTCATCGTCAATGTAAAGGTCCAAGGGATACAGTAAACCTGCACTGGTGCATCGGAATCCAATACTGGTCTCCCAGGAGCCGCTCAAACCACAAACTCTTAGGAGACTCACTCTTCTTGTACTTAAGTCGGCATTGTGCCTTTTATATTCAATTCCGATGCGATTTCTGTGTTTCATCGTCAATGTGAAGGTCCAAGGGATTCAGTAAACCTGCACTGGTGATTCGGAATCCAATACTGGTCTCCCAGGAGCCGCTCAAACCACAAACTCTTAGGAGACTCACTCTTCTTGTACTTAAGTCGGTATTGTGCTTTTTATATTCAATTCCGATGCGATTGCTGTGTTTCATCGTCAATGTGAAGGTCCAAGGGATACAGTAAACCTGCACTGGTGCATCGGAATCCAATGCTGGTCTCCCAGGATCCGCTGAAAGCACAAACTCTTACGAGAGTCTCTCTTCTTTTACTTAAGTCGGCATTGTGCCTTTATATTCAATTCCGAAGCGATTTCTGTGTTTCATCGTCAATGTGAAGGTCCAAGGGATACAGTAAACCTGCACTGGTGCATCGGAATCCAATACTGGTCTCCCAGGAGCCGCTCAAAGCACAAACTCTTAGGAGACTCACTCTTCTTGTAATTAAGTCGGTATTGTGCCTTTTATATTAAATTCCGATGCGATTTCTGTGTTTCATTGTCAATGTGAAGGTCCAAGGGATACAGTAAACCTGCACTGGTGCATCGGAATCCAATACTGGTCTCCCACGAGCCGCTCAAACCACAAACTCTTAGGAGACTCACTCTTCTTGTACTTAAGTCGGTATTGTGCCTTTTATATTCAATTCCGATGCGATTTCTGTGTTTCATCGTCAATGTGAAGGTCCAAGGGATACAGTAAACCTGCACAGGTGCATCGGAATCCAATACTGGTCTCCCAGGATCCGCTCAAAGCACAAACTCTTAGAAGATTCACTCTTCTTGCACTTAAGTCGGCATTGTGCCTTTTATATTCAATTCCGATGCGATTTCTGTGTTTCATCGTCAATGTGAAGGTCCAAGGGATACAGTAAACCTGCACTGGAGTGTCGGAATCCAATACTGGTCTCCCAGGAGCCGCTCAAGGCTCTAACTCTTAGAAGATTCACTCTTCTTCTACTTAAGTCGGCACTGTGGCTTTTATATTCAATTCCGATGCGATTTCTGTGTTTCATCGTCAATGTGAAGGTCCAAGGGATACAGTAAACCTGCACTGTTGCATCGGAATCAAATACTGGTCTCCCAGGAGCCACTCAAAGCAGAACTCTTAGAAGATTCACTCCTCTTGTACTTAAGTCGGCATTGTGCCTTTGATATTCGATTCCGATGCGGTTTCTGTGTTTCATCGTCAATGTGAAGGTCCAAGGGATACAGTAAACCTGCACTGGTGCATCGGAATCCAATACTGGTCCCCCAGGTGCCGCTCAAAGCACAAACCCTCAGAAGATTCACTCTTCTTGTACATAAGTCGGCATTGTGCCATTCATATTCAATTCCGATGCGATTTCTGTGTTTAATTGTCAATGTGACGGTCCAAGGGATACAGTAAACCTTTACTGGTGCATCGGAATCTAATACTGGTCTCCCAGGAGCCCCTCAAAGCACAAACTCTTAGAAAATTCACTCTTCTTGTACTTAGGTCGGCATTGTGCCTTTGATATTCAATTCCGATGCGATTTCTGTGTTTCATCGTCAATGTGAAGGTCCAAGGGATACAGTAAACCCGCACTGGTGCATCGGAATCTACTACTGGTCTCCCAGGAGCCACTCAAAGCAGAACTCTTAGAAGATTCACTCTTCTTGTACTTAAGTCGGCATTGTGCCTTTGATATTCAATTCCGATGCGATTTCTGTGTTTCATCGTCAATGTGAAGGTCCAAGGGATACAGTAAACCTGTCCTGGTTAATCGGAATCCAATACTGGTCTCCCAGGATCCGCTCAAAGCACAAACTCTTAGGAGACTCACTCTTCTTCTACTTAAGTCGGTATTGTGCCTTTTATATTCAATTCCGATGAGATTTCTGTGTTTCATCGTCAATGTGAAGGTCCAAGGGATACAGTAAACCTGCACTGGTGCATCGGAATCCAATACTGGTCTCCCAGGAGCCGCTCAAAGCACAAACGCTGAGAAGATTCACTCTTCTTGTACTTAAGTCGGCACAGTGCCTTTTATATTCAATTCCGATGCGATTTCTGTGTTTCATCGTCAATGTGAAGGTCCAAGGGATACAGTAAACCTGCACTGGTGCATCGGAATCCAATACTGGTCTCCCAGGATCCGCTCAAAGCACAAACTCTTAGAAGATTCACTCTTCTTGCACTTAAGTCGGCATTGTGCCTTTTATATTCAATTCCGATGCGATTTCTGTGTTTCATCGTCAATGTGAAGGTCCAAGGGATACAGTAAACCTGCACTGGAGCGTCGGAATCCAATACTGGTGTCCCAGGAGCCGCTCAAGGCTCTAACTCTTAGAAGATTCACTCTTCTTCTACTTAAGTCGGCACTGTGGCTTTTATATTCAATTCCGATGCGATTTCTGTGTTTCATCGTCAATGTGAAGGTCCAAGGGATACAGTAAACCTGCACTGTTGCATCGGAATCAAATACTGGTCTCCCAGGAGCCACTCAAAGCAGAACTCTTAGAAGATTCACTCCTCTTGTACTTAAGTCGGCATTGTGCCTTTGATATTCGATTCCGATGCGGTTTCTGTGTTTCATCGTCAATGTGAAGGTCCAAGGGATACAGTAAACCTGCACTGGTGCATCGGAATCCAATACTGGTCCCCCAGGTGCCGCTCAAAGCACAAACCCTCAGAAGATTCACTCTTCTTGTACATAAGTCGGCATTGTGCCATTCATATTCAATTCCGATGCGATTTCTGTGTTTAATTGTCAATGTGACGGTCCAAGGGATACAGTAAACCTGGACTGGTGCATCGGAATCTAATACTGGTCTCCCAGGAGCCCCTCAAAGCACAAACTCTTAGAAAATTCACTCTTCTTGTACTTAGGTCGGCATTGTGCCTTTGATATTCAATTCCGATGCGATTTCTGTGTTTCATCGTCAATGTGAAGGTCCAAGGGATACAGTAAACCCGCACTGGTGCATCGGAATCTACTACTGGTCTCCCAGGAGCCACTCAAAGCAGAACTCTTAGAAGATTCACTCCTCTTGTACTTAAGTCGGCATTGTGCCTTTGATATTCAATTCCGATGCGATTTCTGTGTTTCATCGTCAATGTGAAGGTCCAAGGGATACAGTAAACCTGTCCTGGTGCATCGGAATCCAATACTGTTCTCCCTTGAGCCGCTCAAACCACAAACTCTTAGGAGACTCACTCTTCTTCTACTTAAGTCGGTATTGTGCCTTTTATATTCAATTCCGATGAGATTTCTGTGTTTCATCGTCAATGTGAAGGTCCAAGGGATACAGTAAACCTGCACTGGTGCATCGGAATCCAATACTGGTCTCCCAGGAGCCTCTCAAACCACAAACTCTTAGGAGACTCACTCTTCTTGTACTGAAGTCGGTATTGTGCATTTTATATTCAATTCCGATGCGATTTCTGTGTTTCATCGTCAATGTGGAGGTCCAAGGGATACAGTAATCCTGCACTGGTGCATCGGAATCCAGTACTGGTCTCCCAGGATCAGCTCAAAGCACAAACTCTTAGGAGACTCACTCTTCTTGTGCTTAAGTCGGCATTGTGCCTTTTATATTCAATTCCGATGCGATTTCTGTGTATCATCGTCAATGTGAAGGTCCAAGGGATACAGTAAACCTGCACTGGTGCATCGGAATCCAACACTGGTCTCCCAGGAGCCGCTCAAAGCACAAACTCTTAGGAGACTCACTCTTCTTGTACTTAAGTCGGTATTGTGCCTTTTATATTCAATTCCGATGCGATTTCTGTGTTTCATCGTAAATGTGAAGGTCCAAGGGATACAGTAAACCTGCACTGGTGCATCGGAATCCAATACTGGTCTCCCAGGAGCCGCTCAAACCACAAACTCTTAGGAGACTCACTCTTCTTGTACTTAAGTCGTTATTGTGCCTTTTATATTCAATTCCGATGCGATTTCTGTGTTTCATCGTCAATGTGAAGGTCCAAGGGATACAGTAAACCTGCACTGGTGCATCGGAATCCAATACTGGTCTCCCAGTAGCCTCCCAAAGCACAAACTCTGAGAAGATTCACTCTTCTTCTACTTAAGTCGGCACTGTGTCTTTTATATTTAATTCCGATGCGATTTCTGTGTTTCATTGTCAAAGTGAAGGTCCAAGGGGTACAGTAAACCAGCACTGGTGCATCGGAATCCAATACTGGTCTCCCAGGAGCCGCCCAAAGCACAAACTCTGAGAAGATTCACTCTTCATGTACTTAAGTCGGCACTGTGTCTCATATATTCAATTCCGGTGCGATTTCTGTGTTTCATTGTCAATGTGAAGGTCCAAGGGATACAGTAAACCTGCACTGGTGCATCGGAATCCAATACTGGTCTCCCAGGAGCCGCCCAAACACAAACTCTGAGAAGATTCACTCTTCTTGTACTTAAGTCGGCACTGTGTCTTTTATATTCAATTCCGATGCGATTTCTGTGTTTCATTGTCAATGTGAAGGTCCAAGGGATACAGTAAACCTCCACTGGTGCATCGGAATCCAATACTGGTCTCCCAGGAGCCGCCCAAAGCACAAACTCTGAGAAGATTCACTCCTCTTGTACTTAAGTCGGCACTGTGTCTTTTATATTCAATTCCGATGCGATTTCTGTGTTTCATTGTCAATGTGAAGGTCCAAGGGATACAGTAAACCTGAACTGGTGCATTGGAATCCAATACTGGTCTCCCAGGAGCCGCCCAAAGCACAAACTCTGAGAAGATTCACTCTTCTTGTACTTAAGTCGGCACTGTGCCTTTTATATTCAATTCCGATGCGATATCTGTGTTTCATCGTCAATGTGAAGGTCCAAGGGATACAGTAAACCTGCACTGGTGCATCGGAATCCAATACTGGTCTCCCAGGAGCCGCTCAAACCACAAACTCTTATGAGACTCACTCTTCTTGTACTTAAGTCGGCACTGTGTCTTTTATATTCAATTCCGATGCGATTTCTGTGTTTCAATGTGAAGGTCCAAGGGATAGAGTAAACCTGCACTGGTGCATCGGAATCCAATACTGGTCTCCCAGGAGCCGCTCAAAGCACAAACTCTTAGGAGACTCACTCTTCTTGTACTTAAGTCGGCATTGTGCCTTTTTAATTCAATTCCGATGCGATTTCTGTGTTTCATCGTCAATGTGAAGGTCCAAGGGATAGAGTAAACCTGCACTGGTGCATCGGAATCTAATACTGGTCTCCCAGGAGCCGCTCAAAGCACAAACTCTGAGAAGATTCACTCTTCTTGTACTTAAGTCGGCACTGTGCCTTTTATATTCAATTCCGATGTGATTTCTGTGTTTCATCGTCAATGTGAAGGTCCAAGGGATACAGTAAACCTGCACTGGTGCATCGGAATCCAATACTGGTCTCCCAGGGGCCGCTCAAAGCACAAACTCTTAGGAGACTCACTCTTCTTGTACTTAAGTCGGCATTGTGCCTTTGATATTCAATTCCGATGCGATTTCTGTGTTTCATCGTCAATGTGAATGTCCAAGGGATAGAGTAAACCTGCACTGGTGCATCGGAATCTAATACTGGTCTCCCAGGAGCCGCTCAAAGCACAAACTCTGAGAAGATTCACTCTTCTTGTACTTAAGTCGACACTGTGCCTTTTATATTCAATTCCGATGCGATTTCTGTGTTTCATCGTCAATGTGAAGGTCCAAGGGATACAGTAAACCTGCACTGGTGCATCGGAATCGAATACTGGTCTCCCAGGAGCCGCTCAAACCACAAACTCTTAGGAGACTCACTCTTCTTGTACTTAAGTCGGCATTGTGCCTTTGATATTCAATTCCGATGCGATTTCTGTGTTTCATCGTCAATGTGAAGGTCCAAGGGATACAGTAAACCTGCACTGGTGCATCGGAATCTAATACTGGTCTCCCAGGAGCCGCTCAAATTACAAACTCTGAGAAGATTCACTCTTCTTTTACTTAAGTCGGCACTGTGCCATTTATATTCAATTCCGATGTGATTTCTGTGTTTCATCGTCAATGTGAAGGTCCAAGGGATACAGTAAACCTGCACTGGTGCATCGGAATCCAATACTGGTCTCCCAGGAGCCGCTCAAACCACAAACTCTTAGGGGACTCACTCTTCTTGTACTTAAGTCGGCATTGTGCCTTTGATATTCAATTCCGATGCGATTTCTGTGTTTCATCGTCAATGTGAAGGTCCAAGGGATACAGTAAACCTGCACTGGTGCATCGGAATCCAATACTGGTCTCCCAGGAGCCGCTCAAACCACAAACTCTTAGGAGACTCACTCTTCTTGTACTTAAGTCGGCATTGTGCCTTTTATATTCAATTCCGATGCGATTTCTGTGTTTCATCGTCAATGTAAAGGTCCAAGGGATACAGTAAACCTGCACTGGTGCATCGGAATCCAATACTGGTCTCCCAGGAGCCGCTCAAACCACAAACTCTTAGGAGACTCACTCTTCTTGTACTTAAGTCGGCATTGTGCCTTTTCTATTCAATTCCGATGCGATTTCTGTGTTTCATCGTCAATGTGAAGGTCCAAGGGATTCAGTAAACCTGCACTGGTGCATCGGAATCCAATACTGGTCTCCCAGGAGCCGCTCAAACCACAAACTCTTAGGAGACTCACTCTTCTTGTACTTAAGTCGGTATTGTGCTTTTTATATTCAATTCCGATGCGATTGCTGTGTTTCATCGTCAATGTGAAGGTCCAAGGGATACAGTAAACCTGCACTGGTGCATCGGAATCCAATGCTGGTCTCCCAGGATCCGCTGAAAGCACAAACTCTTAGGAATGTCACTCTTCTTTTACTTAAGTCGGCATTGTGCCTTTATATTCAATTCCGAAGCGATTTCTGTGTTTCATCGTCAATGTGAAGGTCCAAGGGATACAGTAAACCTGCACTGGTGCATCGGAATCCAATACTGGTCTCCCAGGAGCCGCTCAAAGCACAAACTCTTAGGAGACTCACTCTTCTTGTAATTAAGTCGGTATTGTGCCTTTTATATTAAATTCCGATGCGATTTCTGTGTTTCATTGTCAATGTGAAGGTCCAAGGGATACAGTAAACCTGCACTGGTGCATCGGAATCCAATACTGGTCTCCCACGAGCCGCTCAAACCACAAACTCTTAGGAGACTCACTCTTCTTGTACTTAAGTCGGTATTGTGCATTTTATATTCAATTCCGATGCGATTTCTGTGTTTCATCGTCAATGTGAAGGTCCAAGGGATACAGTAAACCTGCACAGGTGCATCGGAATCCAATACTGGTCTCCCAGGATCCGCTCAAAGCACAAACTCTTAGAAGATTCACTCTTCTTGCACTTAAGTCGGCATTGTGCCTTTTATATTCAATTCCGATGCGATTTCTGTGTTTCATCGTCAATGTGAAGGTCCAAGGGATACAGTAAACCTGCACTGGAGCGTCGGAATCCAATACTGGTCTCCCAGGAGCCGCTCAAGGCTCTAACTCTTAGAAGATTCACTCTTCTTGTACTTAAGTCGGCACTGTGGCTTTTATATTCAATTCCGATGCGATTTCTGTGTTTCATCGTCAATGTGAAGGTCCAAGGGATACAGTAAACCTGCACTGTTGCATCGGAATCAAATACTGGTCTCCCAGGAGCCACTCAAAGCAGAACTCTTAGAAGATTCACTCCTCTTGTACTTAAGTCGGCATTGTGCCTTTGATATTCGATTCCGATGCGGTTTCTGTGTTTCATCGTCAATGTGAAGGTCCAAGGGATACAGTAAACCTGCACTGGTGCATCGGAATCCAATACTGGTACCCCAGGTGCCGCTCAAAGCACAAACCCTCAGAAGATTCACTCTTCTTGTACATAAGTCGGCATTGTGCCATTCATATTCAATTCCGATGCGATTTCTGTGTTTAATTGTCAATGTGACGGTCCAAGGGATACAGTAAACCTGGACTGGTGCATCGGAATCTAATACTGGTCTCCGAGGAGCCCCTCAAAGCACAAACTGTTAGAAAATTCACTCTTCTTGTACTTAGGTCGGCATTGTGCCTTTGATATTCAATTCCGATGCGATTTCTGTGTTTCATCGTCAATGTGAAGGTCCAAGGGATACAGTAAACCCGCACTGGTGCATCGGAATCTACTACTGGTCTCCCAGGAGCCACTCAAAGCAGAACTCTTAGAAGATTCACTCTTCTTGTACTTAAGTCGGCATTGTGCCTTTGATATTCAATTCCGATGCGATTTCTGTGTTTCATCGTCAATGTGAAGGTCCAAGGGATACAGTAAACCTGTCCTGGTGCACCGGAATCCAATACTGGTCTCCCACGAGCCGCTCAAACCACAAACTCTTAGGAGACTCACTCTTCTTCTACTTAAGTCGGTATTGTGCCTTTTATATTCAATTCCGATGAGATTTCTGTGTTTCATCGTCAATGTGAAGGTCCAAGGGATACAGTAAACCTGCACTGGTGCATCGGAATCCAATACTGGTCTCCCAGGAGCCGCTCAAAGCACAAACGCTGAGAAGATTCACTCTTCTTGTACTTAAGTCGGCACAGTGCCTTTTATATTCAATTCCGATGCGATTTCTGTGTTTCATCGTCAATGTGAAGGTCCAAGGGATACAGTAAACCTGCACTGGTGCATCGGAGTCCAATACTGGTCTCCCAGGACCCGCTCAAAGCACAAACTCTTAGAAGATTCACTCTTCTTGTACTTAAGTCGGCATTGTGCCTTTGATATTCAATTCCGATGCGATTTCTGTGTTTCATCGTCAATGTGAAGGTCCAAGGGATACAGTAAACCTGCACTGGTGCATCGGAATCCAATACTGGTCTCCCAGGTGCCGCTCAATGCACAAACCCTTAGAAGATTCACTCTTCTTGTATTTAAGTCAGCATTGTGCCTTTTATATTCAATTCCGATGCGATTTCTGTGTTTCATTGTCAATGTGAAGGTCCATGGGATACAGTAAACCTGCACTGGTGCATCGGAATCTTATACTGGTCTCCCAGGAGCCGCTCAAAGCACAAACTCTTAGGAGACGCACTCTTCTTGTACTTAAGTCGGCATTGTGCCTTTGATATTCAATTCCGATGCGATTTCTGTGTTTCATCGTCAATGTGAAGGTCCAAGGGATACAGTAAACCTGCACTGGTGCATCGGAATCTACTACTGGTCTCCCAGGAGCCACTCAAAGCAGAACTCTTAGAAGATTCACTCTTCTTGTACTTAAGTCGGCATTGTGCCTTTGATATTCAATTCCGATGCGATTTCTGTGTTTCATCGTCAATGTGAAGGTCCAAGGGATACAGTAAACCTGCACTGGTGCATCGGAATCCAATACTGGCCTCCTAAGGTGCCGCTCAAAGCACAAACCCCTAGAAGATTCACTCTTCTTGTACATAAGTCGGCATTGTGCCATTTATATTCAATTCCGATGCGATTTCTGTGTTTCATTGTCAATGTGACGGTCCAAGGGATACAGTAAACCTGCACTGGTGCATCGGAATCTAATACTGGTCTCCCAGGAGTCGCTCAAAGCACAACTCTTAGAAAATTCACTCTTCTTGTACTTAAGTCGGCATTGTGCCTTTTTAATTCAATTCCGATGCGATTTCTGTGTTTCATCGTCAATGTGAAAGTCCAAGGGATACAGTAAACCTGCACTGGTGCGTCGGAATCCAATACTGGCCTCCCAGGATCCGCTCAAAGCACAAACTCTTAGAAGATTCACTCTTCTTGTACTTAAGTCGGCACTGTGCCTTTTATATTCAATTCCGATGCGATTTCTGTGTTTCATCGTCAATGTGAAGGTCCAAGGGATACAGTAAACCTCCACTGTTGCATCGGAATCCAATACTGGTCTCCCAGGAGCCACTCAAAGCAGAACTCTTAGAAGATTCACTCCTCTTGTACTTAAGTCTGCATTGTGCCTTTGATATTCAATTCCGATGCGATTTCTGTGTTTCATCGTCAATGTGAAGGTCCACGGGATACAGTAAACCTGCACTGGTGCATCGGAATCCAATACTGGTCCCCCAGGTGCCACTCAAAGCACAAAACCTCAGAAGATTCACTCTTCTTGTACATAAGTCGGCATTGTGCCTTTCATATTCAATTCCGATGCGATTTCTGTGTTTCATTGTCAATGTGACGGTCCACGGGATGCAATAAACCTGCACTGGTGCATCGGAATCTAATACTGGTCTCCCAGGAGCCGCTCAAAGCACAAACTCTTAGGAGACTCACTCTTCTTGTACTTAAGTCGGCATTGTGCCTTTTATATTCAATTCCGATGCGATTTCTGTGTTTCATCGTCAATGTGAAGGTCCAAGGGATACAGTAAACCTGCACTGGTGCATCGGAATCTACTACTGGTCTCCCAGGAGCCACTCAAAGCAGAACACTTAGAAGATTCACTCTTCTTGTACTTAAGTCGGCATTGTGCCTTTGATATTCAATTCCGATGCGATTTCTGTGTTTCATCGTCAATGTGAAGGTCCAAGGGATACAGTAAACCTGCACTGGTGCATCGGAATCTAATACTGGTCTCCCAGGTGCCGCTCAAAGCACAACTCTTAGAAGATTCACTTTTCTTGTACTTAAGTCGGCATTGTGCCTTTGATATTCAATTCCGATGCGATTTTTGTGTTTCATCGTCAATGTGAAGGTCCATGGGATACAGTAAACCTGCACTGGTGCATCGGAATCTAATACTGCTCTCCCAGGAGCCGCTCAAAGCACAAACTCTTAGGAGACTCACTCTTCTTGTACTTAAGTCGGCATTGTGCCTTTGATATTCAATTCCGATGCGATTTCTGTGTTTCATCGTCAATGTGAAAGTCCAAGGGATACAGTAAACCTGCACTGGTGCATCGGAATCTACTACTGGCTCCCAGGAGCCAATCAAAGCAGAACTCTTAGAAGATTCTCTCTTCTTGTACTTAAGTCGGGATTGTGTCTTTGATATTCAATTCCGATGCGATATCTGTGTTTCATCGTCAATGTGAAGGTCCAAGGGATACAGTAAACCTGCACTGGTGCATCGGAATCCAATACTGGCCTCCCAAGGTGCCGCTAAAAGCACAAACCCTTAGAAGATTCACTCTTCTTGTACATAAGTCGGCATTGTGCCTTTTATATTCAATTCCGATGCGATTTCTGTGTTTCATTGTCAATGTGACGGTCCAAGGGATACAGTAAACCTGCACTGGTAAATCGGAATCTAATTCTGGACTCCCAGGAGCCGCCCAAAGCACAACTCTTAGAAAATTCACTCTTCTTGTACTTAAGTCGGCATTGTGCCTTTTATATTCAATTCCGATGCGATTTCTGTGTTTCATCGTCAATGTGAAGGTCCAAGGGATACAGTAAACCTGCACTGGTGCGTCGGAATCCAATACTGGTCTCCCAGGAGCCGCTCAAAGCACAAACTCTTTAAAGATTCACTCTTCTTGTACTTAAGTCGGCACTGTGCTTTTTATATTCAATTCCGATGCGATTTCTGTGTTTCATCGTCAATGTGAAGGTCCAAGGGATACAGTAAACCTGCACTGATGCATCGGAATCCAATACTGGTCTCCCAGGAGCCACTCAAAGCAGAACTCTTAGAAGATTCACTCCTCTTTTACTTAAGTCGGCATTGTGCCTTTGATATTCAATTCCGATGCGATTTCTGTGTTTCATCGTCAATGTGAAGGTCCAAGGGATACAGTAAACCTGCACTGGTGCAACGGAATCCAATACTGGTCCCCCAGGTGCCGCTCAAAGCACAAACCCTCAGAAGATTCACTCTTCTTGTACATAAGTCGGCATTGTGCATTTCATATTCAATTCCGATGCGATTTCTGTGTTTCATTGTCAATGTGACGGTCCAAGGGATGCAGTAAACCTGCACTGGTGCATCGGAATCTAATACTGGTCTCCCAGGAGCCGCTCAAAGCACAAACTCTTAGGAGACTCACTCTTCTTGTACTTAAGTCGGCATTGTGCCTTTGATATTCAATCCCGATGCGATTTCTGTGTTTCATCGTCAATGTGAAGGTCCAAGGGATACAGTAAACCTGCACTGGTGCATCGGAATCTACTACTGGTCTCCCAGGAGCCACTCAAAGCAGAACACTTAGAAGATTCACTCTTCTTGTACATAAGTCGGCATTGTGACTTTGATATTCAATTCCGATGCGATTTCTGTGTTTCATCGTCAATGTGAAGGTCCAAGGGATACAGTAAATCTGCACTGGTGCATCGGAATCCAATACTGGTCTCCCAGGAGCCGCTCAAAGTACAAACTCTTAGAAGATTCACCCTTCTTGTACCTAAGTCGGAATTGTGCCTTTTATATTCAATTCCGATGCGATTTCTGTGTTTCATCGACAATGTGAAGGTCCAAGGGATACAGTAAACCTGCACTGGTGCATCGGAATCCAATACTGGTCTCCCAGGAGCTACTCAAAACAGAACTCTTAGAAGATTCACTCTTCTTGTACTTAAGTCGGCATTGTGCCTTTGATATTCAATTCCGATGCGATTTCTGTGTTTCATCGTCAATGTGAAGGTCCAAGGGATACAGTAAACCTGCACTGGTGCATCGGAATCCAATACTGGTCTCCCAGGAGCCGCTCAAAGCACAAACTCTTAGGAGACTCACTCTTCTTGTACTTAAGTCGGCATTGTGCCTTTGATATTCAATTCCGATGCGATTTCTGTGTTTCATCGTCAATGTGAAGGTCCAAGGGATACAGTAAACCTGCACTGGTGCATCGGAATCTAATACTGGTCTCCCAGGTGCCGCTCAAAGCACAACTCTTAGAAGATTCACTTTTCTTGTACTTAAGTCGGCATTGTGCCTTTGATATTCAATTCCGATGCGATTTCTGTGTTTCATCGTCAATGTGAAGGTCCAAGGGATACAGTAAACCTGCACTGGTGCATCGGAATCTAATACTGGTCTCCCAGGAGCCGCTCAAAGCACAAACTCTTAGGAGACTCACTCTTCTTGTACTTAAGTCGGCATTGTGCCTTTTATATTCAATTCCGATGCGATTTCTGTGTTTCATTGTCAATGTGAAGGTCCATGGGATACAGTAAACCTGCACTGGTGCATCGGAATCTAATACTGGTCTCCCAGGAGCCGCTCAAAGCACAAACTCTTAGGAGACTCACTCTTCTTGTACTTAAGTCGGCATTGTGACTTTGATATTCAATTCCGATGCGATTTCTGCGTTTCATCGTCAATGTGAAGGTCCATGGGATACAGTAAACCTGCACTGGTGCATCGGAATCTAATACTGCTCTCCCAGGAGCCGCTCAAAGCACAAACTCTTAGGAGACTCACTCTTCTTGTACTTAAGTCGGCATTGTGCCTTTGATATTCAATTCCGATGCGATTTCTGTGTTTCATCGTCAATGTGAAGGTCCAAGGGATACAGTAAACCTGCACTGGTGCATCGGAATCTACTACTGGCTCCCAGGAGCCAATCAAAGCAGAACTCTTAGAAGATTCACTCTTCTTGTACTTAAGTCGGGATTGTGCCTTTGATATTCAATTCCGATGCGATTTCTGTGTTTCATCGTCAATGTGAAGGTCCAAGGGATACAGTAAACCTGCACTGGTGCATCGGAATCCAATACTGGCCTCCCAAGGTGCCGCTCAAAGCACAAACCCTTAGAAGATTCACTCTTCTTGTACATAAGTCGGCATTGTGCCTTTTATATTCAATTCCGATGCGATTTCTGTGTTTCATTGCCAATGTGACGGTCCAAGGGATACAGTAAACCTGCACTGGTGCATCGGAATCTAATACTGGTCTCCCAGGAGCCGCTCAAAGCACAACTTTTAGAAAATTCACTCTTCTTGTACTTAAGTCGGCATTGTGCCTTTTATATTCAATTCCGATGCGATTTCTGTGTTTCATCGTCAATGTGAAGGTCCAAGGGATACAGTAAACCTGCACTGGTGCATCGGAATCTAATACTGGTCTCCCAGGAGCCGCTCAAAGCACAAACTCTTAGGAGACTCACTCTTCTTGTACTTAAGTCGGCATTGTGCCTTTTATATTCAATTCCGATGCGATTTCTGTGTTTCATTGTCAATGTGAAGGTCGATGGGATACAGTAAACCTGCACTGGTGCATCGGAATCTAATACTGGTCTCCCAGGAGCCGCTCAAAGCACAAACTCTTAGGAGACTCACTCTTCTTGTACTTAAGTCGGCATTGTGCCTTTGATATTCAATTCCGATGCGATTTCTGCGTTTCATCGTCAATGTGAAGGTCCATGGGATACAGTAAACCTGCACTGGTGCATCGGAATCTAATACTGCTCTCCCAGGAGCCGCTCAAAGCACAAACTCCTAGGAGACTCACTCTTCTTGTACTTAAGTCGGCATTGTGCCTTTGATATTCAATTCCGATGCGATTTCTGTGTTTCATCGTCAATGTGAAGGTCCAAGTGATACAGTAAACCTGCACTGGTGCATCGGAATCTACTACTGGCTCCCAGGAGCCAATCAAAGCAGAACTCTTAGAAGATTCACTCTTCTTGTACTTAAGTCGGGATTGTGCCTTTGATATTCAATTCCGATGCGATTTCTGTGTTTCATCGTCAATGTGAAGGTCCAAGGGATACAGTAAACCTGCACTGGTGCATCGGAATCCAATACTGGCCTCCCAAGGTGCCGCTCAAAGCACAAACCCTTAGAAGATTCACTCTTCTTGTACATAAGTCGGCATTGTGCCTTTTATATTCAATTCCGATGCGATTTCTGTGTTTCATTGTCAATGTGACGGTCCAAGGGATACAGTAAACCTGCACTGGTGCATCGGAATCTAATACTGGTCTCCCAGGAGCCGCTCAAAGCACAACTTTTAGAAAATTCACTCTTCTTGTACTTAAGTCGGCATTGTGCCTTTTATATTCAATTCCGATGCGATTTCTGTGTTTCATCGTCAATGTGAAGGTCCAAGGGATACAGTAAACCTGCACTGGTGCGTCGGAATCCAATACTGGTCTCCCAGGAGCCGCTCAAAGCACAAACTCTTTAAAGATTCACTCTTCTTGTACTTAAGTCGGCACTGTGCCGTTTATATTCAATTCCGATGCGATTTCTGTGTTTCATCGTCAATGTGAAGGTCCAAGGGATACAGTAAACCTGCACTGTTGCATCGGAATCCAATACTGGTCTCCCAGGAGCCACTCAAAGCAGAACTCTTAGAAGATTCACTCCTCTTGTACTTAAGTCGGCATTGTGCCTTTGGTATTCAATTCCGATGCGATTTCTGTGTTTCATCGTCAATGTGAAGGTCCAAGGGATACAGTAAACCTGCACTGGTGCAACGGAATCCAATACTGGTCCCCCAGGTGCCGCTCAAAGCACAAACCCTCAGAAGATTCACTCTTCTTGTACATAAGTCGGCATTGTGCCTTTCATGTTCAATTCCGATGCGATTTCTGTGTTTCATTGTCAATGTGACGGTCCAAGGGATACAGTAACCCTGCACAGGTGCATCGGAATCTAATACTGGTCTCCCAGGAGCCGCTCAAAGCACAAACTCTTAGGAGACTCACTCTTCTTGTACTTAAGTCGGCATTGTGCCTTTGATATTCAATCCCGATGCGATTTCTGTGTTTCAACGACAATGTGAAGGTCCAAGGGATACAGTAAACCTGCACTGGTGCATCGGAATCTACTACTGGTCTCCCAGGAGCCACTCAATGCAGAACACTTAGAAGATTCACTCTTCTTGTACTTAAGTCGGCATTGTGACTTTGATATTCAATTCCGATGCGATTTCTGTGTTTCATCGTCAATGTGAAGGTCCAAGGGATACAGTAAACCTGCACTGGTGCATCGGAATCCAATACTGCTCTCCCAGGAGCCGCTCAAAGCACAAACTCTTAGAAGATTCACCCTTCCTGTACTTAAGTCGGAATTTTGCCTTTTATATTCAATTCCGATGCGATTTCTGTGTTTCATCGACAATGGGAAGGTCCAAGGGATACAGTAAACCTGCACTGGTGCATCGGAATCCAATACTGGTCTCCCAGGAGCCGCTCAAAGCACAAACTCGTAGAAGATTCACTCTTCTTGTACTTAAGTCGGCACTGTGCCTTTTATATTCAATTCCGATGCGATTTCTGTGTTTCATCGTCAATGTGAAGGTCCAAGGGATACAGTAAACCTGCACTGGTGCATCGGAATCCAATACTGGTCTCCCAGGAGCCACTCAAAACAGAACTCTTAGAAGATTCACTCTTCTTGTACTTAAGTCGGCATTGTGCCTTTGATATTCAATTCCGATGCGATTTCTGTGTTTCATCGTCAATGTGAAGGTCCAAGGGATACAGTAAACCTGCTCTGGTGCATCGGAATCCAATACTGGTCTCCCAGGAGCCGCTCAAAGCACAAACTCCTAGGAGACTCACTCTTCTTGTACTTAAGTCGGCATTGTGCCTTTGATATTCAATTCCGATGCGATTTCTGTGTTTCATCGTCAATGTGAAGGTCCAAGGGATACAGTAAACCTGCACTGGTGCATCGGAATCTAAAACTGGTCTCCCAGGTGCCGCTCAAAGCACAACTCTTAGAAGATTCACTTTTCTTGTACTTAAGTCGGCATTGTGCCTTTGATATTCAATTCCGATGCGATTTCTGTGTTTCATCGTCAATGTGAAGGTCCAAGGGATACAGTAAACCTGCACTGGTGCATCGGAATCTAATACTGGTCTCCCATGAGCCGCTCAAAGCACACACTCTTAGGAGACTCACTCTTCTTGTACTTAAGTCGGCATTGTGCCTTTTATATTCAATTCCGATGCGATTTCTGTGTTCCATCGTCAATGTGAAGGTCCATGGGATACAGTAAACCTGCACTGGTGCATCGGAATCTAATACTGGTCTCCCAGGAGCCGCTCAAAGCACAAACTCTTAGGAGACTCACTCTTCTTGTACTTAAGTCGGCATTGTGCCTTTGATATTCAATTCCGATGCGATTTCTGTGTTTCATCATCAATGTGAAGGTCCAAGGGATACAGTAAACCTGCACTAGTGCATCGGAATCTACTACTGGCCTCCCATGAGCCACTCAAAGCAGAACTCTTAGAAGATTCACTCTTCTTGTACTTAAGTCGGCATTGTGCCTTTGATATTCAATTCCGATGCGATTTCTGTGTTTCATCGTCAATGTGAAGGTCCAAGGGATACAGTAAACCTGCACTGGTGCATCGGAATCCAATACTGGCCTCCCAAGGTGCCGCTAAAAGCACAAACCCTTAGAAGATTCACTCATCTTGTACATAAGTCGGCATTGTGCCTTTTATATTCAATTCCGATGCGATTTCTGTGTTTCATTGTCAATGTGACGGTCCAAGTGATACAGTAAACCTGCACTGGTGCATCGGAATCTAATTCTGGTCTCCCAGGAGCCGCTCAAAGCATAACTCTTAGAAGATTCACTCTTCTTGTACTGAAGTCGACATTGTGCCTTTGATATTCAATTCCGATGCGATTTCTGTGTTTCATCGTCAATGTGAAGGTCCAAGGGATACAGTAAACCTACACTGGTGAATCGGAATCCAATACTGGTCTCCCAGGAGCCGCTCAAAGCACAAACTCATAGAAGATTCACACTTCTTGTACTTAAGTCGGAATTGTGCCTTTTATATTCAATTCCGATGCGATTTCTGTGTTTCATCGTCAATGTGAAGGTCCAAGGGATACAGTAAACCTGAACTGGTGCATCGGAATCCAATACTGGTCTCCCAGGAGCCGCCCAAAGCACAAACTCTGAGAAGATTCACTCTTCTTGTACTTAAGTCGGCACTGTGTCTTTTATATTCAATTCCGATGCGAATTCTGTGTTTCATTGTCAATGTGAAGGTCCAAGGGATACAGTAAACCTGCACTGGTGCATCGGAATCCAATAATGGTCTCCCAGGAGCCGCCCAAAGCACAAACTCTGAGAAGATTCGGTCTTCTTGTACTTAAGTCGGCACTGTGCCTTTTATATTCAATTCCGATGCGATTTCTGTGTTTCATCATCAATGTGAAGGTCCAAGGGATACAGTAAACCTGCACTGGTGCATCGGAATCCAATACTGGTCTCCCAGGAGCCGCCCAAAGCACAAACTCTGAGAAGATTCACTCTTCTTGTACTTAAGTCGGCACTGTGCCTTTTATATTCAATTCCGATGCGATTTCTGTGTTTCATCGTCAATGTGAAGGTCCAAGGGATACAGTAAACCTGCACTGGTGCATCGGAATCCAATACTGGTCTCCCAGGAGCCGCTCAAACCACAAACTCTTAGGAGACTCACTCTTCTTGTACTTAAGTCGGCACTGTGTCTTTTATATTCAATTCCGATGCGATTTCTGTGTTTCATTGTCAATGTGAAGGTCCAAGGGATACAGTAAACCTGCACTGGTGCATCGGAATCCAATACTGGTCTCCCAGGAGCCGTCCAAAGCACAAACTCTGAGAAGATTCACTCTTCTTGTACTTAAGTCGGCACTGTGCGTTTTATATTCAATTCCGATGCGATTTCTGTGTTTCATCGTCAATGTGAACGTCCAAGGGATAGAGTAAACCTGCACTGGTGCATCGGAATCGAATACTGGTCTCCCAGGAGCCGCTCAAAGCACAAACTCTTAGGAGACTCACTCTTCTTGTACTTAAGTCGGCATTGTGCCTTTGATATTCAATTCCGATGCGATTTCTGTGTTTCATCGTCAATGTGAAGGTCCAAGGGATAGAGTAAACCTGCACTGGTGCATCGGAATCTAATACTGGTCTCCCAGGAGCCGCTCAAAGCACAAACTCTGAGAAGATTCACTCTTCTTGTACTTAAGTCGGCACTGTGCCTTTTATATTCAATTCAGATGTGATTTCTGTGTTTCATCGTCAATGTGAAGGTCCAAGGGATACAGTAAACCTGCACTGGTGCATCGGAATCCAATACTGGTCTCCCAGGAGCCGCTCAAAGCACAAACTCTTAGGAGACTCACTCTTCTTGTACTTAAGTCGGCATTGTGCTTTTGATAGTCAATTCCGATGCGATTTCTGTGTTTCATCGTCAATGTGAATGTCCAAGAGATAGAGTAAACCTGCACTGGTGCATCGGAATCTAATACTGGTCTCCCAGGAGCCGCTCAAAGCACAAACTCTGAGAAGTTTCACTCTTCTTGTACTTAAGTCGGCACTGTGCCTTTTATATTCAATTCCGATGCGATTTGTGTGTTTCATCGTCAATGTGAAGGTCGAAGGGATACAGTAAACCTGCACTGGTGCATCGGAATCGAATACTGGTCTCCCAGGAGCCGCTCAAAGCACAAACTCTTAGGAGACTCACTCTTCTTGTACTTAAGTCGGCATTGTGCCTTTGATATTCAATTCCGATGCGATTTCTGTGTTTCATCGTCAATGTGAAGGTCCAAGGGATAGAGTAAACCTGCACTGGTGCATCGGAATCTAATACTGGTCTCCCAGGAGCCGCTCAAAGCACAAACTCTGAGAAGATTCACTCTTCTTGTATTTAAGTCGGCACTGTGCCTTTTATATTCAATTCCGATGCGATTTCTGTGTTTCATCGTCAATGTGAAGGTCCAAGGGATACCGTAAACATGCACTGGTGCTTCGGAATCCAATACTGGTCTCCCAGGCGCCGCTCAAACCACAAACTCTTAGGAGACTCACTCTTCTTGTACTTAAGTCGGCACTGTGCCTTTGATATTCAATTCCAATGCGATTTCTGTGCTTCATCGTCAATGTGAAGGTCCAAGGGATACAGTAAACCTGCACTGCTGCATCGGAATCCAATACTGGTCTCCCAGGATCTGCTCAAACCACAAACTCTTAGGAGACTCACTCTTCTTGTACTTAAGTCGGCATTGTGCCTTTTATATTCAATTCCGATGCGATTTCTGTGTTTCATCGTCAATGTGAAGGTCCAAGGGATACAGTAAACCTGCACTGGTGCATCGGAATCCAATACTGGTTTCCCAGGAGCCGCTCAAAGCATAAACTCTGAGAAGATTCACTCTACTTGTACTTAAGTTGGCACTGTGCCTTTTATATTAAATTCCGATGCGATTTCTGTGTTTCATCGTCAATGTGAAGGTCCAAGGGATACAGTAAACCTGCACTGGTGCATCGGAGTGCAATACTGGTCTTCCAGGAGCCGCTCAAACCACAAACTCTTAGGAGACTCACTCTTCTTGTACTTAAGTCGGCATTGTGCCTTTTATATTCAATTCCGATGCGATTTCTGTGTTTCATTGTCAATGTGAAGGTCCAAGGGATACAGTAAACCTGCACTGGTGCATCGGAATCCAATACTGGTCTCCCAGGAGCCGCTCAAAGCACAAACTCATAAGAGACTCACTCTTCTTGTACTTAAGTCGGCATTGTGCCTTTGATATTCAATTCCGATGCGATTTCTGTGTTTCATCGTCAATGTGAAGGTCCAAGGGATACAGTAAACCTGCACTGGTGTATCGGAATCCAATACTGGTCTCCCAGGAGCCGCTCAAACCACAAACTCTTAGGAGACTCACTCTTGCTGTACTTAAGTCGGCATTGTGCCTGTTATATTCAATTCCGATGCGATTTCTGTGTTTCATCGTCAATGTGAAGGTCCAAGGGATACAGTAAACCTCCACTGGTGCATCGGAATCCAATACTGGTCTCCCAGGAGCCGCTCAAACCACAAACTCTTAGGAGACTCACTCTTCTTGTACTTAAGTCGGCATTGTGCCTTTTATATTCAATTCCGATGCGATTTCTGTGTTTCATCGTCAATGTGAAGGTCCAAGGGATTCAGTAAACCTGCACTGGTGCATCGGAATCCAATACTGGTCTCCCAGGAGCCGCTCAAACCACAAACTCTTAGGAGACTCACTCTTCTTGTACTTAAGTCGGTATTGTGCATTTTATATTCAATTCCGATGCGATTTCTGTGTTTCATCGTCAATGTGGAGGTCCAAGGGATACAGTAAACCTGCACTGGTGCATCGGAATCCAGTACTGGTCTCCCAGGATCCGCTCAAAGCACAAACTCTTAGGAGACTCACTCTTCTTGTGCTTAAGTCGGCATTGTGCCTTTTATATTCAATTCCGATGCGATTTCTGTGTATCATCGTCAATGTGAAGGTCCAAGGGATACACTAAACCTGCACTGGTGCATCGGAATCCAACACTGGTCTCCCAGGAGCCGCTCAAAGCACAAACTCTTAGGAGACTCACTCTTCTTGTACTTAAGTCGGTATTGTGCCTTTGATATTCAATTCCGATGCGATTTCTGTGTTTCATCGTCAATGTGAAGGTCCAAGGGATACAGTAAACCTGCACTGGTGCATCGGAATCCAATACTGGTCTCCCAGGAGCCGCTCAAACCAAAAACTCTTAGGAGACTCACTCTTCTTGTACTTAAGTCGTTATTGTGCCTTTTATATTCAATTCCGATGCGATTTCTGTGTTTCATCGTCAATGTGAAGGTCCAAGGGATACAGTAAACCTGCACTGGTGCATCGGAATCCAATACTGGTCTCCCAGGAGCCGCTCAAACCACAAACTCTTAGGAGACTCACTCTTCTTGTACTTAAGTCGGCATTGTGCCTTTTATATTCAATTCCGATGCGATTTCTGTGTTTCATCGTCAATGTGAAGGTCCAAGGGATTCAGTAAACCTGCACTGGTGCATCGGAATCCAATACTGGTCTCCCAGGAGCCGCTCAAACCACAAACTCTTAGGAGACTCACTCTTCTTGTACTTAAGTCGGTATTGTGCTTTTTATATTCAATTCCGATGCGATTTCTGTGTTTCATCGTCAATGTGAAGGTCCAATGGATACAGTAAACCTGCACTGGTGCATCGGAATCCAATACTGGTCTCCCAGGATCCGCTGAAAGCACAAACTCTTAGGAGAGTCACTCTTCTTGTACTTAAGTCGGCATTGTGCCTTTATATTCAATTCCGAAGCGATTTCTGTGTTTCATCGTCAATGTGAAGGTCCAAGGGATACAGTAAACCTTCACTGGTGCATCGGAATCCAATACTGGTCTCCCAGGAGCCGCTCAAAGCACAAACTCTTAGGAGACTCACTCTTCTTGTAATTAAGTCGGTATTGTGCCTTTTATATTCAATTCCGATGCGATTTCTGTGTTTCATCGTCAATGTGAAGGTCCAAGGGATACAGTAAACCTGCACTGGTGCATCGGAATCCAATACTGGTCTCCCAGGAGCCGCTCAAACCACAAACTCTTAGGAGACTCACTCTTCCTGTACTTAAGTCGGCATTGTGCCTTTTATATTCAATTCCGATGCGATTTCTGTGTTTCATCGTCAATGTGAAGGTCCAAGGGATACAGTAAACCTCCACTGGTGCATCGGAATCCAATACTGGTCTCCCAGGAGCCGCTCAAACCACAAACTCTTAGGAGACTCACTTTTCTTGTACTTAAGTCGGCATTGTGCCTTTTATATTCATTTCCGATGCGATTTCTGTGTATCATCGTCAATGTGAAGGTCCAAGGGATACAGTAAACCCGCACTGGTGCATCGGAATCCAACACTGGTCTCCCAGGAGCCGCTCAAAGCACAAACTCTTAGGAGACTCACTCTTCTTGTACTTAAGTCGGTATTGTGCCTTTGATATTCAATTCCGATGCGATTTCTGTGTTTCATCGTCAATGTGAAGGTCCAAGGGATACAGTAAACCTGCACTGGTGCATCGGAATCCAATACTGGTCTCCCAGGAGCCGCTCAAACCACAAACTCTTAGGAGACTCACTCTTCTTGTACTTAAGTCGTTATTGTGCCTTTTATATTCAATTCCGATGCGATTTCTGTGTTTCATCGTCAATGTGAAGGTCCAAGGGATACAGTAAACCTGCACTGGTGCATCGGAATCCAATACTGGTCTCCCAGGAGCCGCTCAAACCACAAACTCTTAGGAGACTCACTCTTCTTGTACTTAAGTCGGCATTGTGCCTTTGATATTCAATTCCGATGCGATTTCTGTGTTTCATCGTCAATGTGAAGGTCCAAGGGATACAGTAAACCTGCACTGGTGTATCGGAATCCAATACTGGTCTCCCAGGAGCCGCTCAAACCACAAACTCTTAGGAGACTCACTCTTCCTGTACTTAAGTCGGCATTGTGCCTGTTATATTCAATTCCGATGCGATTTCTGTGTTTCATCGTCAATGTGAAGGTCCAAGGGATACAGTAAACCTCCACTGGTGCATCGGAATCCAATACTGGTCTCCCAGGAGCCGCTCAAACCACAAACTCTTAGGAGACTCACTCTTCTTGTACTTAAGTCGGTATTGTGCATTTTATATTCAATTCCGATGCGATTTCTGTGTTTCATCGTCAATGTGGAGGTCCAAGGGATACAGTAAACCTGCACTGGTGCATCGGAATCCAGTACTGGTCTCCCAGGATCCGCTCAAAGCACAAATTCTTAGGAGACTCACTCTTCTTGTGCTTAAGTCGGCATTGTGCCTTTTATATTCAATTCCGATGCGATTTCTGTGTATCATCGTCAATGTGAAGGTCCAAGGGATACACTAAACCTGCACTGGTGCATCGGAATCCAACACTGGTCTCCCAGGAGCCGCTCAAAGCACAAACTCTTAGGAGACTCACTCTTCTTGTACTTAAGTCGGTATTGTGCCTTTGATATTCAATTCCGATGCGATTTCTGTGTTTCATCGTCAATGTGAAGGTCCAAGGGATACAGTAAACCTGCACTGGTGCATCGGAATCTAATACTGGTCTCCCAGGTGCCGCTCAAAGCACAACTCTTAGAAGATTCACTTTTCTTGTACTTAAGTCGGCATTGTGCCTTTGATATTCAATTCCGATGCGATTTCTGTGTTTCATCGTCAATGTGAAGGTCCAAGGGATACAGTAAACCTGCACTGGTGCATCGGAATCTAATACTGGTCTCCCATGAGCCGCTCAAAGCACACACTCTTAGGAGACTCACTCTTCTTGTACTTAAGTCGGCATTGTGCCTTTTATATTCAATTCCGATGCGATTTCTGTGTTCCATCGTCAATGTGAAGGTCCATGGGATACAGTAAACCTGCACTGGTGCATCGGAATCTAATACTGGTCTCCCAGGAGCCGCTCAAAGCACAAACTCTTAGGAGACTCACTCTTCTTGTACTTAAGTCGGCATTGTGCCTTTGATATTCAATTCCGATGCGATTTCTGTGTTTCATCATCAATGTGAAGGTCCAAGGGATACAGTAAACCTGCACTAGTGCATCGGAATCTACTACTGGCCTCCCATGAGCCACTCAAAGCAGAACTCTTAGAAGATTCACTCTTCTTGTACTTAAGTCGGCATTGTGCCTTTGATATTCAATTCCGATGCGATTTCTGTGTTTCATCGTCAATGTGAAGGTCCAAGGGATACAGTAAACCTGCACTGGTGCATCGGAATCCAATACTGGCCTCCCAAGGTGCCGCTAAAAGCACAAACCCTTAGAAGATTCACTCATCTTGTACATAAGTCGGCATTGTGCCTTTTATATTCAATTCCGATGCGATTTCTGTGTTTCATTGTCAATGTGACGGTCCAAGTGATACAGTAAACCTGCACTGGTGCATCGGAATCTAATTCTGGTCTCCCAGGAGCCGCTCAAAGCATAACTCTTAGAAGATTCACTCTTCTTGTACTTAAGTCGACATTGTGCCTTTGATATTCAATTCCGATGCGATTTCTGTGTTTCATCGTCAATGTGAAGGTCCAAGGGATACAGTAAACCTACACTGGTGAATCGGAATCCAATACTGGTCTCCCAGGAGCCGCTCAAAGCACAAACTCATAGAAGATTCACACTTCTTGTACTTAAGTCGGAATTGTGCCTTTTATATTCAATTCCGATGCGATTTCTGTGTTTCATCGTCAATGTGAAGGTCCAAGGGATACAGTAAACCTGAACAGGTGCATCGGAATCCAATACTGGTCTCCCAGGAGCCGCCCAAAGCACAAACTCTGAGAAGATTCACTCTTCTTGTACTTAAGTCGGCACTGTGTCTTTTATATTCAATTCCGATGCGAATTCTGTGTTTCATTGTCAATGTGAAGGTCCAAGGGATACAGTAAACCTGCACTGGTGCATCGGAATCCAATAATGGTCTCCCAGGAGCCGCCCAAAGCACAAACTCTGAGAAGATTCACTCTTCTTGTACTTAAGTCGGCACTGTGCCTTTTATATTCAATTCCGATGCGATTTCTGTGTTTCATCATCAATGTGAAGGTCCAAGGGATACAGTAAACCTGCACTGGTGCATCGGAATCCAATACTGGTCTCCCAGGAGCCGCCCAAAGCACAAACTCTGAGAAGATTCACTCTTCTTGTACTTAAGTCGGCACTGTGCCTTTGATATTCAATTGCGATGCGATTTCTGTGTTTCATCGTCAATGTGAAGGTCCAAGGGATACAGTAAACCTGCACTGGTGCATCGGAATCCAATACTGGTCTCCCAGGAGCCGCTCAAACCACAAACTCTTAGGAGACTCACTCTTCTTGTACTTAAGTCGGCACTGTGTCTTTTATATTCAATTCCGATGCGATTTCTGTGTTTCATTGTCAATGTGAAGGTCCAAGGGATACAGTAAACCTGCACTGGTGCATCGGAATCCAATACTGGTCTCCCAGGAGCCGTCCAAAGCACAAACTCTGAGAAGATTCACTCTTCTTGTACTTAAGTCGGCACTGTGCGTTTTATATTCAATTCCGATGCGATTTCTGTGTTTCATCGTCAATGTGAACGTCCAAGGGATAGAGTAAACCTGCACTGGTGCATCGGAATCGAATACTGGTCTCCCAGGAGCCGCTCAAAGCACAAACTCTTAGGAGACTCACTCTTCTTGTACTTAAGTCGGCATTGTGCCTTTGATATTCAATTCCGATGCGATTTCTGTGTTTCATCGTCAATGTGAAGGTCCAAGGGATAGAGTAAACCTGCACTGGTGCATCGGAATCTGATACTGGTCTCCCAGGAGCCGCTCAAAGCACAAACTCTGAGAAGATTCACTCTTCTTTTACTTAAGTCGGCACTGTGCCTTTTATATTCAATTCCGATGTGATTTCTGTGTTTCATCGTCAATGTGAAGGTCCAAGGGATACAGTAAACCTGCACTGGTGCATCGGAATCCAATACTGGTCTCCCAGGATACGCTCAAGGCACAAACTCTTAGGAGACTCACTCTTCTTGTACTTAAGTCGGCATTGTGCTTTTGATATTCAATTCCGATGCGATTTCTGTGTTTCATCGTCAATGTGAATGTCCAAGGGATTGAGTAAACCTGCACTGGTGCATCGGAATCTAATACTGGTCTCCCAGGAGCCGCTCAAAGCACAAACTCTGAGAAGTTTCACTCTTCTTGTACTTAAGTCGGCACTGTGCCTTTTATATTCAATTCCGATGCGATTTCTGTGTTTCATCGTCAATGTGAAGGTCGAAGGGATACAGTAAACCTGCACTGGTGCATCGGAATCGAATACTGGTCTCCCAGGAGCCGCTCAAAGCACAAACTCTTAGGAGACTCACTCTTCTTGTACTTAAGTCGGCATTGTGCCTTTGATATTCAATTCCGATGCGATTTCTGTGTTTCATCGTCAATGTGAAGGTCCAAGGGATAGAGTAAACCTGCACTGGTGCATCGGAATCTAATACTGGTCTCCCAGGAGCCGCTCAAAGCACAAACTCTGAGAAGATTCACTCTTCTTGTACTTAAGTCGGCACTGTGCCTTTTATATTCAATTCCGATGCGATTTCTGTGTTTCATCGTCAATGTGAAGGTCCAAGGGATACCGTAAACATGCACTGGTGCTTCGGAATCCAATACTGGTCTCCCAGGCGCCGCTCAAACCACAAACTCTTAGGAGACTCACTCTTCTTGTACTTAAGTCGGCACTGTGCCTTTGATATTCAATTCCGATGCGATTTCTGTGCTTCATCGTCAATGTGAAGGTCCAAGGGATACAGTAAACCTGCACTGCTGCTTCGGAATCCAATACTGGTCTCCCAGGATCTGCTCAAACCACAAACTCTTAGGAGACTCACTCTTCTTGTACTTAAGTCGGCATTGTGCCTTTTATATTCAATTCCGATGCGATTTCTGTGTTTCATCGTCAATGTGAAGGTCCAAGGGATACAGTAAACCTGCACTGGTGCATCGGAATCCAATACTGGTTTCCCAGGAGCCGCTCAAAGCATAAACTCTGAGAAGATTCACTCTTCTTGTACTTAAGTTGGCACTGTGCCTTTTATATTAAATTCCGATGCGATTTCTGTGTTTCATCGTCAATGTGAAGGTCCAAGGGATACAGTAAACCTGCACTGGTGCATCGGAGTGCAATACTGGTCTTCCAGGAGCCGCTCAAACCACAAACTCTTAGGAGACTCACTCTTCTTGTACTTAAGTCGGCATTGTGCCTTTTATATTCAATTCCGATGCGATTTCTGTGTTTCATCGTCAATGTGAAGGTCCAAGGGATACAGTAAACCTGCACTGGTGCATCGGAATCCAATACTGGTCTCCCAGGAGCCGCTCAAAGCACAAACTCTTAGGAGACTCACTCTTCTTGTACTTAAGTCGGCATTGTGCCTTTGATATTCAATTCCGATGCGATTTCTGTGTTTCATCGTCAATGTGAAGGTCCAAGGGATACACTAAACCTGCACTGGTGCATCGGAATCCAACACTGGTCTCCCAGGAGCCGCTCAAAGCACAAACTCTTAGGAGACTCACTCTTCTTGTACTTAAGTCGGTATTGTGCCTTTGATATTCAATTCCGATGCGATTTCTGTGTTTCATCGTCAATGTGAAGGTCCAAGGGATACAGTAAACCTGCACTGGTGCATCGGAATCCAATACTGGTCTCCCAGGAGCCGCTCAAACCAAAAACTCTTAGGAGACTCACTCTTCTTGTACTTAAGTCGTTATTGTGCCTTTTATATTCAATTCCGATGCGATTTCTGTGTTTCATCGTCAATGTGAAGGTCCAAGGGATACAGTAAACCTGCACTGGTGCATCGGAATCCAATACTGGTCTCCCAGGAGCCGCTCAAACCACAAACTCTTAGGAGACTCACTCTTCTTGTACTTAAGTCGGCATTGTGCCTTTTATATTCAATTCCGATGCGATTTCTGTGTTTCATCGTCAATGTGAAGGTCCAAGGGATTCAGTAAACCTGCACTGGTGCATCGGAATCCAATACTGGTCTCCCAGGAGCCGCTCAAACCACAAACTCTTAGGAGACTCACTCTTCTTGTACTTAAGTCGGTATTGTGCTTTTTATATTCAATTCCGATGCGATTTCTGTGTTTCATCGTCAATGTGAAGGTCCAAGGGATACAGTAAACCTGCACTGGTGCATCGGAATCCAATACTGGTCTCCCAGGATCCGCTGAAAGCACAAACTCTTAGGAGAGTCACTCTTCTTGTACTTAAGTCGGCATTGTGCCTTTATATTCAATTCCGAAGCGATTTCTGTGTTTCATCGTCAATGTGAAGGTCCAAGGGATACAGTAAACCTTCACTGGTGCATCGGAATCCAATACTGGTCTCCCAGGAGCCGCTCAAAGCACAAACTCTTAAGAGACTCACTCTTCTTGTAATTAAGTCGGTATTGTGCCTTTTATATTCAATTCCGATGCGATTTCTGTGTTTCATCGTCAATGTGAAGGTCCAAGGGATACAGTAAACCTGCACTGGTGCATCGGAATCCAATACTGGTCTCCCAGGAGCCGCTCAAACCACAAACTCTTAGGAGACTCACTCTTCCTGTACTTAAGTCGGCATTGTGCCTTTTATATTCAATTCCGATGCGATTTCTGTGTTTCATCGTCAATGTGAAGGTCCAAGGGATACAGTAAACCTCCACTGGTGCATCGGAATCCAATACTGGTCTCCCAGGAGCCGCTCAAACCACAAACTCTTAGGAGACTCACTTTTCTTGTACTTAAGTCGGCATTGTGCCTTTTATATTCATTTCCGATGCGATTTCTGTGTATCATCGTCAATGTGAAGGTCCAAGGGATACAGTAAACCCGCACTGGTGCATCGGAATCCAACACTGGTCTCCCAGGAGCCGCTCAAAGCACAAACTCTTAGGAGACTCACTCTTCTTGTACTTAAGTCGGTATTGTGCCTTTGATATCCAATTCCGATGCGATTTCTGTGTTTCATCGTCAATGTGAAGGTCCAAGGGATACAGTAAACCTGCACTGGTGCATCGGAATCCAATACTGGTCTCCCAGGAGCCGCTCAAACTACAAACTCTTAGGAGACTCACTCTTCTTGTACTTAAGTCGTTATTGTGCCTTTTATATTCAATTCCGATGCGATTTCTGTGTTTCATCGTCAATGTGAAGGTCCAAGGGATACAGTAAACCTGCACTGGTGCATCGGAATCCAATACTGGTCTCCCAGGAGCCGCTCAAACCACAAACTCTTAGGAGACTCACTCTTCTTGTACTTAAGTCGGCATTGTGCCTTTGATATTCAATTCCGATGCGATTTCTGTGTTTCATCGTCAATGTGAAGGTCCAAGGGATACAGTAAACCTGCACTGGTGTATCGGAATCCAATACTGGTCTCCCAGGAGCCGCTCAAACCACAAACTCTTAGGAGACTCACTCTTCCTGTACTTAAGTCGGCATTGTGCCTGTTATATTCAATTCCGATGCGATTTCTGTGTTTCATCGTCAATGTGAAGGTCCAAGGGATACAGTAAACCTCCACTGGTGCATCGGAATCCAATACTGGTCTCCCAGGAGCCGCTCAAAGCACAAACTCTTAGGAGACTCACTCTTCTTGTACTTAAGTCGGTATTGTGCATTTTATATTCAATTCCGATGCGATTTCTGTGTTTCATCGTCAATGTGGAGGTCCAAGGGATACAGTAAACCTGCACTGGTGCATCGGAATCCAGTACTGGTCTCCCAGGATCCGCTCAAAGCACAAACTCTTAGGAGACTCACTCTTCTTGTGCTTAAGTCGGCATTGTGCCTTTTATATTCAATTCCGATGCGATTTCTGTGTATCATCGTCAATGTGAAGGTCCAAGGGATACACTAAACCTGCACTGCTGCATCGGAATCCAACACTGGTCTCCCAGGAGCCGCTCAAAGCACAAACTCTTAGGAGACTCACTCTTCTTGTACTTAAGTCGGTATTGTGCCTTTGATATTCAATTCCGATGCGATTTCTGTGTTTCATCGTCAATGTGAAGGTCCAAGGGATACAGTAAACCTGCACTGGTGCATCGGAATCCAATACTGGTCTCCCAGGAGCCGCTCAAACCACAAACTCTTAGGAGACTCACTCTTCTTGTACTTAAGTCGTTATTGTGCCTTTTATATTCAATTCCGATGCGATTTCTGTGTTTCATCGTCAATGTGAAGGTCCAAGGGATACAGTAAACCTGCACTGGTGCATCGGAATCCAATACTGGTCTCCCAGGAGCCGCTCAAACCACAAACTCTTAGGAGACTCACTCTTCTTGTACTTAAGTCGGCATTGTGCCTTTTATATTCAATTCCGATGCGATTTCTGTGTTTCATCGTCAATGTGAAGGTCCAAGGGATTCAGTAAACCTGCACTGGTGCATCGGAATCCAATACTGGTCTCCCAGGAGCCGCTCAAACCACAAACTCTTAGGAGACTCACTCTTCTTGTACTTAAGTCGGTATTGTGCTTTTTATATTCAATTCCGATGCGATTTCTGTGTTTCATCGTCAATGTGAAGGTCCAAGGGATACAGTAAACCTGCACTGGTGCATCGGAATCCAATACTGGTCTCCCAGGATCCGCTGAAAGCACAAACTCTTAGGAGAGTCACTCTTCTTGTACTTAAGTCGGCATTGTGCCTTTATATTCAATTCCGAAGCGATTTCTGTGTTTCATCGTCAATGTGAAGGTCCAAGGGATTCAGTAAACCTGCACTGGTGCATCGGAATCCAATACTGGTCTCCCAGGAGCCGCTCAAACCACAAACTCTTAGGAGACTCACTCTTCTTGTACTTAAGTCGGTATTGTGCTTTTTATATTCAATTCCGATGCGATTTCTGTGTTTCATCGTCAATGTGAAGGTCCAAGGGATACAGTAAACCTGCACTGGTGCATCGGAATCCAATACTGGTCTCCCAGGAGCCGCTCAAACCACAAACTCTTAGGAGACTCACTCTTCTTGTACTTAAGTCGTTATTGTGCCTTTTATATTCAATTCCGATGCGATTTCTGTGTTTCATCGTCAATGTGAAGGTCCAAGGGATACAGTAAACCTGCACTGGTGCATCGGAATCCAATACTGGTCTCCCAGGAGCCGCTCAAACCACAAACTCTTAGGAGAGTCACTCTTCTTGTACTTAAGTCGGCATTGTGCCTTTATATTCAATTCCGAAGCGATTTCTGTGTTTCATCGTCAATGTGAAGTTCCAAGGGATACAGTAAACCTTCACTGGTGCATCGGAATCCAATACTGGTCTCCCAGGAGCCACTCAAAGCACAAACTCTTAGGAGACTCACTCTTCTTGTAATTAAGTCGGTATTGTGCCTTTTATATTCAATTCCGATGCGATTTCTGTGTTTCATCGTCAATGTGAAGGTCCAAGGGATACAGTAAACCTGCACTGGTGTATCGGAATCCAATACTGGTCTCCCAGGAGCCGCTCAAACCACAAACTCTTAGGAGACTCACTCTTCCTGTACTTAAGTCGGCATTGTGCCTGTTATATTCAATTCCGATGCGATTTCTGTGTTTCATCGTCAATGTGAAGGTCCAAGGGATACAGTAAACCTCCACTGGTGCATCGGAATCCAATACTGGTCTCCCAGGAGCCGCTCAAACCACAAACTCTTAGGAGACTCACTCTTCTTGTACTTAAGTCGGTATTGTGCCTTTTATATTCAATTCCGATGCGATTTCTGTGTTTCATCGTCAATGTGGAGGTCCAAGGGATACAGTAAACCTGCACTGGTGCATCGGAATCCAGTACTGGTCTCCCAGGATCCGCTCAAAGCACAAACTCTTAGGAGACTCACTCTTCTTGTGCTTAAGTCGGCATTGTGCCTTTTATATTCAATTCCGATGCGATTTCTTTGTATCATCGTCAATGTGAAGGTCCAAGGGATACACTAAACCTGCACTGGTGCATCGGAATCCAACACTGGTCTCCCAGGAGCCGCTCAAAGCACAAACTCTTAGGAGACTCACTCTTCTTGTACTTAAGTCGGTATTGTGCCTTTGATATTCAATTCCGATGCGATTTCTGTGTTTCATCGTCAATCTGAAGGTCCAAGGGATACAGTAAACCTGCACTGGTGCATCGGAATCCAATACTGGTCTCCCAGGAGCCGCTCAAACCACAAACTCTTAGGAGACTGACTCTTCTTGTACTTAAGTCGTTATTGTGCCTTTTATATTCAATTCCGATGCGATTTCTGTGTTTCATCGTCAATGTGAAGGTCCAAGGGATACAGTAAACCTGCACTGGTGCATCGGAATCCAATACTGGTCTCCCAGGAGCCGCTCAAACCACAAACTCTTAGGAGACTCACTCTTCTTGTACTTAAGTCGGCATTGTGCCTTTTATATTCAATTCCGATGCGATTTCTGTGTTTCATCGTCAATGTGAAGGTCCAAGGGATTCAGTAAACCTGCACTGGTGCATCGGAATCCAATACTGGTCTCCCAGGAGCCGCTCAAACCACAAACTCTTAGGAGACTCACTCTTCTTGTACTTAAGTCGGTATTGTGCTTTTTATATTCAATTCCGATGCGATTTCTGTGTTTCATCGTCAATGTGAAGGTCCAAGAGATACAGTAAACCTGCACTGGTGCATCGGAATCCAATACTGGTCTCCCAGGATCCGCTGAAAGCACAAACTCTTAGGAGAGTCACTCTTCTTGTACTTAAGTCGGCATTGTGCCTTTATATTCAATTCCGAAGCGATTTCTGTGTTTCATCGTCAATGTGAAGGTCCAAGGGATACAGTAAACCTTCACTGGTGCATCGGAATCCAATACTGGTCTCCCAGGAGCCGCTCAAAGCACAAACTCTTAGGAGACTCACTCTTCCTGTACTTAAGTCGGCATTGTGCCTTTTATATTCAATTCCGATGCGATTTCTGTGTTTCATCGTCAATGTGAAGGTCCAAGGGATACAGTAAACCTCCACTGGTGCATCGGAATCCAATACTGGTCTCCCAGGAGCCGCTCAAACCACAAACTCTTAGGAGACTCACTTTTCTTGTGCTTAAGTCGGCATTGTGCCTTTTATATTCAATTCCGATGCGATTTCTGTGTATCATCGTCAATGTGAAGGTCCAAGGGATACAGTAAACCTGCACTGGTGCATCGGAATCCAACACTGGTCTCCCAGGAGCCGCTCAAAGCACAAACTCTTAGGAGACTCACTCTTCTTGTACTTAAGTCGGTATTGTGCCTTTGATATTCAATTCCGATGCGATTTCTGTGTTTCATCGTCAATGTGAAGGTCCAAGGGATACAGTAAACCTGCACTGGTGCATCGGAATCCAATACTGGTCTCCCAGGAGCCGCTCAAACCACAAACTCTTAGGAGACTCACTCTTCTTGTACTTAAGTCGTTATTGTGCCTTTTATATTCAATTCCGATGCGATTTCTGTGTTTCATCGTCAATGTGAAGGTCCAAGGGATACAGTAAACCTGCACTGGTGCATCGGAATCCAATACTGGTCTCCCAGGAGCCGCTCAAACCACAAACTCTTAGGAGACTCACTCTTCTTGTACTTAAGTCGGCATTGTGCCTTTGATATTCAATTCCGATGCGATTTCTGTGTTTCATCGTCAATGTGAAGGTCCAAGGGATACAGTAAACCTGCACTGGTGTATCGGAATCCAATACTGGTCTCCCAGGAGCCGCTCAAACCACAAACTCTTAGGAGACTCACTCTTCCTGTACTTAAGTCGACATTGTGCCTGTTATATTCAATTCCGATGCGATTTCTGTGTTTCATCGTCAATGTGAAGGTCCAAGGGATACAGTAAACCTCCACTGGTGCATCGGAATCCAATACTGGTCTCCCAGGAGCCGCTCAAACCACAAACTCTTAGGAGACTCACTCTTCTTGTACTTAAGTCGGTATTGTGCATTTTATATTCAATTCCGATGCGATTTCTGTGTTTCATCGTCAATGTGGAGGTCCAAGGGATACAGTAAACCTGCACTGGTGCATCGGAATCCAGTACTGGTCTCCCAGGATCCGCTCAAAGCACAAACTCTTAGGAGACTCACTCTTCTTGTGCTGAAGTCGGCATTGTGCCTTTTATATTCAATTCCGATGCGATTTCTGTGTATCATCGTCAATGAGAAGGTCCAAGGGATACACTAAACCTGCCCTGGTGCATCGGAATCCAACACTGGTCTCCCAGGAGCCGCTCAAAGCACAAACTCTTAGGAGACTCACTCTTCTTGTACTTAAGTCGGTATTGTGCCTTTGATATTCAATTCCGATGCGATTTCTGTGTTTCATCGTCAATGTGAAGGTCCAAGGGATACAGTAAACCTGCACTGGTGCATCGGAATCCAATACTGGTCTCCCAGGAGCCGCTCAAACCACAAACTCTTAGGAGACTCACTCTTCTTGTACTTAAGTCGTTATTGTGCCTTTTATATTCAATTCCGATGCGATTTCTGTGTTTCATCGTCAATGTGAAGGTCCAAGGGATACAGTAAACCTGCACTGGTGCATCGGAATCCAATACTGGTCTCCCAGGAGCCGCTCAAACCACAAACTCTTAGGAGACTCACTCTTCTTGTACTTAAGTCGGCATTGTGCCTTTTATATTCAATTCCGATGCGATTTCTGTGTTTCATCGTCAATGTGAAGGTCCAAGGGATTCAGTAAACCTGCACTGGTGCATCGGAATCCAATACTGGTCTCCCAGGAGCCGCTCAAAGCACAAACTATTAGGAGACTCACTCTTCTTGTACTTAAGTCGGTATTGTGCTTTTTATATTCAATTCCGATGCGATTTCTGTGTTTCATCGTCAATGTGAAGGTCCAAGGGATACAGTAAACCTGCACTGGTGCATCGGAATCCAATACTGGTCTCCCAGGATCCGCTGAAAGCACAAACTCTTAGGAGAGTCACTCTTCTTGTACTTAAGTCGGCATTGTGCCTTTATATTCAATTCCGAAGCGATTTCTGTGTTTCATCGTCAATGTGAAGGTCCAAGGGATACAGTAAACCTTCACTGGGGCATCGGAATCCAATACTGGTCTCCCAGGAGCCGCTCAAAGCACAAACTCTTAGGAGACTCACTCTTCTTGTAATTAAGTCGGTATTGTGCTTTTATATTCAATTCCGATGCGATTTCTGTGTTTCATCGTCAATGTGAAGGTCCAAGGGATACAGTAAACCTGCACTGGTGCATCAGAATCCAATACTGGTCTCCCAGGAGCCGCTCAAACCACAAACTCTTAGGAGACTCACTCTTCCTGTACTTAAGTCGGCATTGTGCCTTTTATATTCAATTCCGATGCGATTTCTGTGTTTCATCGTCAATGTGATGGTCCAAGGGATACAGTAAACCTGCACTGGTGCATCGGAATCCAATACTGGTCTCCCAGGATCCGCTGAAAGCACAAACTCTTAGGAGAGTCACTCTTCTTGTACTTAAGTCGGCATTGTGCCTTTATATTCAATTCCGAAGCGATTTCTGTGTTTCATCGTCAATGTGAAGTTCCAAGGGATACAGTAAACCTTCACTGGTGCATCGGAATCCAATACTGGTCTCCCAGGAGCCACTCAAAGCACAAACTCTTAGGAGACTCACTCTTCTTGTAATTAAGTCGGTATTGTGCCTTTTATATTCAATTCCGATGCGATTTCTGTGTTTCATCGTCAATGTGAAGGTCCAAGGGATACAGTAAACCTGCACTGGTGTATCGGAATCCAATACTGGTCTCCCAGGAGCCGCTCAAACCACAAACTCTTAGGAGACTCACTCTTCCTGTACTTAAGTCGGCATTGTGCCTGTTATATTCAATTCCGATGCGATTTCTGTGTTTCATCGTCAATGTGAAGGTCCAAGGGATACAGTAAACCTCCACTGGTGCATCGGAATCCAATACTGGTCTCCCAGGAGCCGCTCAAACCACAAACTCTTAGGAGACTCACTCTTCTTGTACTTAAGTCGGTATTGTGCCTTTTATATTCAATTCCGATGCGATTTCTGTGTTTCATCGTCAATGTGGAGGTCCAAGGGATACAGTAAACCTGCACTGGTGCATCGGAATCCAGTACTGGTCTCCCAGGATCCGCTCAAAGCACAAACTCTTAGGAGACTCACTCTTCTTGTGCTTAAGTCGGCATTGTGCCTTTTATATTCAATTCCGATGCGATTTCTTTGTATCATCGTCAATGTGAAGGTCCAAGGGATACACTAAACCTGCACTGGTGCATCGGAATCCAACACTGGTCTCCCAGGAGCCGCTCAAAGCACAAACTCTTAGGAGACTCACTCTTCTTGTACTTAAGTCGGTATTGTGCCTTTGATATTCAATTCCGATGCGATTTCTGTGTTTCATCGTCAATGTGAAGGTCCAAGGGATACAGTAAACCTGCACTGGTGCATCGGAATCCAATACTGGTCTCCCAAGAGCCGCTCAAACCACAAACTCTTAGGAGACTGACTCTTCTTGTACTTAAGTCGTTATTGTGCCTTTTATATTCAATTCCGATGCGATTTCTGTGTTTCATCGTCAATGTGAAGGTCCAAGGGATACAGTAAACCTGCACTGGTGCATCGGAATCCAATACTGGTCTCCCAGGAGCCGCTCAAACCACAAACTCTTAGGAGACTCACTCTTCTTGTACTTAAGTCGGCATTGTGCCTTTTATATTCAATTCCGATGCGATTTCTGTGTTTCATCGTCAATGTGAAGGTCCAAGGGATACACTAAACCTGCACTGGTGCATCGGAATCCAATACTGGTCTCCCAGGATCCGCTGAAAGCACAAACTCTTAGGAGAGTCACTCTTCTTGTACTTAAGTCGGCATTGTGCCTTTATATTCAATTCCGAAGCGATTTCTGTGTTTCATCGTCAATGTGAAGGTCCAAGGGATACAGTAAACCTTCACTGGTGCATCGGAATCCAATACTGGTCTCCCAGGAGCCGCTCAAAGCACAAACTCTTAGGAGACTCACTCTTCCTGTACTTAAGTCGGCATTGTGCCTTTTATATTCAATTCCGATGCGATTTCTGTGTTTCATCGTCAATGTGAAGGTCCAAGGGATACAGTAAACCTCCACTGGTGCATCGGAATCCAATACTGGTCTCCCAGGAGCCGCTCAAACCACAAACTCTTAGGAGACTCACTTTTCTTGTGCTTAAGTCGGCATTGTGCCTTTTATATTCAATTCCGATGCGATTTCTGTGTATCATCGTCAATGTGAAGGTCCAAGGGATACAGTAAACCTGCACTGGTGCATCGGAATCCAACACTGGTCTCCCAGGAGCCGCTCAAAGCACAAACTCTTAGGAGACTCACTCTTCTTGTACTTAAGTCGGTATTGTGCCTTTGATATTCAATTCCGATGCGATTTCTGTGTTTCATCGTCAATGTGAAGGTCCAAGGGATACAGTAAACCTGCACTGGTGCATCGGAATCCAATACTGGTCTCCCAGGAGCCGCTCAAACCACAAACTCTTAGGAGACTCACTCTTCTTGTACTTAAGTCGTTATTGTGCCTTTTATATTCAATTCCGATGCGATTTCTGTGTTTCATCGTCAATGTGAAGGTCCAAGGGATACAGTAAACCTGCACTGGTGCATCGGAATCCAATACTGGTCTCCCAGGAGCCGCTCAAACCACAAACTCTTAGGAGACTCACTCTTCTTGTACTTAAGTCGGCATTGTGCCTTTGATATTCAATTCCGATGCGATTTCTGTGTTTCATCGTCAATGTGAAGGTCCAAGGGATACAGTAAACCTGCACTGGTGTATCGGAATCCAATACTGATCTCCCAGGAGCCGCTCAAACCACAAACTCTTAGGAGACTCACTCTTCCTGTACTTAAGTCGGCATTGTGCCTGTTATATTCAATTCCGATGCGATTTCTGTGTTTCATCGTCAATGTGAAGGTCCAAGGGATACAGTAAACCTCCACTGGTGCATCGGAATCCAATACTGGTCTCCCAGGAGCCGCTCAAACCACAAACTCTTAGGAGACTCACTCTTCTTGTACTTAAGTCGGTATTGTGCATTTTATATTCAATTCCGATGCGATTTCTGTGTTTCATCGTCAATGTGGAGGTCCAAGGGATACAGTAAACCTGCACTGGTGCATCGGAATCCAGTACTGGTCTCCCAGGATCCGCTCAAAGCACAAACTCTTAGGAGACTCACTCTTCTTGTGCTGAAGTCGGCATTGTGCCTTTTATATTCAATTCCGATGCGATTTCTGTGTATCATCGTCAATGAGAAGGTCCAAGGGATACACTAAACCTGCCCTGGTGCATCGGAATCCAACACTGGTCTCCCAGGAGCCGCTCAAAGCACAAACTCTTAGGAGACTCACTCTTCTTGTACTTAAGTCGGTATTGTGCCTTTGATATTCAATTCCGATGCGATTTCTGTGTTTCATCATCAATGTGAAGGTCCAAGGGATACAGTAAACCTGCACTGGTGCATCGGAATCCAATACTGGTCTCCCAGGAGCCGCTCAAACCACAAACTCTTAGGAGACTCACTCTTCTTGTACTTAAGTCGTTATTGTGCCTTTTATATTCAATTCCGATGCGATTTCTGTGTTTCATCGTCAATGTGAAGGTCCAAGGGATACAGTAAACCTGCACTGGTGCATCGGAATCCAATACTGGTCTCCCAGGAGCCGCTCAAACCACAAACTCTTAGGAGACTCACTCTTCTTGTACTTAAGTCGGCATTGTGCCTTTTATATTCAATTCCGATGCGATTTCTGTGTTTCATCGTCAATGTGAAGGTCCAAGGGATTCAGTAAACCTGCACTGGTGCATCGGAATCCAATACTGGTCTCCCAGGAGCCGCTCAAAGCACAAACTCTTAGGAGACTCACCCTTCTTGTACTTAAGTCGGTATTGTGCTTTTTATATTCAATTCCGATGCGATTTCTGTGTTTCATCGTCAATGTGAAGGTCCAAGGGATACAGTAAACCTGCACTGGTGCATCGGAATCCAATACTGGTCTCCCAGGATCCGCTGAAAGCACAAACTCTTAGGAGAGTCACTCTTCTTGTACTTAAGTCGGCATTGTGCCTTTATATTCAATTCCGAAGCGATTTCTGTGTTTCATCGTCAATGTGAAGGTCCAAGGGATACAGTAAACCTTCACTGGTGCATCGGAATCCAATACTGGTCTCCCAGGAGCCGCTCAAAGCACAAACTCTTAGGAGACTCACTCTTCTTGTAATTAAGTCGGTATTGTGCCTTTTATATTCAATTCCGATGCGATTTCTGTGTTTCATCGTCAATGTGAAGGTCCAAGGGATACAGTAAACCTGCACTGGTGCATCAGAATCCAATACTGGTCTCCCAGGAGCCGCTCAAACCACAAACTCTTAGGAGACTCACTCTTCCTGTACTTAAGTCGGCATTGTGCCTTTTATATTCAATTCCGATGCGATTTCTGTGTTTCATCGTCAATGTGATGGTCCAAGGGATACAGTAAACCTGCACTGGTGCATCGGAATCCAATACTGGTCTCCCAGGATCCGCTGAAAGCACAAACTCTTAGGAGAGTCACTCTTCTTGTACTTAAGTCGGCATTGTGCCTTTATATTCAATTCCGAAGCGATTTCTGTGTTTCATCGTCAATGTGAAGTTCCAAGGGATACAGTAAACCTTCACTGGTGCATCGGAATCCAATACTGGTCTCCCAGGAGCCACTCAAAGCACAAACTCTTAGGAGACTCACTCTTCCTGTACTTAAGTCGGCATTGTGCCTGTTATATTCAATTCCGATGCGATTTCTGTGTTTCATCGTCAATGTGAAGGTCCAAGGGATACAGTAAACCTCCACTGGTGCATCGGAATCCAATACTGGTCTCCCAGGAGCCGCTCAAACCACAAACTCTTAGGAGACTCACTCTTCTTGTACTTAAGTCGGTATTGTGCCTTTTATATTCAATTCCGATGCGATTTCTGTGTTTCATCGTCAATGTGGAGGTCCAAGGGATACAGTAAACCTGCACTGGTGCATCGGAATCCAGTACTGGTCTCCCAGGATCCGCTCAAAGCACAAACTCTTAGGAGACTCACTCTTCTTGTGCTTAAGTCGGCATTGTGCCTTTTATATTCAATTCCGATGCGATTTCTTTGTATCATCGTCAATGTGAAGGTCCAAGGGATACACTAAACCTGCACTGGTGCATCGGAATCCAACACTGGTCTCCCAGGAGCCGCTCAAAGCACAAACTCTTAGGAGACTCACTCTTCTTGTACTTAAGTCGGTATTGTGCCTTTGATATTCAATTCCGATGCGATTTCTGTGTTTCATCGTCAATGTGAAGGTCCAAGGGATACAGTAAACCTGCACTGGTGCATCGGAATCCAATACTGGTCTCCCAAGAGCCGCTCAAACCACAAACTCTTAGGAGACTGACTCTTCTTGTATTTAAGTCGTTATTGTGCCTTTTATATTCAATTCCGATGCGATTTCTGTGTTTCATCGTCAATGTGAAGGTCCAAGGGATACAGTAAACCTGCACTGGTGCATCGGAATCCAATACTGGTCTCCCAGGAGCCGCTCAAACCACAAACTCTTAGGAGACTCACTCTTCTTGTACTTAAGTCGGCATTGTGCCTTTTATATTCAATTCCGATGCGATTTCTGTGTTTCATCGTCAATGTGAAGGTCCAAGGGATTCAGTAAACCTGCACTGGTGCATCGGAATCCAATACTGGTCTCCCAGGAGCCGCTCAAACCACAAACTCTTAGGAGACTCACTCTTCTTGTACTTAAGTCGGTATTGTGCTTTTTATATTCAATTCCGATGCGATTTCTGTGTTTCATCGTCAATGTGAAGGTCCAAGGGATACAGTAAACCTGCACTGGTGCATCGGAATCCAATACTGGTCTCCCAGGATCCGCTGAAAGCACAAACTCTTAGGAGAGTCACTCTTCTTGTACTTAAGTCGGCATTGTGCCTTTATATTCAATTCCGAAGCGATTTCTGTGTTTCATCGTCAATGTGAAGGTCCAAGGGATACAGTAAACCTTCACTGGTGCATCGGAATCCAATACTGGTCTCCCAGGAGCCGCTCAAAGCACAAACTCTTAGGAGACTCACTCTTCTTGTAATTAAGTCGGTATTGTGCCTTTTATATTCAATTCCGATGCGATTTCTGTGTTTCATCGTCAATGTGAAGGTCCAAGGGATACAGTAAACCTGCACTGGTGCATCGGAATCCAATAATGGTCTCCCAGGAGCCGCTCAAACCACAAACTCTTAGGAGACTCACTCTTCCTGTACTTAAGTCGGCATTGTGCCTTTTATATTCAATTCCGATGCGATTTCTGTGTTTCATCGTCAATGTGAAGGTCCAAGGGATACAGTAAACCTGCACTGGTGTATCGGAATCCAATACTGGTCTCCCAGGAGCCGCTCAAACCACAAACTCTTAGGAGACTCACTCTTCCTGTACTTAAGTCGGCATTGTGCCTGTTATATTCAATTCCGATGCGATTTCTGTGTTTCATCGTCAATGTGAAGGTCCAAGGGATACAGTAAACCTCCACTGGTGCATCGGAAACCAATACTGGTCTCCCAGGAGCCGCTCAAACCACAAACTCTTAGGAGACTCACTCTTCTTGTACTTAAGTCGGTATTGTGCATTTTATATTCAATTCCGATGCGATTTCTGTGTTTCATCGTCAATGTGGAGGTCCAAGGGATACAGTAAACCTGCACTGGTGCATCGGAATCCAGTACTGGTCTCCCAGGATCCGCTCAAAGCACAAACTCTTAGGAGACTCACTCTTCTTGTGCTGAAGTCGGCTTTGTGCCTTTTATATTCAATTCCGATGCGATTTCTGTGTTTCATCGTCAATGTGGAGGTCCAAGGGATACAGTAAACCTGCACTGGTGCATCGGAATCCAACACTGGTCTCCCAGGAGCCGCTCAAAGCACAAACTCTTAGGAGACTCACTCTTCTTGTACTTAAGTCGGTATTGTGCCTTTGATATTCAATTCCGATGCGATTTCTGTGTTTCATCGTCAATGTGAAGGTCCAAGGGATACAGTAAACCTGCACTGGTGCATCGGAATCCAATACTGGTCTCCCAGGAGCCGCTCAAACCACAAACTCTTAGGAGACTCACTCTTCTTGTAATTAAGTCAGTATTGTGCCTTTTATATTCAATTACGATGCGATTTCTGTGTTTCATCGTCAATGTTAAGGTCCAAGGGATACAGTAAACCTGCACTGGTGCATCGGAATCCAATACTGGTCTCCCAGGAGCCGCTCAAACCACAAACTCTTAGGAGACTCACTCTTCTAGTACTTAAGTCGGCATTGTGCCTTTTATATTCAATTCCGATGCGATTTCTGTGTTTCATCGTCAATATGAAGGTCCAAGGGATTCAGTAAACCTGCAGTGGTGCATCGGAATCCAATACTGGTCTCCCAGGAGCCGCTCAAACCACGAACTCTTAGGAGACTCACTCTTCTTGTACTTAAGTCGGTATTGTGCTTTTTATATTCAATTCCGATGCGATTTCTGTGTTTCATCGTCAATGTGAGGGTCCAAGGGATACAGTAAACCTGCACTGGTGCATCGGAATCCAATACTGGTCTCCCAGGATCCGCTGAAAGCACAAACTCTTAGGAGAGTCACTCTTCTTGTACTTAAGTCGGCATTGTGCCTTTATATTCAATTCCGAAGCGATTTCTGTGTTTCATCGTCAATGTGAAGGTCCAAGGGATACAGTAAACCATCACTGGTGCATCGGAATCCAATACTGGTCTCCCAGGAGCCGCTCAAAGCACAAACTCTTAGGAGACTCACTCTTCTTGTAATTAAGTCGGTATTGTGCCTTTTATATTCAATTCCGATGCGATTTCTGTGTTTCATCGTCAATGTGAAGGTCCAAGTTATACAGTAAACCTGCACTGGTGCATCGGAATCCAATACTGGTCTCCCAGGAGCCGCTCAAACCACAAACTCTTAGGAGACTCACTCTTCCTGTACTTAAGTCGGCATTGTGCCTTTTATATTCAATTCCGACGCGATTTCTGTGTTTCATCGTCAATGTGAAGGTCCAAGGGATACAGTAAACCTCCACTGGTGCATCGGAATCCAATACTGGTCTCCCAGGAGCCGCTCAAACCACAAACTCTTAGGAGACTCACTTTTCTTGTGCTTAAGTCGGCATTGTGCCTTTTATATTCAATTCCGATGCGATTTCTGTGTATCATCGTCAATGTGAAGGTCCAAGGGATACAGTAAACCTGAACTGGTGCATCGGAATCCAACACTGGTCTCCCAGGAGCCGCTCAAAGCACAAACTCTTAGGAGACTCACTCTTCTTGTACTTAAGTCGGTATTGTGCCTTTGATATTCAATTCCGATGCGATTTCTGTGTTTCATCGTCAATGTGAAGGTCCAAGGGATACAGTAAACCTGCACTGGTGCATCGGAATCCAATACTGGTCTCCCAGGAGCCGCTCAAACCACAAACTCTTAGGAGATTCACTCTTCTTGTACTTAAGTCGTTATTGTGCCTTTTATATTCAATTCCGATGCGATTCCTGTGTTTCATCGTCAATGTGAAGGTCCAAGGGATACAGTAAACCTGCACTGGTGCATCGGAATCCAATACTGGTCTCCCAGGAGCCGCTCAAACCACAAACTCTTAGGAGACTCACTCTTCTTGTACTTAAGTCGGCATTGTGCCTTTTATATTCAATTCCGATGCGATTTCTGTGTTTCATCGTCAATGTGAAGGTCCAAGGGATACAGTAAACCTTCACTGGTGCATCGGAATCCAATACTGGTCTCCCAGGAGCCGCTCAAAGCACAAACTCTTAGGAGACTCACTCTTCTTGTAATTAAGTCGGTATTGTGCCTTTTATATTCAATTCCGATGCGATTTCTGTGTTTCATCGTCAATGTGAAGGTCCAAGGGATACAGTAAACCTGCACTGGTGCATCGGAATCCAATACTGGTCTCCCACGAGCCGCTCAAACCACAAACTCTTAGGAGACTCACTCTTCTTGTACTTAAGTCGGTATTCTGCCTTTTATATTCAATTCCGATGCGATTTCTGTGTTTCATCGTCAATGTGAAGGTCCAAGGGATACAGTAAACCTGCACTGGTGCATCGGAATCCAATACTGGTCTCCCAGGATCCGCTCAAAGCACAAACTCTTAGAAGATTCACTCTTCTTGTACTTAAGTCGGCATTGTGCCTTTTATATTCAATTCCGATGCGATTTCTGTGTTTCATCGTCAATGTGAAGGTCCAAGGGATACAGTAAAACTGCACTGGTGCGTCGGAATCCAATACTGGTCTCCCAGGAGCCGCTCAAAGCTCAAACTCTTAGAAGATTCACTCTTCTTCTACTTAAGTCGGCACTGTGGCTTTTATATTCAATTCCGATGCGATTTCTGTGTTTCGTCGTCAATGTGAAGGTCCAAGGGATACAGTAAACCTGCACTGTTGCATCGGAATCCAATACTGGTCTCCCAGGAGCCACTCAAAGCAGAAATCTTAGAAGATTCATTCCTCTTGTACTTAAGTCGCCATTGTGCCTTTGATATTCGATTCCGATGCGATTTCTGTGTTTCATAGTCAATGTGAAGGTCCAAGGGATACAGTAAACCTGCACTGGTGCATCGGAATCCAATACTGGTCCCCCAGGTGCCGCTCAAAGCACAAACCCTCAGAAGATTCACTCTTCTTGTACTTAAGTCGGCATTGTGCCTTTCATATAAAATTCCGATGCGATTTCTGTGTTTCATCGTCAATGTGAAGGTCCAAGGGATACAGTAAACCTTCACTGGTGCATCGGAATCCAATACTGGTCTCCCAGGAGCCGCTCAAAGCACAAACTCTTAGGAGACTCACTCTTCTTGTAATTAAGTCGGTATTGTGCCTTTTATATTAAATTCCGATGCGATTTCTGTGTTTCATCGTCAATGTGAAGGTCCACGGGATACAGTAAACCTGCACTGGTGCATCGGAATCCAATACTGGTCTCCCAGGAGCCGCTCAAACCACAAACTCTTAGGAGACTCACTTTTCTTGTACTTAAGTCGGTATTGTGCCTTTTATATTAAATTCCGATGCGATTTCTGTGTTTCATCGTCAATGTGAAGGTCCACGGGATACAGTAAACCTGCACTGGTGCATCGGAATCCAATACTGGTCTCCCACGAGCCGCTCAAACCACAAACTCTTAGAAGATTCACTCTTCTTGTACTTAAGTCGGCATTGTGCCTTTTATATTCAATTCCGATGCGATTTCTGTGTTTCATCGTCAATGTGAAGGTCCAAGGGATACAGTAAACCTGCATTGGTGCGTCGGAATCCAATACTGGTCTCCCAGGAGCCACTCAAAGCAGAAATCTTAGAAGATTCACTCCTCTTGTACTTAAGTCGCCATTGTGCCTTTGATATTCGATTCCGATGCGATTTCTGTGTTTCATAGTCAATGTGAAGGTCAAAGGGATACAGTAAACCTGGACTGGTGCATCGGAATCCAGTACTTGTCTCCCAGGATCCGCTCAAAGCACAAACTCTTAGGAGACTCACTCTTCTTGTACTTAAGTCGGCATTGTGCCATTCATATTCAATTCCGATGCGATTTCTGTGTTTAATTGTCAATGTGACGGTCCAAGGGATACAGTAAACCTGGACTGGTGCATCGGAATCTAATACTGGTCTCCCAGGAGCCCCTCAAAGCACAAACTCTTAGAAAATTCACTCTTCTTGTACTTAGGTCGGCATTGTGCCTTTGATATTCAATTCCGATGCGATTTCTGTGTTTCATCGTCAATGTGAAGGTCCAAGGGATACAGTAAACCTGCACTGGTGCATCGGAATCTACTACTGGTCTCCCAGGAGCCACTCAAAGCAGAACTCTTAGAAGATTCACTCTTCTTGTACTAAAGTCGGCATTGTGCCTTTGATATTCAATTCCGATGCGATTTCTGTGTTTCATCGTCAATGTGAAGGTCCAAGGGATACAGTAAACCTGCACTGGTGCATCGGAATCCAATACTGGTCTCCCACGAGCCGCTCAAACCACAAACTCTTAGGAGACTCACTCTTCTTGTACTTAAGTCGGTATTGTGCCTTTTATATTCAATTCCAATGCGATTTCTGTGTTTCATCGTCAATGTGAAGGTCCAAGGGATACAGTACACCTGCACTGGTGCATGGGAATCCAATACTGGTACCCCAGGTGCCGCTCAAAGCACAACCCTCAGAAGATTCACTCTTCTTGTACATAAGTCGGCATTGTGCCATTCATATTCAATTCCGATGCGATTTCTGTGTTTAATTGTCAATGTGACGGTCCAAGGGATACAGTAAACCTGGACTGGTGCATCGGAATCCAATACTGGTCTCCCAGGAGCCGCTCAAAGCACAAACTCTTAGGAGACTCTCTCTTCTTGTACTTAAGTCGGCAATGTGCATTTGATATTCAATTCCAATGCGATTTCTGTGTTTCATCTTCAATGTGAAGGTCCAAGGGATACAGTAAACCTGCACTGGTGCATCGGAATCTACTACTGGTCTCCCAGGAGCCACTCAAAGCAGAACTCTTAGAAGATTCACTCTTCTTGTACTTAAGTCGGCATTGTGCCTTTGATATTCAATTCCGATGCGATTTCTGTGTTTCATCGTCAATGTGAAGGTCCAAGGGATACAGTAAACCTGCACTGGTGCATCGGAATCCAATACTGGCCTCCCAAGGTGCCGCTCAAAGCACAAACCCTTAGAAGATTCACTCTTCTTGTACATAAGTCGGCATTGTGCCTTTGATATTCAATTCCGATGCGATTTCTGTGTTTCATCGTCAATGTGAAGGTCCAAGGGATAGAGTAAACCTGCACTGGTGCATCGGAATCTAATACTGGTCTCCCAGGAGCCGCTCAAAGCACAAACTCTGAGAAGATTCACTCTTCTTGTACTTAAGTCGGCACTGTGCCTTTTATATTCAATTCCGATGCGATTTCTGTGTTTCATCGTCAATGTGAAGGTCCAAGGGATACAGTAAACCTGCACTGGTGCATCGGAATCCAATACTGGTCTCCCAGGAGCCGCTCAAACCACAAACTCTTAGGAGACTCACTTTTCTTGTACTTATGTCGGCACTGTGCCTTTTATATTCAATTCCGATGCGATTTCTGTGTTTCATCGTCAATGTGAAGGTCCAAGGGATACCGTAAACATGCACTGGTGCATCGGAATCCAATACTGGTCTCCCAGGCGCCGCTCAAACCACAAACTCTTAGGAGACTCACTCTTCTTGTACTTAAGTCGGCACTGTGCCTTTGATATTCAATTCCGATGCGATTTCTGTGCTTCATCGTCAATGTGAAGGTCCAAGGGATACAGTAAACCTGGACTGGTGCATCGGAATCCAATACTGGTCTCCCAGGAGCCGCTCAAAGCACAAACTCTTAGGAGACTCTCTCTTCTTGTACTTAAGTCGGCATTGTGCATTTGATATTCAATTCCAATGCGATTTCTGTGTTTCATCGTCAATGTGAAGGTCCAAGGTATACAGTAAACCTGCACTGGTGCATCGGAATCCAATACTGGTCTCCCACGAGCCGCTCAAACCACAAACTCTTAGGAGACTCACTCTTCTTGTACTTAAGTCGGTATTGTGCCTTTTATATTCAATTCCGATGCGATTTCTGTGTTTCATCGTCAATGTGAAGGTCCAAGGGATACAGTACACCTGCACTGGTGCATGGGAATCCAATACTGGTACCCCAGGTGCCGCTCAAAGCACAACCCTCAGAAGATTCACTCTTCTTGTACTTAAGTCGGCATTGTGCCATTCATATTCAATTCCGATGCGATTTCTGTGTTTAATTGTCAATGTGACGGTCCAAGGGATACAGTAAACCTGGACTGGTGCATCGGAATCCAATACTGGTCTCCCAGGAGCCGCTCAAAGCACAAACTCTTAGGAGACTCTCTCTTCTTGTACTTAAGTCGGCAATGTGCATTTGATATTCAATTCCAATGCGATTTCTGTGTTTCATCTTCAATGTGAAGGTCCAAGGGATACAGTAAACCTGCACTGGTGCATCGGAATCTACTACTGGTCTCCCAGGAGCCACTCAAAGCAGAACTCTTAGAAGATTCACTCTTCTTGTACTTAAGTCGGCATTGTGCCTTTGATATTCAATTCCGATGCGATTTCTGTGTTTCATCGTCAATGTGAAGGTCCAAGGGATACAGTAAACCTGCACTGGTGCATCGGAATCCAATACTGGCCTCCCAAGGTGCCGCTCAAAGCACAAACCCTTAGAAGATTCACTCTTCTTGTACATAAGTCGGCATTGTGCCTTTGATATTCAATTCCGATGCGATTTCTGTGTTTCATCGTCAATGTGAAGGTCCAAGGGATAGAGTAAACCTGCACTGGTGCATCGGAATCTAATACTGGTCTCCCAGGAGCCGCTCAAAGCACAAACTCTGAGAAGATTCACTCTTCTTGTACTTAAGTCGGCACTGTGCCTTTTATATTCAATTCCGATGCGATTTCTGTGTTTCATCGTCAATGTGAAGGTCCAAGGGATACAGTAAACCTGCACTGGTGCATCGGAATCCAATACTGGTCTCCCAGGAGCCGCTCAAACCACAAACTCTTAGGAGACTCACTTTTCTTGTACTTATGTCGGCACTGTGCCTTTTATATTCAATTCCGATGCGATTTCTGTGTTTCATCGTCAATGTGAAGGTCCAAGGGATACCGTAAACATGCAATGGTGCATCGGAATCCAATACTGGTCTCCCAGGCGCCGCTCAAACCACAAACTCTTAGGAGACTCACTCTTCTTGTACTTAAGTCGGCACTGTGCCTTTGATATTCAATTCCGATGCGATTTCTGTGCTTCATCGTCAATGTGAAGGTCCAAGGGATACAGTAAACCTGCACTGGTGCATCGGAATCCAATACTGGTCTCCCAGTATCTGCTCAAACCACAAACTCTGAGAAGATTCACTCTTCTTGTACTTAAGTCGGCATTGTGCCTTTGATATTCAATTCCGATGCGATTTCTGTGTTTCATCGTCAATGTGAATGTCCAAGGGATAGAGTAAACCTGCACTGGTGCATCGGAATCTAATACTGGTCTCCCAGGAGCCGCTCAAAGCACGAACTCTGAGAAGTTTCACTCTTCTTGTACTTAAGTCGGCACTGTGCCTTTTATATACAATTCCGATGCGATTTCTGTGTTTCATCGTCAATGTGAAGGTCCAAGGGATACAGTAAACCTGCACTGGTGCATCGGAATCGAATACTGGTCTCCCAGAAGCCGCTCAAAGCACAAACTCTTAGGAGACTCACTCTTCTTGTACTTAAGTCGGCATTGTGCCTTTGATATTCAATTCCGATGCGATTTCTGTGTTTCATCGTCAATGTGAAGGTCCAAGGGATAGAGTAAACCTGCACTGGTGCATCGGAATCCAATACTGGTCTCCCAGTATCTGCTCAAACCACAAACTCTGAGAAGATTCACTCTTCTTGTACTTAAGTCGGCATTGTGCCTTTGATATTCAATTCCGATGCGATTTCTGTGCTTCATCGTCAATGTGAAGGTCCAAGGGATACAGTAAACCTGGACTGGTGCATCGGAATCCAATACTGGTCTCCCAGGAGCCGCTCAAAGCACAAACTCTTAGGAGACTCTCTCTTCTTGTACTTAAGTCGGCATTGTGCATTTGATATTCAATTCCAATGCGATTTCTGTGTTTCATCGTCAATGTGAAGGTCCAAGGGATACAGTAAACCTGCACTGGTGCATCGGAATCCAATACTGGTCTCCCACGAGCCGCTCAAACCACAAACTCTTAGGAGACTCACTCTTCTTGTACTTAAGTCGGTATTGTGCCTTTTATATTCAATTCCGATGCGATTTCTGTGTTTCATCGTCAATGTGAAGGTCCAAGGGATACAGTACACCTGCACTGGTGCATGGGAATCCAATACTGGTACCCCAGGTGCCGCTCAAAGCACAACCCTCAGAAGATTCACTCTTCTTGTACATAAGTCGGCATTGTGCCATTCATATTCAATTCCGATGCGATTTCTGTGTTTAATTGTCAATGTGACGGTCCAAGGGATACAGTAAACCTGGACTGGTGCATCGGAATCCAATACTGGTCTCCCAGGAGCCGCTCAAAGCACAAACTCTTAGGAGACTCTCTCTTCTTGTACTTAAGTCGGCAATGTGCATTTGATATTCAATTCCAATGCGATTTCTGTGTTTCATCTTCAATGTGAAGGTCCAAGGGATACAGTAAACCTGCACTGGTGCATCGGAATCTACTACTGGTCTCCCAGGAGCCACTCAAAGCAGAACTCTTAGAAGATTCACTCTTCTTGTACTTAAGTCGGCATTGTGCCTTTGATATTCAATTCCGATGCGATTTCTGTGTTTCATCGTCAATGTGAAGGTCCAAGGGATACAGTAAACCTGCACTGGTGCATCGGAATCCAATACTGGCCTCCCAAGGTGCCGCTCAAAGCACAAACCCTTAGAAGATTCACTCTTCTTGTACATAAGTCGGCATTGTGCCTTTGATATTCAATTCCGATGCGATTTCTGTGTTTCATCGTCAATGTGAAGGTCCAAGGGATAGAGTAAACCTGCACTGGTGCATCGGAATCTAATACTGGTCTCCCAGGAGCCGCTCAAAGCACAAACTCTGAGAAGATTCACTCTTCTTGTACTTAAGTCGGCACTGTGCCTTTTATATTCAATTCCGATGCGATTTCTGTGTTTCATCGTCAATGTGAAGGTCCAAGGGATACAGTAAACCTGCACTGGTGCATCGGAATCCAATACTGGTCTCCCAGGAGCCGCTCAAACCACAAACTCTTAGGAGACTCACTTTTCTTGTACTTATGTCGGCACTGTGCCTTTTATATTCAATTCCGATGCGATTTCTGTGTTTCATCGTCAATGTGAAGGTCCAAGGGATACCGTAAACATGCACTGGTGCATCGGAATCCAATACTGGTCTCCCAGGCGCCGCTCAAACCACAAACTCTTAGGAGACTCACTCTTCTTGTACTTAAGTCGGCACTGTGCCTTTGATATTCAATTCCGATGCGATTTCTGTGCTTCATCGTCAATGTGAAGGTCCAAGGGATACAGTAAACCTGCACTGGTGCATCGGAATCCAATACTGGTCTCCCAGTATCTGCTCAAACCACAAACTCTGAGAAGATTCACTCTTCTTGTACTTAAGTCGGCATTGTGCCTTTGATATTCAATTCCGATGCGATTTCTGTGTTTCATCGTCAATGTGAATGTCCAAGGGATAGAGTAAACCTGCACTGGTGCATCGGAATCTAATACTGGTCTCCCAGGAGCCGCTCAAAGCACGAACTCTGAGAAGTTTCACTCTTCTTGTACTTAAGTCGGCACTGTGCCTTTTATATTCAATTCCGATGCGATTTCTGTGTTTCATCGTCAATGTGAAGGTCCAAGGGATACAGTAAACCTGCACTGGTGCATCGGAATCGAATACTGGTCTCCCAGAAGCCGCTCAAAGCACAAACTCTTAGGAGACTCACTCTTCTTGTACTTAAGTCGGCATTGTGCCTTTGATATTCAATTCCGATGCGATTTCTGTGTTTCATCGTCAATGTGAAGGTCCAAGGGATAGAGTAAACCTGCACTGGTGCATCAGAATCTAATACTGGTCTCACAGGAGCCGCTCAAAGCACAAACTCTGAGAAGATTCACTCTTCTTTTACTTAAGTCGGCACTGTGCCTTTTATATTCAATTCCGATGTGATTTCTGTGTTTCATCGTCAATGTGAAGGTCCAAGGGATACAGTGAACCTGCACTGGTGCATCGGAATCCAATACTGGTCTCCCAGGAGCCGCTCAAACCACAAACTCTTAGGGGACTCACTCTTCTCGTACCTAAGTCGGCATTGTGCCTTTGATATTCAATTTCGATGCGATTTCTGTGTTTCATCGTCAATGTGAAGGTCCAAGGGATAGAGTAAACCTGCACTGGTGCATCGGAATCTAATACTGGTCTCCCAGGAGCCGCTCAAACCACAAACTCTGAGAGGATTCACTCTTCTTGTACTTAAGTCGGCACTGTGCCTTTTATATTCATTTCCGATGCGATTTCTGTGTTTCATCGTCAATGTGAAGGTCCAAGGGATACAGTAAACCTGCACTGGTGCATCGGAATCCAATACTGGTCTCCCACGAGCCGCTCAAACCACAAACTCTTAGGAGACTCACTCTTCTTGTACTTAAGTCGGTATTGTGCCTTTTATATTCAATTCCGATGCGATTTCTGTGTTTCATCGTCAATGTGAAGGTCCAAGGGATACAGTAAACCTGCAATGGTGCATCGGAATCCAATACTGGTACCCCAGGTGCCGCTCAAAGCACAACCCTCAGAAGATTCACTCTTCTTGTACATAAGTCGGCATTTTGCCATTCATATTCAATTCCGATGCGATTTCTGTGTTTAATTGTCAATGTGACGGTCCAAGGGATACAGTAAACCTGGACTGGTGCATCGGAATCCAATACTGGTCTCCCAGGAGCCGCTCAAAGCACAAACTCTTAGGAGACTCTCTCTTCTTGTACTTAAGTCGGCATTGTGCATTTGATATTCAATTCCAATGCGATTTCTGTGTTTCATCGTCAATGTGAAGGTCCAAGTTATACAGTAAACCTGCACTGGTGCATCGGAATCCAATACTGGTCTCCCAGGAGCCGCTCAAACCACAAACTCTTAGGAGACTCACTCTTCCTGTACTTAAGTCGGCATTGTGCCTTTTATATTCAATTCCGATGCGATTTCTGTGTTTCATCGTCAATGTGAAGGTCCAAGGGATACAGTAAACCTCCACTGGTGCATCGGAATCCAATACTGGTCTCCCAGGAGCCGCTCAAACCACAAACTCTTAGGAGACTCACTTTTCTTGTGCTTAAGTCGGCATTGTGCCTTTTATATTCAATTCCGATGCGATTTCTGTGTATCATCGTCAATGTGAAGGTCCAAGGGATACAGTAAACCTGCACTGGTGCATCGGAATCCAACATTGGTCTCCCAGGAGCCGCTCAAAGCACAAACTCTTAGGAGACTCACTCTTCTTGTACTTAAGTCGGTATTGTGCCTTTGATATTCAATTCCGATGCGATTTCTGTGTTTCATCGTCAATGTGAAGGTCCAAGGGATACAGTAAACCTGCACTGGTGCATCGGAATCCAATACTGGTCTCCCAGGAGCCGCTCAAACCACAAACTCTTAGGAGACTCACTCTTCTTGTACTTAAGTCGTTATTGTGCCTTTTATATTCAATTCCGATGCGATTCCTGTGTTTCATCGTCAATGTGAAGGTCCAAGGGATACAGTAAACCTGCACTGGTGCATCGGAATCCAATACTGGTCTCCCAGGAGCCGCTCAAACCACAAACTCTTAGGAGACTCACTCTTCTTGTACTTAAGTCGGCATTGTGCCTTTTATATTCAATTCCGATGCGATTTCTGTGTTTCTTCGTCAATGTGAAGGTCCAAGGGATTCAGTAAACCTGCACTGGTGCATCGGAATCCAATACTGGTCTCCCAGGAGCCGCTCAAACCACAAACTCTTAGGAGACTCACTCTTCTTGTACTTAAGTCGGTATTGTGCTTTTTATATTCAATTCCGATGCGATTTCTGTGTTTCATCGTCAATGTGATGGTCCAAGGGATACAGTAAACCTGCACTGGTGCATCGGAATCCAATACTGGTCTCCCAGGATCCGCTGAAAGCACAAACTCTTAGGAGAGTCACTCTTCTTGTACTTAAGTCGGCCTTGTGCCTTTATATTCAATTCCGAAGCGATTTCTGTGTTTCATCGTCAATGTGAAGGTCCAAGGGATACAGTAAACCTTCACTGGTGCATCGGAATCCAATACTGGTCTCCCAGGAGCCGCTCAAAGCACAAACTCTTAGGAGACTCACTCTTCTTGTAATTAAGTCGGTATTGTGCCTTTTATATTCAATTCCGATGCGATTTCTGTGTTTCATCGTCAATGTGAAGGTCCAAGGGATACAGTAAACCTGCACTGGTGCATCGGAATCCAATACTGGTCTCCCACGAGCCGCTCAAACCACAAACTCTTAGGAGACTCACTCTTCTTGTACTTAAGTCGGTATTCTGCCTTTTATATTCAATTCCGATGCGATTTCTGTGTTTCATCGTCAATGTGAAGGTCCAAGGGATACAGTAAACCTGCACTGTTGCATCGGAATCCAATACTGGTCTCCCAGGAGCCACTCAAAGCAGAAATCTTAGAAGATTCATTCCTCTTGTACTTAAGTCGCCATTGTGCCTTTGATATTCGATTCCGATGCGATTTCTGTGTTTCAAAGTCAATGTGAAGGTCCAAGGGATACAGTGAACCTGCACTGGTGCTTCGGAATCCAATACTGGTCCCCCAGGTGCCGCTCAAAGCACAAACCCTCAGAAGATTCACTCTTCTTGTACTTAAGTCGGCATTGTGCCTTTCATATAAAATTCCGATGCGATTTCTGTGTTTCATCGTCAATGTGAAGGTCCAAGGGATACAGTAAACCTTCACTGGTGCATCGGAATCCAATACTGGTCTCCCAGGAGCCGCTCAAAGCACAAACTCTTAGGAGACTCACTCTTCTTGTAATTAAGTCGGTATTGTGCCTTTTATATTAAATTCCGATGCGATTTCTGTGTTTCATCGTCAATGTGAAGGTCCACGGGATACAGTAAACCTACACTGGTGCATCGGAATCCAATACTGGTCTCCCACGAGCCGCTCAAACCACAAACTCTTAGGAGACTCACTTTTCTTGTACTTAAGTCGGTATTGTGCCTTTTATATTCAATTCCGATGCGATTTCTGTGTTTCATCGTCAATGTGAAGGTCCACGGGATACAGTAAACCTGCACTGGTGCATCGGAATCCAATACTGGTCTCCCAGGATCCGCTCAAAGCACAAACTCTTAGAAGATTCACTCTTCTTGTACTTAAGTCGGCATTGTGCCTTTTATATTCAATTCCGATGCGATTTCTGTGTTTCATCGTCAATGTGAAGGTCCAAGGGATACAGGAAACCTGCATTGGTGCGTCGGAATCCAATACTGGTCTCCCAGGAGCCACTCAAAGCAGAAATCTTAGAAGATTCACTCCTCTTGTACTTAAGTCGCCATTGTGCCTTTGATATTCGATTCCGATGCGATTTCTGTGTTTCATAGTCAATGTGAAGGTCAAAGGGATACAGTAAACCTGCACTGGTGCATCGGAATCCAATACTGTTCTCCCAGGATCCGCTCAAAGCACAAACTCTTAGAAGATTCACTCTTCTTGTACTTAAGTCGGCATTGTGCCTTTTATATTCAATTCCGATGCGATTTCTGTGTTTCATCGTCAATGTGAAGGTCCAAGGGATACAGTAAACCTGCACTGATGCGTCGGAATCCAATACTGGTCTCCCAGGAGCCGCTCAAAGCTCAAACTCTTAGAAGATTCACTCTTCTTCTACTTAAGTCGGCACTGTGGCTTTTATATTCAATTCCGATGCGATTTCTGTGTTTCGTCGTCAATGTGAAGGTCCACGGGATACAGTAAAGCTGCACTGTTGCATCGGAATCCAATACTGGTCTCCCAGGAGCCACTCAAAGCAGAAATCTTAGAAGATTCACTCCTCTTGTACTTAAGTCGCCATTGTGCCTTTGATATTCGATTCCGATGCGATTTCTGTGTTTCATCGTCAATGTGAAGGTCCAAGGGATACAGTAAACCTGCACTGGTGCATCGGAATCCAATACTGGTCCCCCAGGTGCCGCTCAAAGCACAAACCCTCAGAAGATTCACTCTTCTTGTACATAAGTCGGCATTGTGCCATTCATATTCAATTCCGATGCGATTTCTGTGTTTAATTGTCAATGTGACGGTCCAAGGGATACAGTAAACCTGGACTGGTGCATCGGAATCTAATACTGGTCTCCCAGGAGCCCCTCAAAGCACAAACTCTTAGAAAATTAACTCTTCTTGTACTTAGGTCGGCATTGTGCCTTTGATATTCAATTCCGATGCGATTTCTGTGTTTCATCGTCAATGTGAAGGTCCAAGGGATACAGTAAACCTGCACTGGTGCATCGGAATCTACTACTGGTCTCCCAGGAGCCACTCAAAGCAGAACTCTTAGAAGATTCACTCTTCTTGTACTAAAGTCGGCATTGTGCCTTTGATATTCAATTCCGATGCGATTTCTGTGTTTCATCGTCAATGTGAAGGTCCAAGGGATACAGTAAACCTGCACTGGTGCATCGGAATCCAATACTGGTCTCCCACGAGCCGCTCAAACCACAAACTCTTAGGAGACTCACTCTTCTTGTACTTAAGTCGGTATTGTGCCTTTTATATTCAATTCCGATGCGATTTCTGTGTTTCATCGTCAATGTGAAGGTCCAAGGGATACAGTAAACCTGCACTGGTGCATGGGAATCCAATACTGGTACCCCAGGTGCCGCTCAAAGCACAACCCTCAGAAGATTCACTCTTCTTGTACATAAGTCGGCATTGTGCCATTCATATTCAATTCCGATGCGATTTCTGTGTTTAATTGTCAATGTGACGGTCCAAGGGATACAGTAAACCTGCACTGGTGCATCGGAATCCAATACTGGTCTCCCAGGAGCCGCTCAAACCACAAACTCTTAGGAGACTCACTTTTCTTGTACTTATGTTGGCACTGTGCCTTTTATATTCAATTCCGATGCGATTTCTGTGTTTCATCGTCAATGTGAAGGTCCAAGGGATACAGTAAACCTGCACTGGTGCATCGGAATCCAATACTGGTCTCCCAGGATCCGCTGAAAGCACAAACTCTTAGGAGAGTCACTCTTCTTGTACTTAAGTCGGCATTGTGCCTTTATATTCAATTCCGAAGCGATTTCTGTGTTTCATCGTCAATGTGAAGGTCCAAGGGATACAGTAAACCTTCACTGGTGCATCGGAATCCAATACTGGTCTCCCAGGAGCCGCTCAAAGCACAAACTCTTAGGAGACTCACTCTTCTTGTAATTAAGTCGGTATTGTGCCTTTTATATTCAATTCCGATGCGATTTCTGTGTTTCATCGTCAATGTGAAGTTCCAAGTTATACAGTAAACCTGCACTGGTGCATCGGAATCCAATACTGGTCTCCCAGGAGCCGCTCAAACCACAAACTCTTAGGAGACTCACTCTTCCTGTACTAAGTCGGCATTGTGCCTTTTATATTCAATTCCGATGCGATTTCTGTGTTTCATCGTCAATGTGAAGGTCCAAGGGATACAGTAAACCTCCACTGGTGCATCGGAATCCAATACTGCTCTCCCAGGAGCCGCTCAAACCACAAACTCTTAGGAGACTCACTTTTCTTGTGCTTAAGTCGGCATTGTGCCTTTTATATTCAATTCCGATGCGATTTCTGTGTATCATCGTCAATGTGAAGGTCCAAGGGATACAGTAAACCTGCACTGGTGCATCGGAATCCAACACTGGTCTCCCAGGAGCCGCTCAAAGCACAAACTCTTAGGAGACTCACTCTTCTTGTACTTAAGTCGGTATTGTGCCTTTGATATTCAATTCCGATGCGATTTCTGTGTTTCATCGTCAATGTGAAGGTCCAAGGGATACAGTAAACCTGCACTGGTGCATCGGAATCCAATACTGGTCTCCCAGGAGCCGCTCAAACCACAAACTCTTAGGAGACTTACTCTTCTTGTACTTAAGTCGTTATTGTGCCTTTTATATTCAATTCCGATGCGATTCCTGTGTTTCATCGTCAATGTGAAGGTCCAAGGGATACAGTAAACCTGCACTGGTGCATCGGAATCCAATACTGGTCTCCCAGGAGCCGCTCAAACCACAAACTCTTAGGAGACTCACTCTTCTTGTACTTAAGTCGGCATTGTGCCTTTTATATTCAATTCCGATGCGATTTCTGTGTTTCTTCGTCAATGTGAAGGTCCAAGGGATTCAGTAAACCTGCACTGGTGCATCGGAATCCAATACTGGTCTCCCAGGAGCCGCTCAAACCACAAACTCTTAGGAGACTCACTCTTCTTGTACTTAAGTCGGCCTTGTGCCTTTATATTCAATTCCGAAGCGATTTCTGTGTTTCATCGTCATTGTGAAGGTCCAAGGGATACAGTAAACCTTCACTGGTGCATCGGAATCCAATACTGGTCTCCCAGGAGCCGCTCAAAGCACAAACTCTTAGGAGACTCACTCTTCTTGTAATTAAGTCGGTATTGTGCCTTTTATATTCAATTCCGATGCGATTTCTGTGTTTCATCGTCAATGTGAAGGTCCAAGGGATACAGTAAACCTGCACTGGTGCATCGGAATCCAATACTGGTCTCCCACGAGCCGCTCAAAGCACAAACTCTTAGGAGACTCACTCTTCTTGTACTTAAGTCGGTATTCTGCCTTTTATATTCAATTCCGATGCGATTTCTGTGTTTCATCGTCAATGTGAAGGTCCAAGGGATACAGTAAACCTACACTGGTGCATCGGAATCCAATACTGGTCTCCCAGGATCCGCTCAAAGCACAAACTCTTAGAAGATTCACTCTTCTTGTACTTAAGTCGGCATTGTGCCTTTTATATTCAATTCCGATGCGATTTCTGTGTTTCATCGTCAATGTGAAGGTCCAAGGGATACAGTAAAACTGCACTGGTGCGTCGGAATCCAATACTGGTCTCCCAGGAGCCGTTCAAAGCTCAAACTCTTAGAAGATTCACTCTTCTTCTACTTAAGTCGGCACTGTGGCTTTTATATTCAATTCCGATGCGATTTCTGTGTTTCGTCGTCAATGTGAAGGTCCAAGGGATACAGTAAACCTGCACTGTTGCATCGGAATCCAATACTGGTCTCCCAGGAGCCACTCAAAGCAGAAATCTTAGAAGATTCATTCCTCTTGTACTTAAGTCGCCATTGTGCCTTTGATATTCGATTCCGATGCGATTTCTGTGTTTCAAAGTCAATGTGAAGGTCCAAGGGATACAGTAATCCTGCACTGGTGCATCGGAATCCAATACTGGTCCCCCAGGTGCCGCTCAAAGCACAAACCCTCAGAAGATTCACTCTTCTTGTACTTAAGTCGGCATTGTGCCTTTCATATAAAATTCCGATGCGATTTCTGTGTTTCATCGTCAATGTGAAGGTCCAAGGGATACAGTAAACCTTCACTGGTGCATCGGAATCCAATACTGGTCTCCCAGGAGCCGCTCAAAGCACAAACTCTTAGGAGACTCACTCTTCTTGTAATTAAGTCGGTATTGTGCCTTTTATATTAAATTCCGATGCGATTTCTGTGTTTCATCGTCAATGTGAAGGTCCACGGGATACAGTAAACCTGCACTGGTGCATCGGAATCCAATACTGGTCTCCCACGAGCCGCTCAAACCACAAACTCTTAGGAGACTCACTTTTCTTGTACTTAAGTCGGTATTGTGCCTTTTATATTCAATTCCGATGCGATTTCTGTGTTTCATCGTCAATGTGAAGGTCCACGGGATACAGTAAACCTGCACTGGTGCATCGGAATCCAATACTGGTCTCCCAGGATCCGCTCAAAGCACAAACTCTTAGAAGATTCACTCTTCTTGTACTTAAGTCGGCATTGTGCCCTTTATATTCAATTCCGATGCGATTTCTGTGTTTCATCGTCAATGTGAAGGTCCAAGGGATACAGTAAACCTGCATTGGTGCGTCGGAATCCAATACTGGTCTCCCAGGAGCCACTCAAAGCAGAAATCTTAGAAGATTCACTCCTCTTGTACTTAAGTCGCCATTGTGCCTTTGATATTCGATTCCGATGCGATTTCTGTGTTTCATAGTCAATGTGAAGGTCAAAGGGATACAGTAAACCTGCACTGGTGCATCGGAATCCAATACTGTTCTCCCAGGATCCGCTCAAAGCACAAACTCTTAGAAGATTCACTCTTCTTGTACTTAAGTCGGCATTGTGCCCTTTATATTCAATTCCGATGCGATTTCAGTGTTTCATCGTCAATGTGAAGGTCCAAGGGATACAGTAAACCTGCATTGGTGCGTCGGAATCCAATACTGGTCTCCCAGGAGCCACTCAAAGCAGAAATCTTAGAAGATTCACTCCTCTTGTACTTAAGTCGCCATTGTGCCTTTGATATTCGATTCCGATGCGATTTCTGTGTTTCATAGTCAATGTGAAGGTCAAAGGGATACAGTAAACCTGCACTGGTGCATCGGAATCCAATACTGTTCTCCCAGGATCCGCTCAAAGCACAAACTCTTAGAAGATTCACTCTTCTTGTACTTAAGTCGGCATTGTGCCTTTTATATTCAATTCCGATGCGATTTCTGTGTTTCATCGTCAATGTGAAGGTCCAAGGGATACAGTAAACCTGCACTGTTGCATCGGAATCCAATACTGGTCTCCCAGGAGCCACTCAAAGCAGAAATCTTAGAAGATTCATTCCTCTTGTACTTAAGTCGCCATTGTGCCTTTGATATTCGATTCCGATGCGATTTCTGTGTTTCAAAGTCAATGTGAAGGTCCAAGGGATACAGTAAACCTGCACTGGTGCATCGGAATCCAATACTGGTCCCCCAGGTGCCGCTCAAAGCACAAACCCTCAGAAGATTCACTCTTCTTGTACTTAAGTCGGCATTGTGCCTTTCATATAAAATTCCGATGCGATTTCTGTGTTTCATCGTCAATGTGAAGGTCCAAGGGATACAGTAAACCTTCACTGGTGCATCGGAATCCAATACTGGTCTCCCAGGAGCCGCTCAAAGCACAAACTCTTAGGAGACTCACTCTTCTTGTAATTAAGTCGGTATTGTGCCTTTTATATTAAATTCCGATGCGATTTCTGTGTTTCATCGTCAATGTGAAGGTCCACGGGATACAGTAAACCTGCACTGGTGCATCGGAATCCAATACTGGTCTCCCACGAGCCGCTCAAACCACAAACTCTTAGGAGACTCACTTTTCTTGTACTTAAGTCGGTATTGTGCCTTTTATATTCAATTCCGATGCGATTTCTGTGTTTCATCGTCAATGTGAAGGTCCACGGGATACAGTAAACCTGCACTGGTGCATCGGAATCCAATACTGGTCTCCCAGGATCCGCTCAAAGCACAAACTCTTAGAAGATTCACTCTTCTTGTACTTAAGTCGGCATTGTGCCCTTTATATTCAATTCCGATGCGATTTCTGTGTTTCATCGTCAATGTGAAGGTCCAAGGGATACAGTAAACCTGCATTGGTGCGTCGGAATCCAATACTGGTCTCCCAGGAGCCACTCAAAGCAGAAATCTTAGAAGATTCACTCCTCTTGTACTTAAGTCGCCATTGTGCCTTTGATATTCGATTCCGATGCGATTTCTGTGTTTCATAGTCAATGTGAAGGTCAAAGGGATACAGTAAACCTGCACTGGTGCATCGGAATCCAATACTGTTCTCCCAGGATCCGCTCAAAGCACAAACTTCTAAGATTCACTCTTCTTGTACTTAAGTCGGCATTGTGCCTTTTATATTCAATTCCGATGCGATTTCTGTGTTTCATCGTCAATGTGAAGGTCCAAGGGATACAGTAAACCTGCACTGGTGCGTCGGAATCCAATACTGGTCTCCCAGGAGCCGCTCAAAGCTCAAACTCTTAGAAGATTCACTCTTCTTCTACTTAAGTCGGCACTGTGGCTTTTATATTCAATTCCGATGCGATTTCTGTGTTTCGTCGTCAATGTGAAGGTCCAAGGGATACAGTAAAGCTGCACTGTTGCATCGGAATCCAATACTGGTCTCCCAGGAGCCACTCAAAGCAGAAATCTTAGAAGATTCACTCCTCTTGTACTTAAGTCGCCATTGTGCCTTTGATATTCGATTCCGATGCGATTTCTGTGTTTCATCGTCAATGTGAAGGTCCAAGGGATACAGTAAACCTGCACTGGTGCATCGGAATCCAATACTGGTCCCCCAGGTGCCGCTCAAAGCACAAACCCTCAGAAGATTCACTCTTCTTGTACATAAGTCGGCATTGTGCCATTCATATTCAATTCCGATGCGATTTCTGTGTTTAATTGTCAATGTGACGGTCCAAGGGATACAGTAAACCTGGACTGGTGCATCGGAATCTAATACTGGTCTCCCAGGAGCCCCTCAAAGCACAAACTCTTAGAAAATTAACTCTTCATGTACTTAGGTCGGCATTGTGCCTTTGATATTCAATTCCGATGCGATTTCTGTGTTTCATCGTCAATGTGAAGGTCCAAGGGATACAGTAAACCTGCACTGGTGCATCGGAATCTACTACTGGTCTCCCAGGAGCCACTCAAAGCAGAACTCTTAGAAGATTCACTCTTCTTGTACTAAAGTCGGCATTGTGCCTTTGATATTCAATTCCGATGCGATTTCTGTGTTTCATCGTCAATGTGAAGGTCCAAGGGATACAGTAAACCTGCACTGGTGCATCGGAATCCAATACTGGTCTCCCACGAGCCGCTCAAACCACAAACTCTTAGGAGACTCACTCTTCTTGTACTTAAGTCGGTATTGTGCCTTTTATATTCAATTCCGATGCGATTTCTGTGTTTCATCGTCAATGTGAAGGTCCAAGGGATACAGTAAACCTGCACTGGTGCATGGGAATCCAATACTGGTACCCCAGGTGCCGCTCAAAGCACAACCCTCAGAAGATTCACTCTTCTTGTACATAAGTCGGCATTGTGCCATTCATATTCAATTCCGATGCGATTTCTGTGTTTAATTGTCAATGTGACGGTCCAAGGGATACAGTAAACCTGGACTGGTGCATCGGAATCCAATACTGGTCTCCCAGGAGCCGCTCAAAGCACAAACTCTTAGGAGACTCTCTCTTCTTGTACTTAAGTCAGCATTGTGCATTTGATATTCAATTCCAATGCGATTTCTGTGTTTCATCGTCAATGTGAAGGTCCAAGGGATACAGTAAACCTGCACTGGTGCATCGGAATCCAATACTGGTCTCCCACGAGCCGCTCAAACCACAAACTCTTAGGAGACTCACTCTTCTTGTACTTAAGTCGGTATTGTGCCTTTTATATTCAATTCCGATGCGATTTCTGTGTTTCATCGTCAATGTGAAGGTCCAAGGGATACAGTAAACCTGCACTGGTGCATGGGAATCCAATACTGGTACCCCAGGTGCCGCTCAAAGCACAACCCTCAGAAGATTCACTCTTCTTGTACATAAGTCGGCATTGTGCCATTCATATTCAATTCCGATGCGATTTCTGTGTTTAATTGTCAATGTGACGGTCCAAGGGATACAGTAAACCTGGACTGGTGCATCGGAATCCAATACTGGTCTCCCAGGAGCCGCTCAAAGCACAAACTCTTAGGAGACTCTCTCTTCTTGTACTTAAGTCGGCATTGTGCATTTGATATTCAATTCCAATGCGATTTCTGTGTTTCATCGTCAATGTGAAGGTCCAAGGGATACAGTAAACCAACACTGGTGCATCGGAATCTACTACTGGTCTCCCAGGAGCCACTCAAAGCAGAACACTTAGAAGATTCACTCTTCTTGTACTTAAGTCGGCATTGTGCCTTTGATATTCAATTCCGATGCGATTTCTGTGTTTCATCGTCAATGTGAAGGTCCAAGGGATACAGTAAACCTGCACTGGTGCATCGGAATCCAATACTGGCCTCCCAAGGTGCCGCTCAAAGCACAAACCCTTAGAAGATTCACTATTCTTGTACATAAGTCGGCATTGTGCCTTTGATATTCAATTCCGATGCGATTTCTGTGTTTCATCGTCAATGTGAAGGTCCAAGGGATAGAGTAAACCTGCACTGGTGCATCGGAATCTAATACTGGTCTCCCAGGAGCCGCTCAAAGCACAAACTCTGAGAAGATTCACTCTTCTTGTACTTAAGTCGGCACTGTGCCTTTTATATTCAATTCCGATGCGATTTCTGTGTTTCATCGTCAATGTGAAGGTCCAAGGGATACAGTTAACCTGCACTGGTGCATCGGAATCCAATACTGGTCTCCCAGGAGCCGCTCAAACCACAAACTCTTAGGAGACTCACTTTTCTTGTACTTATGTCGGCACTGTGCCTTTTATATTCAATTCCGATGCGATTTCTGTGTTTCATCGTCAATGTGAAGGTCCAAGGGATACCGTAAACATGCACTGGTGCATCGGAATCCAATACTGGTCTCCCAGGCGCCGCTCAAACCACAAACTCTTAGGAGACTCACTCTTCTTGTACTTAAGTCGGCACTGTGCCTTTGATATTCAATTCCGATGCGGTTTCTGTGTTTCATCGTCAATGTGAATGTCCAAGGGATAGAGTAAACCTGCACTGGTGCATCGGAATCTAATACTGGTCTCCCAGGAGCCGCTCAAAGCACGAACTCTGAGAAGTTTCACTCTTCTTGTACTTAAGTCGGCACTGTGCCTTTTATATTCAATTCCGATGCGATTTCTGTGTTTCATCGTCAATGTGAAGGTCCAAGGGATACAGTAAACCTGCACTGGTGCATCGGAATCCAATACTGGTCTCCCAGAAGCCGCTCAAAGCACAAACTCTTAGGAGACTCACTCTTCTTGTACTTAAGTCGGCATTGTGCCTTTGATATTCAATTCCGATGCGATTTCTGTGTTTCATCGTCAATGTGAAGGTCCAAGGGATAGAGTAAACCTGCACTGGTGCATCAGAATCTAATACTGGTCTCACAGGAGCCGCTCAAAGCACAAACTCTGAGAAGATTCACTCTTCTTTTACTTAAGTCGGCACTGTGCCTTTTATATTCAATTCCGATGTGATTTCTGTGTTTCATCGTCAATGTGAAGGTCCAAGGGATACAGTGAACCTGCACTGGTGCATCGGAATCCAATACTGGTCTCCCAGGAGCCGCTCAAACCACAAACTCTTAGGGGACTCACTCTTCTCGTACCTAAGTCGGCATTGTGCCTTTGATATTCAATTTCGATGCGATTTCTGTGTTTCATCGTCAATGTGAAGGTCCAAGGGATAGAGTAAACCTGCACTGGTGCATCGGAATCTAATACTGGTCTCCCAGGAGCCGCTCAAAGCACAAACTCTGAGAGGATTCACTCTTCTTGTACTTAAGTCGGCACTGTGCCTTTTATATTCATTTCCGATGCGATTTCTGTGTTTCATCGTCAATGTGAAGGTCCAAGGGATACAGTAAACCTGCACTGGTGCATCGGAATCCAATACTGGTCTCCCAGGAGCCGCTCAAACCACAAACTCTTAGGAGACTCACTTTTCTTGTACTTATGTCGGCACTGTGCCTTTTATATTCAATTCCGATGCGATTTCTGTGTTTCATCGTCAATGAGAAGGTCCAAGGGATACCGTAAACATGCACTGGTGCATCGGAATCCAATACTGGTCTCCCAGGCGCCGCTCAAACCACAAACTCTTAGGAGACTCACTCTTCTTGTACTTAAGTCGGCACTGTGCCTTTGATATTCAATTCCGATGCGATTTCTGTGTTTCATCGTCAATGTGAAGGTCCAAGGGATACAGTAAACCTGCACTGGTGCATCGGAATCCAATACTGGTCTCCCAGGATCTGCTCAAACCACAAACTCTTAGGAGACTCACTCTTCTTGTACTTAAGTCGGCATTGTGCCTTTTATTTTCAATTCCGATGCGATTTCTGTGTTTCATCGTCAATGTGAAGGTCCAAGGGATACAGTAAACTTGCACTGGTGCATCGGAATCCAATACTGGTTTCCCAGGAGCCGCTCAAAACACAAACTCTGAGAAGATTCACTCTTCTTGTACTTAAGTCGGCACTGTGCCTTTTATATTAAATTCCGATGCGATTTCTGTGTTTCATCGTCAATGTGAAGGTCCAAGGGATACAGTAAACCTGCACTGGTGCATCGGAGTCCAATACTGGTCTCCCAGGAGCCGCTCAAACCACAAACTCTTAGGAGACTCACTCTTCTTGTACTTAAGTCGGCATTGTGCCTTTTATATTCAATTCCGATGCGATTTCTGTGTTTCATCGTCAATGTGAAGGTCCAAGGGATACAGTGAACCTGCACTGGTGCATCGGAATCCAATACTGGTCTCCCAGGAGCCGCTCAAAGCACAAACTCTTAGGAGACTCACTCTTCTTGTACTTAAGTCGGCATTGTGCCTTTTATATTCAATTCCGATGCGATTTCTGTGTTTCATCGTCAATGTGAAAGTCCAAGGGATACAGTAAACCTGCACTGGTGTATCGGAATCCAATACTGGTCTCCCAGGAGCCGCTCAAACCACAAACTCTTAGGTGACTCACTCTTCCTGTACTTAAGTCGGCATTGTGCCTTTTATATTCAATTCCGATGCGATTTCTGTGTTTCATCGTCAATGTGAAGGTCCAAGGGATACAGTAAACCTGCACTGGTGCATCGGAATCCAATACTGGTCTCCCAGGAGCCGCTCAAACCACAAACTGTTAGGAGACTCACTCTTCTTGTACTTAAGTCGGTATTGTGCATTTTATATTCAATTCCGATGCGATTTCTGTGTTTCATCGTCAATGTGGAGGTCCAAGGGATACAGTAAACCTGCACTGGTGCATCGGAATCCAGTACTTGTCTCCCAGGATCCGCTCAAAGCACAAACTCTTAGGAGACTCACTCTTCTTGTGCTTAAGTCGGCATTGTGCATTTTATATTCAATTCCGATGCGATTTCTGTGTTTCATCGTCAATGTGAAGGTCCAAGGGATACCGTAAACATGCACTGGTGCATCGGAATCCAATACTGGTCTCCCAGGCGCCGCTCAAACCACAAACTCTTAGGAGACTCACTCTTCTTGTACTTAAGTCGGCACTGTGCCTTTGATATTCAATTCCGATGCGATTTCTGTGCTTCATCGTCAATGTGAAGGTCCAAGGGATACAGTAAACCTGCACTGGTGCATCGGAATCCAATACTGGTCTCCCAGTATCTGCTCAAACTACAAACTCTGAGAAGATTCACTCTTCTTGTACTTAAGTCGGCATTGTGCCTTTGATATTCAATTCCGATGCGATTTCTGTGTTTCATCGTCAATGTGAATGTCCAAGGGATAGAGTAAACCTGCACTGGTGCATCGGAATCTAATACTGGTCTCCCAGGAGCCGCTCAAAGCACGAACTCTTAGAAGTTTCACTCTTCTTGTACTTAAGTCGGCATTGTGCCTTTTATATTCAATTCCGATGCGATTTCTGTGTTTCATCGTCAATGTGAAGGTCCAAGGGATACAGTAAACCTGCATTGGTGCGTCGGAATCCAATACTGGTCTCCCAGGAGCCACTCAAAGCAGAAATCTTAGAAGATTCACTCCTCTTGTACTTAAGTCGCCATTGTGCCTTTGATATTCGATTCCGATGCGATTTCTGTGTTTCATAGTCAATGTGAAGGTCAAAGGGATACAGTAAACCTGCACTGGTGCATCGGAATCCAATACTGTTCTCCCAGGATCCGCTCAAAGCACAAACTCTTAGAAGATTCACTCTTCTTGTACTTAAGTCGGCATTGTGCCTTTTATATTCAATTCCGATGCGATTTCTGTGTTTCATCGTCAATGTGAAGGTCCAAGGGATACAGTAAACCTGCACTGGTGCGTCGGAATCCAATACTGGTCTCCCAGGAGCCGATCAAAGCTCAAACTCTTAGAAGATTCACTCTTATTCTACTTAAGTCGGCACTGTGGCTTTTATATTCAATTCCGATGCGATTTCTGTGTTTCGTCGTCAATGTGAAGGTCCAAGGGATACAGTAAAGCTGCACTGTTGCATCGGAATCCAATACTGGTCTCCCAGGAGCCACTCAAAGCAGAAATCTTAGAAGATTCACTCCTCTTGTACTTAAGTCGCCATTGTGCCTTTGATATTCGATTCCGATGCGATTTCTGTGTTTCATCGTCAATGTGAAGGTCCAAGGGATACAGTAAACCTGCACTGGTGCATCGGAATCCAATACTGGTCCCCCAGGTGCCGCTCAAAGCACAAACCCTCAGAAGATTCACTCTTCTTGTACATGAGTCGGCATTGTGCCATTCATATTCAATTCCGATGCGATTTCTGTGTTTAATTGTCAATGTGACGGTCCAAGGGATACAGTAAACCTGGACTGGTGCATCGGAATCTAATACTGGTCTCCCAGGAGCCCTTCAAAGCACAAACTCTTAGAAAATTCACTCTTCTTGTACTTAGGTCGGCATTGTGCCTTTGATATTCAATTCCGATGCGATTTCTGTGTTTCATCGTCAATGTGAAGGTCCAAGGGATACAGTAAACCTGCACTGGTGCATCGGAATCTACTACTGGTCTCCCAGGAGCCACTCAAAGCAGAACTCTTAGAAGATTCACTCTTCTTGTACTAAAGTCGGCATTGTGCCTTTGATATTCAATTCCGATGCGATTTCTGTGTTTCATCGTCAATGTGAAGGTCCAAGGGATACAGTAAACCTGCACTGGTGCATCGGAATCCAATACTGGCCTCCCAAGGTGCCGCTCAAAGCACAAACCCTTAGAAGATTCACTATTCTTGTACATAAGTCGGCATTGTGCCTTTGATATTCAATTCCGATGCGATTTCTGTGTTTCATCGTCAATGTGAAGGTCCAAGGGATAGAGTAAACCTGCACTGGTGCATCGGAATCTAATACTGGTCTCCCAGGAGCCGCTCAAAGCACAAACTCTGAGAAGATTCACTCTTCTTGTACTTAAGTCGGCACTGTGCCTTTTATATTCAATTCCGATGCGATTTCTGTGTTTCATCGTCAATGTGAAGGTCCAAGGGATACAGTTAACCTGCACTGGTGCATCGGAATCCAATACTGGTCTCCCAGGAGCCGCTCAAACCACAAACTCTTAGGAGACTCACTTTTCTTGTACTTATGTCGGCACTGTGCCTTTTATATTCAATTCCGATGCGATTTCTGTGTTTCATCGTCAATGTGAAGGTCCAAGGGATACCGTAAACATGCACTGGTGCATCGGAATCCAATACTGGTCTCCCAGGCGCCGCTCAAACCACAAACTCTTAGGAGACTCACTCTTCTTGTACTTAAGTCGGCACTGTGCCTTTGATATTCAATTCCGATGCGGTTTCTGTGTTTCATCGTCAATGTGAATGTCCAAGGGATAGAGTAAACCTGCACTGGTGCATCGGAATCTAATACTGGTCTCCCAGGAGCCGCTCAAAGCACGAACTCTGAGAAGTTTCACTCTTCTTGTACTTAAGTCGGCACTGTGCCTTTTATATTCAATTCCGATGCGATTTCTGTGTTTCATCGTCAATGTGAAGGTCCAAGGGATACAGTAAACCTGCACTGGTGCATCGGAATCCAATACTGGTCTCCCAGAAGCCGCTCAAAGCACAAACTCTTAGGAGACTCACTCTTCTTGTACTTAAGTCGGCATTGTGCCTTTGATATTCAATTCCGATGCGATTTCTGTGTTTCATCGTCAATGTGAAGGTCCAAGGGATAGAGTAAACCTGCACTGGTGCATCAGAATCTAATACTGGTCTCACAGGAGCCGCTCAAAGCACAAACTCTGAGAAGATTCACTCTTCTTTTACTTAAGTCGGCACTGTGCCTTTTATATTCAATTCCGATGTGATTTCTGTGTTTCATCGTCAATGTGAAGGTCCAAGGGATACAGTGAACCTGCACTGGTGCATCGGAATCCAATACTGGTCTCCCAGGAGCCGCTCAAACCACAAACTCTTAGGGGACTCACTCTTCTCGTACCTAAGTCGGCATTGTGCCTTTGATATTCAATTTCGATGCGATTTCTGTGTTTCATCGTCAATGTGAAGGTCCAAGGGATAGAGTAAACCTGCACTGGTGCATCGGAATCTAATACTGGTCTCCCAGGAGCCGCTCAAAGCACAAACTCTGAGAGGATTCACTCTTCTTGTACTTAAGTCGGCACTGTGCCTTTTATATTCATTTCCGATGCGATTTCTGTGTTTCATCGTCAATGTGAAGGTCCAAGGGATACAGTAAACCTGCACTGGTGCATCGGAATCCAATACTGGTCTCCCAGGAGCCGCTCAAACCACAAACTCTTAGGAGACTCACTTTTCTTGTACTTATGTCGGCACTGTGCCTTTTATATTCAATTCCGATGCGATTTCTGTGTTTCATCGTCAATGAGAAGGTCCAAGGGATACCGTAAACATGCACTGGTGCATCGGAATCCAATACTGGTCTCCCAGGCGCCGCTCAAACCACAAACTCTTAGGAGACTCACTCTTCTTGTACTTAAGTCGGCACTGTGCCTTTGATATTCAATTCCGATGCGATTTCTGTGTTTCATCGTCAATGTGAAGGTCCAAGGGATACAGTAAACCTGCACTGGTGCATCGGAATCCAATACTGGTCTCCCAGGATCTGCTCAAACCACAAACTCTTAGGAGACTCACTCTTCTTGTACTTAAGTCGGCATTGTGCCTTTTATTTTCAATTCCGATGCGATTTCTGTGTTTCATCGTCAATGTGAAGGTCCAAGGGATACAGTAAACTTGCACTGGTGCATCGGAATCCAATACTGGTTTCCCAGGAGCCGCTCAAAACACAAACTCTGAGAAGATTCACTCTTCTTGTACTTAAGTCGGCACTGTGCCTTTTATATTAAATTCCGATGCGATTTCTGTGTTTCATCGTCAATGTGAAGGTCCAAGGGATACAGTAAACCTGCACTGGTGCATCGGAGTCCAATACTGGTCTCCCAGGAGCCGCTCAAACCACAAACTCTTAGGAGACTCACTCTTCTTGTACTTAAGTCGGCATTGTGCCTTTTATATTCAATTCCGATGCGATTTCTGTGTTTCATCGTCAATGTGAAGGTCCAAGGGATACAGTGAACCTGCACTGGTGCATCGGAATCCAATACTGGTCTCCCAGGAGCCGCTCAAAGCACAAACTCTTAGGAGACTCACTCTTCTTGTACTTAAGTCGGCATTGTGCCTTTTATATTCAATTCCGATGCGATTTCTGTGTTTCATCGTCAATGTGAAAGTCCAAGGGATACAGTAAACCTGCACTGGTGTATCGGAATCCAATACTGGTCTCCCAGGAGCCGCTCAAACCACAAACTCTTAGGTGACTCACTCTTCCTGTACTTAAGTCGGCATTGTGCCTTTTATATTCAATTCCGATGCGATTTCTGTGTTTCATCGTCAATGTGAAGGTCCAAGGGATACAGTAAACCTGCACTGGTGCATCGGAATCCAATACTGGTCTCCCAGGAGCCGCTCAAACCACAAACTGTTAGGAGACTCACTCTTCTTGTACTTAAGTCGGTATTGTGCATTTTATATTCAATTCCGATGCGATTTCTGTGTTTCATCGTCAATGTGGAGGTCCAAGGGATACAGTAAACCTGCACTGGTGCATCGGAATCCAGTACTTGTCTCCCAGGATCCGCTCAAAGCACAAACTCTTAGGAGACTCACTCTTCTTGTGCTTAAGTCGGCATTGTGCATTTTATATTCAATTCCGATGCGATTTCTGTGTTTCATCGTCAATGTGAAGGTCCAAGGGATACCGTAAACATGCACTGGTGCATCGGAATCCAATACTGGTCTCCCAGGCGCCGCTCAAACCACAAACTCTTAGGAGACTCACTCTTCTTGTACTTAAGTCGGCACTGTGCCTTTGATATTCAATTCCGATGCGATTTCTGTGCTTCATCGTCAATGTGAAGGTCCAAGGGATACAGTAAACCTGCACTGGTGCATCGGAATCCAATACTGGTCTCCCAGTATCTGCTCAAACTACAAACTCTGAGAAGATTCACTCTTCTTGTACTTAAGTCGGCATTGTGCCTTTGATATTCAATTCCGATGCGATTTCTGTGTTTCATCGTCAATGTGAATGTCCAAGGGATAGAGTAAACCTGCACTGGTGCATCGGAATCTAATACTGGTCTCCCAGGAGCCGCTCAAAGCACGAACTCTTAGAAGTTTCACTCTTCTTGTACTTAAGTCGGCATTGTGCCTTTTATATTCAATTCCGATGCGATTTCTGTGTTTCATCGTCAATGTGAAGGTCCAAGGGATACAGTAAACCTGCATTGGTGCGTCGGAATCCAATACTGGTCTCCCAGGAGCCACTCAAAGCAGAAATCTTAGAAGATTCACTCCTCTTGTACTTAAGTCGCCATTGTGCCTTTGATATTCGATTCCGATGCGATTTCTGTGTTTCATAGTCAATGTGAAGGTCAAAGGGATACAGTAAACCTGCACTGGTGCATCGGAATCCAATACTGTTCTCCCAGGATCCGCTCAAAGCACAAACTCTTAGAAGATTCACTCTTCTTGTACTTAAGTCGGCATTGTGCCTTTTATATTCAATTCCGATGCGATTTCTGTGTTTCATCGTCAATGTGAAGGTCCAAGGGATACAGTAAACCTGCACTGGTGCGTCGGAATCCAATACTGGTCTCCCAGGAGCCGCTCAAAGCTCAAACTCTTAGAAGATTCACTCTTATTCTACTTAAGTCGGCACTGTGGCTTTTATATTCAATTCCGATGCGATTTCTGTGTTTCGTCGTCAATGTGAAGGTCCAAGGGATACAGTAAAGCTGCACTGTTGCATCGGAATCCAATACTGGTCTCCCAGGAGCCACTCAAAGCAGAAATCTTAGAAGATTCACTCCTCTTGTACTTAAGTCGCCATTGTGCCTTTGATATTCGATTCCGATGCGATTTCTGTGTTTCATCGTCAATGTGAAGGTCCAAGGGATACAGTAAACCTGCACTGGTGCATCGGAATCCAATACTGGTCCCCCAGGTGCCGCTCAAAGCACAAACCCTCAGAAGATTCACTCTTCTTGTACATGAGTCGGCATTGTGCCATTCATATTCAATTCCGATGCGATTTCTGTGTTTAATTGTCAATGTGACGGTCCAAGGGATACAGTAAACCTGGACTGGTGCATCGGAATCTAATACTGGTCTCCCAGGAGCCCCTCAAAGCACAAACTCTTAGAAAATTCACTCTTCTTGTACTTAGGTCGGCATTGTGCCTTTGATATTCAATTCCGATGCGATTTCTGTGTTTCATCGTCAATGTGAAGGTCCAAGGGATACAGTAAACCTGCACTGGTGCATCGGAATCTACTACTGGTCTCCCAGGAGCCACTCAAAGCAGAACTCTTAGAAGATTCACTCTTCTTGTACTAAAGTCGGCATTGTGCCTTTGATATTCAATTCCGATGCGATTTCTGTGTTTCATCGTCAATGTGAAGGTCCAAGGGATACAGTAAACCTGCACTGGTGCATCGGAATCCAATACTGGTCTCCCACGAGCCGCTCAAACCACAAACTCTTAGGAGACTCACTCTTCTTGTACTTAAGTCGGTATTGTGCCTTTTATATTCAATTCCGATGCGATTTCTGTGTTTCATCGTCAATGTGAAGGTCCAAGGGATACAGTAAACCTGCACTGGTGCATGGGAATCCAATACTGGTACCCCAGGTGCCGCTCAAAGCACAACCCTCAGAAGATTCACTCTTCTTGTACATAAGTCGGCATTGTGCCATTCATATTCAATTCCGATGCGATTTCTGTGTTTAATTGTCAATGTGACGGTCCAAGGGATACAGTAAACCTGGACTGGTGCATCGGAATCCAATACTGGTCTCCCAGGAGCCGCTCAAAGCACAAACTCTTAGGAGACTCTCTCTTCTTGTACTTAAGTCGGCATTGTGCATTTGATATTCAATTCCAATGCGATTTCTGTGTTTCATCGTCAATGTGAAGGTCCAAGGGATACAGTAAACCTGCACTGGTGCATCGGAATCCAATACTGGTCTCCCACGAGCCGCTCAAACCACAAACTCTTAGGAGACTCACTCTTCTTGTACTTAAGTCGGTATTGTGCCTTTTATATTCAATTCCGATGCGATTTCTGTGTTTCATCGTCAATGTGAAGGTCCAAGGGATACAGTAAACCTGCACTGGTGCATGGGAATCCAATACTGGTACCCCAGGTGCCGCTCAAAGCACAACCCTCAGAAGATTCACTCTTCTTGTACTTAAGTCGGCATTGTGCCATTCATATTCAATTCCGATGCGATTTCTGTGTTTAATTGTCAATGTGACGGTCCAAGGGATACAGTAAACCTGGACTGGTGCATCGGAATCCAATACTGGTCTCCCAGGAGCCGCTCAAAGCACAAACTCTTAGGAGACTCTCTCTTCTTGTACTTAAGTCGGCATTGTGCATTTGATATTCAATTCCAATGCGATTTCTGTGTTTCATCGTCAATGTGAAGGTCCAAGGGATACAGTAAACCTGCACTGGTGCATCGGAATCTACTACTGGTCTCCCAGGAGCCACTCAAAGCAGAACTCTTAGAAGATTCACTCTTCTTGTACTTAAGTCGGCATTGTGCCTTTGATATTCAATTCCGATGCGATTTCTGTGTTTCATCGTCAATGTGAAGGTCCAAGGGATACAGTAAACCTGCACTGGTGCATCGGAATCCAATACTGGCCTCCCAAGGTGCCGCTCAAAGCACAAACCCTTAGAAGATTCACTCTTCTTGTACATAAGTCGGCATTGTGCCTTTGATATTCAATTCCGATGCGATTTCTGTGTTTCATCGTCAATGTGAAGGTCCAAGGGATAGAGTAAACCTGCACTGGTGCATCGGAATCTAATACTGGTCTCCCAGGAGCCGCTCAAAGCACAAACTCTGAGAAGATTCACTCTTCTTGTACTTAAGTCGGCACTGTGCCTTTTATATTCAATTCCGATGCGATTTCTGTGTTTCATCGTCAATGTGAAGGTCCAAGGGATACAGTAAACCTGCACTGGTGCATCGGAATCCAATACTGGTCTCCCAGGAGCCGCTCAAACCACAAACTCTTAGGAGACTCACTTTTCTTGTACTTATGTCGGCACTGTGCCTTTTATATTCAATTCCGATGCGATTTCTGTGTTTCATCGTCAATGTGAAGGTCCAAGGGATACCGTAAACATGCACTGGTGCATCGGAATCCAATACTGGTCTCCCAGGCGCCGCTCAAACCACAAACTCTTAGGAGACTCACTCTTCTTGTACTTAAGTCGGCACTGTGCCTTTGATATTCAATTCCGATGCGATTTCTGTGCTTCATCGTCAATGTGAAGGTCCAAGGGATACAGTAAACCTGCACTGGTGCATCGGAATCCAATACTGGTCTCCCAGTATCTGCTCAAACCACAAACTCTGAGAAGATTCACTCTTCTTGTACTTAAGTCGGCATTGTGCCTTTGATATTCAATTCCGATGCGATTTCTGTGTTTCATCGTCAATGTGAATGTCCAAGCGATAGAGTAAACCTGCACTGGTGCATCGGAATCTAATACTGGTCTCCCAGGAGGCGCTCAAAGCACGATCTCTGAGAAGTTTCACTCTTCTTGTACTTAAGTCGGCACTGTGCCTTTTATATTCAATTCCGATGCGATTTCTGTGTTTCATCGTCAATGTGAAGGTCCAAGGGATACAGTAAACCTGCACTGGTGCATCGGAATCGAATACTGGTCTCCCAGAAGCCGCTCAAAGCACAAACTCTTAGGAGACTCACTCTTCTTGTACTTAAGTCGGCATTGTGCCTTTGATATTCAATTCCGATGCGATTTCTGTGTTTCATCGTCAATGTGAAGGTCCAAGGGATAGAGTAAACCTGCACTGGTGCATCAGAATCTAATACTGGTCTCACAGGAGCCGCTCAAAGCACAAACTCTGAGAAGATTCACTCTTCTTTTACTTAAGTGTGCACTGTGCCTTTTATATTCAATTCCGATGTGATTTCTGTGTTTCATCGTCAATGTGAAGGTCCAAGGGATACAGTGAACCTGCACTGGTGCATCGGAATCCAATACTGGTCTCCCAGGAGCCGCTCAAACCACAAACTCTTAGGGGACTCAGTCTTCTCGTACCTAAGTCGGCATTGTGCCTTTGATATTCAATTTCGATGCGATTTCTGTGTTTCATCGTCAATGTGAAGGTCCAAGGGATAGAGTAAACCTGCACTGGTGCATCGGAATCTAATACTGGTCACCCAGGAGCCGCTCAAAGCACAAACTCTGAGAGGATTCACTCTTCTTGTACTTAAGTCGGTACTGTGCCTTTTATATTCATTTCCGATGCGATTTCTGTGTTTCATCGTCAATGTGAAGGTCCAAGGGATACAGTAAACCTGCACTGGTGCATCGGAATCCAATACTGGTCTCCCAGGAGCCGCTCAAACCACAAACTCTTAGGAGACTCACTTTTCTTGTACTTATGTCGGCACTGTGCCTTTTATATTCAATTCCAATGCGATTTCTGTGTTTCATCGTCAATGAGAAGGTCCAAGGGATACCGTAAACATGCACTGGTGCATCGGAATCCAATACTGGTCTCCCAGGCGCCGCTCAAACCACTAACTCTTAGGAGACTCACTCTTCTTGTACTTAAGTCGGCACTGTGCCTTTGATATTCAATTCCGATGCGATTTCTGTGTTTCATCGTCAATGTGAAGGTCCAAGGGATACAGTAAACCTGCACTGGTGCATCGGAATCCAATACTGGTCTCCCAGGATCTGCTCAAACCACAAACTCTTAGGAGACTCACTCTTCTTGTACATAAGTCGGCATTGTGCCTTTTATTTTCAATTCCGATGCGATTTCTGTGTTTCATCGTCAATGTGAAGGTCCAAGGGATACAGTAAACTTGCACTGGTGCATCGGAATCCAATACTGGTTTCCCAGGAGCCGCTCAAAGCACAAACTCTGAGAAGATTCACTCTTCTTGTACTTAAGTCGGCACTGTGCCTTTTATATTAAATTCCGATGCGATTTCTGTGTTTCATCGTCAATGTGAAGGTCCAAGGGATACAGTAAACCTGCACTGGTGCATCGGAGTCCAATACTGGTCTCCCAGGAGCCGCTCAAACCACAAACTCTTAGGAGACTCACTCTTCTTGTACTTAAGTCGGCATTGTGCCTTTTATATTCAATTCCGATGCGATTTCTGTGTTTCATCGTCAATGTGAAGGTCCAAGGGATACAGTAAACCTGCACTGGTGCATCGGAATCCAATACTGGTCTCCCAGGAGCCGCTCAAAGCACAAACTCTTAGGAGACTCACTCTTCTTGTACTTAAGTCGGCATTGTGCCTTTTATATTCAATTCCGATGCGATTTCTGTGTTTCATCGTCAATGTGAAAGTCCAAGGGATACAGTAAACCTGCACTGGTGTATCGGAATCCAATACTGGTCTCCCAGGAGCCGCTCAAACCACAAACTCTTAGGTGACTCACTCTTCCTGTACTTAAGTCGGCATTGTGCCTTTTATATTCAATTCCGATGCGATTTCTGTGTTTCATCGTCAATGTGAAGGTCCAAGGGATACAGTAAACCTGCACTGGTGCATCGGAATCCAATACTGGTCTCCCAGGAGCCGCTCAAACCACAAACTGTTAGGAGACTCACTCTTCTTGTACTTAAGTCGGTATTGTGCATTTTATATTCAATTCCGATGCGATTTCTGTGTTTCATCGTCAATGTGGAGGTCCAAGGGATACAGTAAACCTGCACTGGTGCATCGGAATCCAGTACTTGTCTCCCAGGATCCGCTCAAAGCACAAACTCTTAGGAGACTCACTCTTCTTGTGCTTAAGTCGGCATTGTGAATTTTATATTCAATTCCGATGCGATTTCTGTGTTTCATCGTCAATGTGAAGGTCCAAGGGATACCGTAAACATGCACTGGTGCATCGGAATCCAATACTGGTCTCCCAGGCGCCGCTCAAACCACAAACTCTTAGGAGACTCACTCTTCTTGTACTTAAGTCGGCACTGTGCCTTTGATATTCAATTCCGATGCGATTTCTGTGCTTCATCGTCAATGTGAAGGTCCAAGGGATACAGTAAACCTGCACTGGTGCATCGGAATCCAATACTGGTCTCCCAGTATCTGCTCAAACTACAAACTCTGAGAAGATTCACTCTTCTTGTACTTAAGTCGGCATTGTGCCTTTGATATTCAATTCCGATGCGATTTCTGTGTTTCATCGTCAATGTGAATGTCCAAGGGATAGAGTAAACCTGCACTGGTGCATCGGAATCTAATACTGGTCTCCCAGGAGCCGCTCAAAGCACGAACTCTGAGAAGTTTCACTCTTCTTGTACTTAAGTCGGCACTGTGCCTTTTATATTCAATTCCGATGCGATTTCTGTGTTTCATCGTCAATGTGAAGGTCCAAGGGATACAGTAAACCTGCACTGGTGCATCGGAATCGAATACTGGTCTCCCAGAAGCCGCTCAAAGCACAAACTCTTAGGAGACTCACTCTTCTTGTACTTAAGTCGGCATTGTGCCTTTGATATTCAATTCCGATGCGATTTCTGTGTTTCATCGTCAATGTGAAGGTCCAAGGGATAGAGTAAACCTGCACTGGTCCATCAGAATCTAATACTGGTCTCACAGGAGCCGCTCAAAGCACAAACTCTGAGAAGATTCACTCTTCTTTTACTTAAGTCGGCACTGTGCCTTTTATATTCAATTCCGATGTGATTTCTGTGTTTCATCGTCAATGTGAAGGTCCAAGGGATACAGTGAACCTGCACTGGTGCATCGGAATCCAATACTGGTCTCCCAGGAGCCGCTCAAACCACAAACTCTTAGGGGACTCACTCTTCTCGTACTTAAGTCGGCATTGTGCCTTTGATATTAAATTTCGATGCGATTTCTGTGTTTCATCGTCAATGTGAAGGTCCAAGGGATAGAGTAAACCTGCACTGGTGCATCGGAATCTAATACTGGTCTCCCAGGAGCCGCTCAAAGCACAAACTCTGAGAGGATTCACTCTTCTTGTACTTAAGTCGGCACTGTGCCTTTTATATTCATTTCCGATGCGATTTCTGTGTTTCATCGTCAATGTGAAGGTCCAAGGCATACAGTAAACCTGCACTGGTGCATCGGAATCCAATACTGGTCTCCCAGGAGCCGCTCAAACCACAAACTCTTAGGAGACTCACTTTTCTTGTACTTATGTCGGCACTGTGCCTTTTATATTCAATTCCGATGCGATTTCTGTGTTTCATCGTCAATGAGAGGGTCCAAGGGATACCGTAAACATGCACTGGTGCATCGGAATCCAATACTGGTCTCCCAGGCGCCGCTCAAACCACAAACTCTTAGGAGACTCACTCTTCTTGTACTTAAGGGGATACGGAATCGGATTTTGGGTTAAAAAATCGAATTTTTTTTATTGGCGTATTATATTCTGCCATGTTTCCTCTTTAAAATGACGTATCATACATAGCTCTACTACAATTATAACTATTTTATTTTTATATATTTGTGAGATCGGGTATTGCGCTTTAGTTATACACGTCTCTCGTGGCTGACCATGAACTTTTTGGCAGTACCTTTAAAGTGACATGAATTCAAATATCCCGGTTTCCAGCGACTATTTATACACTAGTTGCCCGAAAATGTTTCTCTCTGGTTTCCTCAAGTTACTCTTTGACTTTGTGGCGGGACTGTTTTGTAAACAGTGTGATATAAGAAAGTAGTTGTTGTTGAGTTATTTCGTATTTAGTGCTTCATTTTTCGCAGTGAAAATGCCTAGAGCTAAAGCAAAAGTATTTAAAAAGCGTGTGAACTGGCAAAAGAAAAGAAATAATGATTCATTAGCAAAGCAAAGCAGTTCATCATCATCACTGTTGGAAAATGTGAATCCACTTATTACTGATTTGCCGAACGAACTTACACCAAATGAAAACAGTGCTTCTCATAAAAAACTAAGAGATTTGGAAGAGAAATATAATTTACTTGATAGAGGGAATGAAGTTTTTGAACTCATTGATACGAATATATTGTGTGAAGCTCTTGAAAACAGTTTGTGCTGCAAAAAATGTCATGGAAACGTTTCTCTGAAAGTAGAATCCCATGTTGGCCTGGCTGCCCAGTTTAATTTAATATGCAGTGTTTGTAAATACAGCTGTAAGTTTCCAAGTTCGGTTTCAGTAACTGTAAATAATGGATACAAGAAAACTGAACTTTATAGTGTAAATATTAGGTTAGTTTATGGATTGCGAGCAATTGGTAAGGGCAAAGCAGCTGGTGATATGCTATGTGGTGTTCTAAATCTTCCAAGTGCACCTTCAAAGTTTGAAGCTTACAATTATGTACTAGGATCTGCAGTTGAAGATGTAGCACAGAAGTCAATGCAGGTTGCTGTGGAAGAAGCAGTGGAAGAAAATGACGGCAGTCGTGACCTCACAGTGGCGTTTGATGGCACGTGGCAGAAAAGGGGCCACACCTCCAACAATTGTGTTGTAACAGCAACTAGTGTTGATACTGGCAAGGTTATTGATGTTGCAATAATGTCTAAATACTGTAGGTGCACAGGCAGGCTGAAAAATGAACACAGTGATGACTGTATTGCTAATTATTATGGTAGTAGTGGTGGCATGGAGGTTGCTGGGGTGAAGAAAATTTTTCATCGCTCTTCACAGTGGTATAATGTTCGCTATGTCAAATATCTGGGAGATGGTGACTCTAAAGCATTCAAAGAAGTTTTGGAAAGCAAACCATATGGGAACAGTGTAAATATAAGCAAACTTGAATGTATAGGACATGTGCAGAAGAGAATGGGTGCCAGGCTGAGAAGGTTAAAATCAGTTATGAAAGGGAAAAAACTAGATGATGGGAAAACCTTGGATGGCAGAGGAAGATTGACTGATTCCATAATAGACCACGTTCAGAACTGCTATGGCTTTGCAATCAGGCAAAATACAGGCAATCTTGAAGAAATGAGGAGAGCTATATGGGCTTTATATTTCCACACCGCATCCACGGATGAGCATCCACAACATGGTTTGTGCCCCAAAGGTGAAAACAGCTGGTGTAAATACAATAGGGGACTAACAACAGGAGAGAAATACATTCACCACCACAGTCTACCATCAGCCATCATGGCAGAAATAAAGCCCATTTTCAGAGATCTGGCTGACAGAAGTCTTCTGATGAAATGTCTTCACGGAAAAACGCAGAACCCCAACGAGTGCTTGAATAGTGTGATATGGCATCGTCTCCCAAAAACAGTGTTTGTCGGAATTAATACACTACATTTTGGTGTGTATGATGCTGTGGCAACCTTCAATCTTGGAAATATAACTAAATGCCAGGTCCTTCAAAAGTTGGGTATGTGTGTTGGTTCCCGTACGGTACGTGCTATGTTCTTTTTAGATCAGCACAGACTAAGGCACGCTGATAATATAATCAAGACATTAGTGAAAAAAGCAAGACAGGTGCAGAGGGGTGCCAAAAGAAGACTTGAAGATGATTATGAAGACTGTGAAGGGGGTATTAGCTACGGATCAGGAATGTTTTAATCTTCTTTCTCCGTTTCCCGTAAGTTTACTTTTTACTTCATCTAGGAACATTATCTCAGGTACTGGTCAACCTAGAAGTCTGAAATTTTTATGACGTAGTGACATAGGTCCCTATTACATACTGAAACAACGATTTTTTAATTACTTGATTTACAAAAGACTTAGGGGTGATAGTCTAGTAAAAAGCGATGGAAAAAATTTACTTAAAAATAAATGTACAATATCTCTGTAAGAAAATACTTTGACAATAAACTGTTGTTTCAGTATTGTTGTAACATATGAATGCACATACAGTAAAATTTTTACCTCTCTGTCTCCAGTAGTTTGTGAGAAAATGTTCCCTATAGTAGGCATATATTAACATTGCGGGGATAGGTGATTCCGTATCCCCTTAAGTCGGCACTGTGCCTTTGATATACAATTCCGATGCGATTTCTGTGTTTCATCGTCAATGTGAAGGTCCAAAAGATACAGTAAACCTGCACTGGTGCATCGGAATCCAATACTGGTCTCCCAGGATCTGCTCAAACCACAAACTCTTAGGAGACTCACTCTTCTTGTACTTAAGTCGGCATTGTGCCTTTTATATTCAATTCCGATGCGATTTCTGTGTTTCATCGTCAATGTGAAGGTCCAAGGGATACAGTAAACTTGCACTGGTGCATCGGAATCCAATACTGGTTTCCCAGGAGCCGCTCAAAGCACAAACTCTGAGAAGATTCACTCTTCTTGTACTTAAGTCGGCACTGTGCCTTTTATATTAAATTCCGATGCGATTTCTGTGTTTCATCGTCAATGTGAAGGTCCAAGGGATACAGTAAACCTGCACTGGTGCATCGGAGTCCAATACTGGTCTCCCAGGAGCCGCTCAAACCACAAACTCTTAGGAGACTCACTCTTCTTGTACTTAAGTCGGCATTGTGCCTTTTATATTCAATTCCGATGCGATTTCTGTGTTTCATCGTCAATGTGAAGGTCCAAGGGATACAGTAAACCTGCACTGGTGCATCGGAATCCAATACTGGTCTCCCAGGAGCCGCTCAAAGCACAAACTCTTAGGAGACTCACTCTTCTTGTACTTAAGTCGGCATTGTGCCTTTTATATTCAATTCCGATGCGATTTCTGTGTTTCATCGTCAATGTGAAAGTCCAAGGGATACAGTATACCTGCACTGGTGTATCGGAATCCAATACTGGTCTCCCAGGAGCCGCTCAAACCACAAACTCTTAGGTGACTCACTCTTCCTGTACTTAAGTCGGCATTGTGCCTTTTATATTCAATTCCGATGCGATTTCTGTGTTTCATCGTCAATGTGAAGGTCCAAGGGATACAGTAAACCTGCACTGGTGCATCGGAATCCAATACTGGTCTCCCAGGAGCCGCTCAAACCACAAACTGTTAGGAGACTCACTCTTCTTGTACTTAAGTCGGTATTGTGCATTTTATATTCAATTCCGATGCGATTTCTGTGTTTCATCGTCAATGTGGAGGTCCAAGGGATACAGTAAACCTGCACTGGTGCATCGCAATCCAGTACTTGTCTCCCAGGATCCGCTCAAAGCACAAACTCTTAGGAGACTCACTCTTCTTGTGCTTAAGTCGGCATTGTGCCTTTTATATTCAATTCCGATGCGATTTCAGCGTATCATCGTCAATATGAAGGTCCAAGGGATACAGTAAACCTGCACTGGTGCATCGGAATCCAATACTGGTCTCCCAGGAGCCGCTCAAAGCACAAACTCTTAGGAGACTCACTCTTCTTGTAATTAAGTCGGTATTGTGCCTTTTATATTCAATTCCGATGCGATTTCTGTGTTTCATCGTCAATGTGAAGGTCCAAGGGATACAGTAAACCTGCACTGGTGCATCGGAATCCAATACTGGTCTCCCACGAGCCGCTCAAACCACAAACTCTTAGGAGACTCACTCTTCTTGTACTTAAGTCGGTATTGTGCCTTTTATATTCAAATGCGATGCGATTACTGTGTTTCATCGTCAATGTGAAGGTCCAAGGGATACAGTAAACCTGCACTGGTGCATCGGAATCCAATACTGGTCTCCCAGGAGCCGCTCAAAGCACAAACGCTGAGAAGATTCACTCTTCTTGTACTTAAGTCGGCACAGTGCCTTTTATATTCAATTCCGATGCGATTTCTGTGTTTCATCGTCAAGGTGAAGGTCCAAGGGATACAGTAAACCTGCACTGGTGCATCGGAATCTACTACTGGTCTCCCAGGAGCCACTCAAAGCAGAACTCTTAGAAGATTCACTCTTCTTGTACTTAAGTCGGCATTGTGCCTTTGATATTCAATTCCGATGCGATTTCTGTGTTTCATCGTGAATGTGAAGGTCCAAGGGATACAGTAAACCTGCACTGGTGCATCGGAATCCAATACTGGTCTCCCACGAGCCGCTCAAACCACAAACTCTTAGGAGACTCACTCTTCTTGTACTTATGTCGGTATTGTGCCTTTTATATTCAATTCCGATGCGATTTCTGTGTTTCATCGTCAATGTGAAGGTCCAAGGGATACAGTAAACCTGCACTGGTGCATCGGAATCCAATACTGGTCTCCCAGGAGCCGCTCAAACCACAAACTGTTAGGAGACTCACTCTTCTTGTACTTAAGTCGGTATTGTGCATTTTATATTCAATTCCGATGCGATTTCTGTGTTTCATCGTCAATGTGGAGGTCCAAGGGATACAGTAAACCTGCACTGGTGCATCGGAATCCAGTACTTGTCTCCCAGGATCCGCTCAAAGCACAAACTCTTAGGAGACTCACTCTTCTTGTGCTTAAGTCGGCATTGTGCATTTTATATTCAATTCCGATGCGATTTCTGTGTTTCATCGTCAATGTGAAGGTCCAAGGGATACCGTAAACATGCACTGGTGCATCGGAATCCAATACTGGTCTCCCAGGCGCCGCTCAAACCACAAACTCTTAGGAGACTCACTCTTCTTGTACTTAAGTCGGCACTGTGCCTTTGATATTCAATTCCGATGCGATTTCTGTGCTTCATCGTCAATGTGAAGGTCCAAGGGATACAGTAAACCTGCACTGGTGCATCGGAATCCAATACTGGTCTCCCAGTATCTGCTCAAACTACAAACTCTGAGAAGATTCACTCTTCTTGTACTTAAGTCGGCACTGTGCCTTTTATATTCAATTCCGATGCGATTTCTGTGTTTCATCGTCAATGTGAAGGTCCAAGGGATACAGTAAACCTGCACTGGTGCATCGGAATCGAATACTGGTCTCCCAGAAGCCGCTCAAAGCACAAACTCTTAGGAGACTCACTCTTCTTGTACTTAAGTCGGCATTGTGCCTTTGATATTCAATTCCGATGCGATTTCTGTGTTTCATCGTCAATGTGAAGGTCCAAGGGATAGAGTAAACCTGCACTGGTGCATCAGAATCTAATACTGGTCTCACAGGAGCCGCTCAAAGCACAAACTCTGAGAAGATTCACTCTTCTTTTACTTAAGTCGGCACTGTGCCTTTTATATTCAATTCCGATGTGATTTCTGTGTTTCATCGTCAATGTGAAGGTCCAAGGGATACAGTGAACCTGCACTGGTGCATCGGAATCCAATACTGGTCTCCCAGGATCCGCTCAAACCACAAACTCTTAGGGGACTCACTCTTCTCGTACTTAAGTCGGCATTGTGCCTTTGATATTCAATTTCGATGCGATTTCTGTGTTTCATCGTCAATGTGAAGGTCCAAGGGATAGAGTAAACCTGCACTGGTGCATCGGAATCTAATACTGGTCTCCCAGGAGCCGCTCAAAGCACAAACTCTGAGAGGATTCACTCTTCTTGTACTTAAGTCGGCACTGTGCCTTTTATATTCATTTCCGATGCGATTTCTGTGTTTCATCGTCAATGTGAAGGTCCAAGGCATACAGTAAACCTGCACTGGTGCATCGGAATCCAATACTGGTCTCCCAGGAGCCGCTCAAACCACAAACTCTTAGGAGACTCACTTTTCTTGTACTTATGTCGGCACTGTGCCTTTTATATTCAATTCCGATGCGATTTCTGTGTTTCATCGTCAATGAGAGGGTCCAAGGGATACCGTAAACATGCACTGGTGCATCGGAATCCAATACTGGTCTCCCAGGCGCCGCTCAAACCACAAACTCTTAGGAGACTCACTCTTCTTGTACTTAAGTCGGCACTGTGGCTTTGATATTCAATTCCGATGCGATTTCTGTGTTTCATCGTCAATGTGAAGGTCCAAAAGATACAGTAAACCTGCACTGGTGCATCGGAATCCAATACTGGTCTCCCAGGATCTGCTCAAACCACAAACTCTTAGGAGACTCACTCTTCTTGTACTTAAGTCGGCATTGTGCCTTTTATATTCAATTCCGATGCGATTTCTGTGTTTCATCGTCAATGTGAAGGTCCAAGGGATACAGTAAACTTGCACTGGTGCATCGGAATCCAATACTGGTTTCCCAGGAGCCGCTCAAAGCACAAACTCTGAGAAGATTCACTCTTCTTGTACTTAAGTCGGCACTGTGCCTTTTATATTAAATTCCGATGCGATTTCTGTGTTTCATCGTCAATGTGAAGGTCCAAGGGATACAGTAAACTTGCACTGGTGCATCGGAGTCCAATACTGGTCTCCCAGGAGCCGCTCAAACCACAAACTCTTAGGAGACTCACTCTTCTTGTACTTAAGTCGGCATTGTGCCTTTTATATTCAATTCCGATGCGATTTCTGTGTTTCATCGTCAATGTGAAGGTCCAAGGGATACAGTAAACCTGCACTGGTGCATCGGAATCCAATACTGGTCTCCCAGGAGCCGCTCAAAGCACAAACTCTTAGGAGACTCACTCTTCTTGTACTTAAGTCGGCATTGTGCCTTTTATATTCAATTCCGATGCGATTTCTGTGTTTCATCGTCAATGTGAAAGTCCAAGGGATACAGTAAACCTGCACTGGTGTATCGGAATCCAATACTGGTCTCCCAGGAGCCGCTCAAACCACAAACTCTTAGGTGACTCACTCTTCCTGTACTTAAGTCGGCATTGTGCCTTTTATATTCAATTCCGATGCGATTTCTGTGTTTCATCGTCAATGTGAAGGTCCAAGGGATACAGTAAACCTGCACTGGTGCATCGGAATCCAATACTGGTCCCCCAGGAGCCGCTCAAACCACAAACTGTTAGGAGACTCACTCTTCTTGTACTTAAGTCGGTATTGTGCATTTTATATTCAATTCCGATGCGATTTCTGTGTTTCATCGTCAATGTGGAGGTCCAAGGGATACAGTAAACCCGCACTGCTGCATCGGAATCCAGTACTTGTCTCCCAGGATCCGCTCAAAGCACAAACTCTTAGGAGACTCACTCTTCTTGTGCTTAAGTCGGCATTGTGCCTTTTATATTCAATTCCGATGCGATTTCTGCGTATCATCGTCAATATGAAGGTCCAAGGGATACAGTAAACCTGCACTGGTGCATCGGAATCCAATACTGGTCTCCCAGGAGCCGCTAAAAGCACAAACTCTTAGGAGACTCCCTCTTCTTGTAATTAAGTCGGTATTGTGCCTTTTATATTCAATTCCGATGCGATTTCTGTGTTTCATCGTCAATGTGAAGGTCCAAGGGATACAGTAAACCTGCACTGGTGCATCGGAATCCAATACTGGTCTCCCACGAGCCGCTCAAACCACAAACTCTTAGGAGACTCACTCTTCTTGTACTTAAGTCGGTATTGTGCCTTTTATATTCAAATCCGATGCGATTTCTGTGTTTCATCGTCAATGTGAAGGTCCAAGGGATACAGTAAACCTGCACTGGTGCATCGGAATCCAATACTGGTCTCCCAGGAGCCGCTCAAAGCACAAACGCTGAGAAGATTCACTCTTCTTGTACTTAAGTCGGCACAGTGCCTTTTATATTCAATTGCGATGCGATTTCTGTGTTTCATCGTCAATGTGAAGGTCCAAGGGATACAGTAAACCTGCACTGGTGCATCGGAATCTACTACTGGTCTCCCAGGAGCCACTCAAAGCAGAACTCTTAGAAGATTCACTCTTCTTGTACTTAAGTCGGCATTGTGCCTTTGATATTCAATTCCGATGCGATTTCTGTGTTTCATCGTGAATGTGAAGGTCCAAGGGATACAGTAAACCTGCACTGGTGCATCGGAATCCAATACTGGTCTCCCACGAGCCGCTCAAACCACAAACTCTTAGGAGACTCACTCTTCTTGTACTTATGTCGGTATTGTGCCTTTTATATTCAATTCCGATGCGATTTCTGTGTTTCATCGTCAATGTGAAGGTCCAAGGGATACAGTAAACCTGCACTGGTGCATCGGAATCCAATACTGGTCTCCCAGGAGCCGCTCAAAGCACAAACGCTGAGAAGATTCACTCTTCTTGTACTTAAGTCGGCACAGTGCTTTTATATTCAATTCCGATGCGATTTCTGTGTTTCATCGTCAATGTGAGGGTCCAAGGGATACAGTAAACCTGCACTGGTGCATCGGAATCCAATACTGGTCTCCCAGGACCCGCTCAAAGCACAAACTCTTAGAAGATTCACTCTTCTTGTACTTAAGTCGGCATTGTGCCTTTCATATTCAATTCCGATGCGATTTCTGTGTTTCATCGTCAATGTGAAGGTCCAATGGATACAGTAAACCTGCACTGGTGCGTCGGAATCCAATACTGGTCTCCCAGGAGCCGCTCAAAGCACAAACTCTTAGAAGATTCACTCTTCTTCTACTTAAGTCGGCACTGTGGCTTTTATATTCAATTCCGATGCGATTTCTGTGTTTCATCGTCAATGTGAAGGTCCAAGGGATACAGTAAACCTGCACTGGTGCATCGGAATCCAATACTGGTACCCCAGGTGCCGCTCAAAGCACAAACCCTCAGAAGATTCACTCTTCTTGTACATAAGTCGTCATTGTGCCATTCATATTCAATTCCGATGCGATTTCTGTGTTTCATCGTCAATGTGAAGGTCCAATGGATACAGTAAACCTGCACTGGTGCGTCGGAATCGAATACTGGTCTCCCAGGAGCCGCTCAAAGCACAAACGCTGAGAAGATTCACTCTTCTTGTACTTAAGTCGGCACAGTGCTTTTATATTCAATTTCGATGCGATTTCTGTGTTTCATCGTCAATGTGAGGGTCCAAGGGATACAGTAAACCTGCACTGGTGCATCGGAATCCAATACTGGTCTCCCAGGACCCGCTCAAAGGACAAACTCTTAGGAGACTCTCTCTTCTTGTACTTAAGTCTTCATTGTGCCTTTGATATTCAATTCCGATGCGATTTCTGTGTTTCATCGTCAATGTGAAGGTCCAAGGGATACAGTAAACCTGCACTGGTGCATCGGAATCTACTACTGGTCTCCCAGGAGCCACTCAAAGCAGAACTCTTAGAAGATTCACTCTTCTTGTACTTAAGTCGGCATTGTGCCTTTGATACTCAATTCCGATGCGATTTCTGTGTTTCATCGACAATGTGAAGGTCCAAGGGATACAGTAAACCAGCACTGGTGCATCGGAATCCAATACTGGCCTCCCAAGGTGCCGCTCAAAGCACAAACCCTTAGAAGATTCACTCTTCTTGTACATAAGTCGGCATTGTGCCATTTATATTCAATTCCGATGCAATTTCTGTGTTTCATTGTCAATGTGACGGTCCAAGGGATACAGTAAACCTGCACTGGTGCATCGGAATCTAATACTGGTCTACCAGGAGCCGCTCAAAGCACAACTGTTAGAAAATTCACTCTTCTTGTACTTAAGTCGGCATTGTGCCTTTTAAATTCAATTCCGATGCGATTTCTGTGTTTCATCGTCAATGTGAAGGTCCAAGGGATACAGTAAACCTGCACTGGTGCGTCGGAATCCAATACAGGTCTCCCAGGAGCCGCTCAAAGCACAAACTCTTAGAAGATTCACTCTTCTTGTACTTAAGTCGGCACTGTGCCTTTTATATTCAATTCCGATGCGATTTCTGTGTTTCATCGTCAATGTGAAGGTCCAAGGGATACAGTAAACCTGCACTGGTGCATCGGAATCTACTACTGGTCTCCCAGGAGCCACTCAAAGCAGAACTCTTAGAAGGTTCACTCTTCTTGTACTTAAGTCGGCATTGTGCCTTTGATATTCAATTCCGATGCGATTTCTGTGTTTCATCGTCAATGTGAAGGTCCAAGGGATACAGTAAACCCGCACTGGTGCATCGGAATCCAATACTGGTCTCCCACGAGCCGCTCAAACCACAAACTCTTAGGAGACTCACTCTTCTTGTACTTAAGTCGGTATTGTGCCTTTTATATTCAATTCCGATGCGATTTCTGTGTTTCATCGTCAATGTGACGGTCCAAGGGATACAGTAAACCTGCACTGGTGCATCGGAATCCAATACTGGTCTCCCAGGAGCCGCTCAAAGCACAAACGCTGAGAAGATTCACTCTTCTTGTACTTAAGTCGGCACAGTGCTTTTATATTCAATTCCGATGCGATTTCTGTGTTTCATCGTCAATCTGAAGGTCCAAGGGATACAGTAAACCTGCACTGGTGCATCGGAATCCAATACTGGTCTCCCAGGACCCGCTCAAAGCACAAACTCTTAGAAGATTCACTCTTCTTGTACTTAAGTCGGCATTGTGCCTTTCATATTCAATTCCGATGCGATTTCTGTGCTTCATCGTCAATGTTAAGGTCCAAGGGATACAGTAAACCTGCACTGGTGCGTCGGAATCCAATACTGGTCTCCCAGGAGCCGCTCAAAGCACAAACTCTTAGGAGACTCTCTCTTCTTGTACTTAAGTCTTCATTGTGCCTTTGATATTCAATTCCGATGCGATTTCTGTGTTTCATCGTCAATGTGATGGTCCAAGGGATACAGTAAACCTCCACTGTTGCATCGGAATCTACTACTGGTCTCCCAGGAGCCACTCAAAGCAGAACTGTTAGAAGATTCACTCCTCTTGTACTTAAGTCGGCATTGTGCCTTTGATATTCAATTCCGATGCGATTTCTGTGTTTCATCGTCAATGTGAAGGTCCAAGGGATACAGTAAACCTGCACTGGTGCATCGGAATCCAATACTGGTCCCCCAGGTGCCGCTCAAAGCACAAAACCTCAGAAGATTCACTCTTCTTGTACATAAGTCGGCATTGTGCCTTTCATATTCAATTCCGATGCGATTTCTGTGTTTCATTGTCAATGTGACGGTCCACGGGATGCAGTAAACCTGCACTGGTGCATCGGAATCTAATACTGGTCTCCCAGGAGCCGCTCAAAGCACAAACTCTTAGGAGACTCACTCTTCTTGTACTTAAGTCGGCATTGTGCCTTTGATATTCAATTCCGATGCGATTTCTGTGTTTCATCGTCAATGTGAAGGTCCAAGGGATACAGTAAACCTGCACTGGTGCATCGGAATCTACTACTGGTCTCCCAGGAGCCACTCAAAGCAGAACACTTAGAAGATTCACTCTTCTTGTACTAAAGTCGGCATTGTGCTTTTGATATTCAATTCTGATGCGATTTCTGTGTTTCATCGTCAATGTGAAGGTCCAAGGGATACAGTAAACCTGCACTGGTGCATCGGAATGCAATACTGGTCTCCCACGAGCCGCTCAAACCACAAACTCTTAGGAGACTCACTCTTCTTGTACTTAAGTCGGCATTGTGCCTTTTATATTCAATTCCGATGCGATTTCTGTGTTTCATCGTCAATGTGAAGGTCCAAGGGATACAGTAAACCTGCACTGGTGCATCGGAATGCAATACTGGTCTCCCACGAGCCGCTCAAACCACAAACTCTTAGGAGACTCACTCTTCTTGTACTTAAGTCGGTATTGTGCCTTTTATATTCAATTCCGATGCGATTTCTGTGTTTCATCGTCAATGTGAAGGTCCAAGGGATACAGTAAACCTGCACTGGTGCATCGGAATCCAATACTGGTCTCCCAGGAGCCGCTCAAAGCACAAACGCTGAGAAGATTCACTCTTCTTGTACTTAAGTCGGCACAGTGCTTTTATATTCAATTCCGATGCGATTTCTGTGTTTCATCGTCAATGTGAAGGTCCAAGGGATACAGTAAACCTGCACTGGTGCATCGGAATCCAATACTGGTCTCCCAGGACCCGCTCAAAGCACAAACTCTTAGAAGATTCACTCTTCTTGTACTTAAGTCGGCATTGTGCCTTTTATATTCAATTCCGATGCGATTTCTGTGCTTCATCGTCAATGTGAAGGTCCAAGGGATACAGTAAACCTGCACTGGTGCGTCGGAATCCAATACTGGTCTCCCAGGAGCCACTCAAAGCACAAACTCTTAGAAGATTCACTCTTCTTCTACTTAAGTCGGCACTGTGGCTTTTATATTCAATTCCGATGCGATTTCTGTGTTTCATCGTCAATGTGAAGGTCCAAGGGATACAGTAAACCTGCACTGGTGCATCGGAATCCAATACTGGTACCCCAGGAGCCGCTCAAAGCACAAACCCTCAGAAGATTCATTCTTGTACATAAGTCGGCATTGTGCCATTCATATTCAATTCCGATGCGATTTCTGTGTTTAATTGTCAATGTGAAGGTCCAAGGGATACAGTTAACCTGGACTGGTGCATCGGAATCTAATACTGGTCTCCCAGGAGCCGCTCAAAGCACAAACTCTTAGGAGACTCTCTCTTCTTGTACTTAAGTCTTCATTGTGCCTTTGATATTCAATTCCGATGCGATTTCTGTGTTTCATCGTCAATGTGAAGGTCCAAGGGATACAGTAAACCTGCACTGGTGCATCGGAATCTACTACTGGTCTCCCAGGAGCCACTCAAAGCAGAACTCTTAGAAGATTCACTCTTCTTGTACTTAAGTCGGCATTGTGCCTTTGATACTCAATTCCGATGCGATTTCTGTGTTTCATCGTCAATGTGAAGGTCCAAGGGATACAGTAAACCTGCACTGGTGCATCGGAATCCAATACTGGCCTCCCAAGGTGCCGCTCAAAGCACAAACCCTTAGAAGATTCACTCTTCTTGTACATAAGTCGGCATTGTGCCATTTATATTCAATTCCGATGCAATTTCTGTGTTTCATTGTCAATGTGACGGTCCAAGGGATACAGTAAACCTGCACTGGTGCATCGGAATCTAATACTGGTCTACCAGGAGCCGCTCAAAGCACAACTCTTAGAAAATTCACTCTTCTTGTGCTTAAGTCGGCATTGTGCTTTTATATTCAATTCCGATGCGATTTCTGTGTTTCATCGTCAATGTGAAGGTCCAAGGGATACAGTAAACCTGCACTGGTGCGTCGGAATCCAATACTGGTCTCCAAGGAGCCGCTCAAAACACAATCTCTTAGAAGATTCACTCTTCTTGTACTTAAGTCGGCACTGTGCCTTTTATATTCAATTCCGATGCGATTTCGGTGTTTCATCGTCAATGTGAAGGTCCAAGGGATACAGTAAACCTCCACTGTTGCATCGGAATCCAATACTGGTCTCCCAGGAGCCACTCAAAGCAGAACTCTTAGAAGATTCACTCCTCTTGTACTTAAGTCGGCATTGTGCCTTTGATATTCAATTCCGATGCGATTTCTGTGTTTCATCGTCAATGTGAAGGTCCAAGGGATACAGTAAACCTGCACTGGTGCATCGGAATCCAATACTGGTCCCCCAGGTGCCGCTCAAAGCACAAAACCTCAGAAGATTCACTCTTCTTGTACATAAGTCGGCATTGTGCCTTTCATATTCAATTCCGATGCGATTTCTGTGTTTCATTGTCAATGTGACGGTCCACGGGATGCAGTAAACCTGCACTGGTGCATCGGAATCTAATACTGGTCTCCCAGGAGCCGCTCAAAGCACAAACTCTTAGGAGACTCACACTTCTTGTACTTAAGTCGGCATTGTGCTTTTGATATTCAATTCCGATGCGATTTCTGTGTTTCATCGTCAATGTGAAGGTCCAAGGGATACAGTAAACATGCACTGGTGCATCGGAATCCAATACTGGTCTCCCAGGAGCCGCTCAAAGCACAAACTCTTAGAAGATTCACTCTTCTTGTACTTAAGTCGGAATTGTGCCTTTTATATTCAATTCCGATGCGATTTCTGTGTTTCATCGACAATGTGAAGGTCCAAGGGATACAGTAAACGTGCACTGGTGCATCGGAATCCAATACTGGTCTCCCAGGAGCCGCTCAAAGCACAAACTCGTAGAAGATTCACTCTTCTTGTACTTAAGTCGGCACTGTGCCTTTTATATTCAATTCCAATGCGATTTCTGTGTTTCATCGTCAATGTGAAGGTCCAAGGGATACAGTAAACCTGCACTGGTGCATCGGAATCTAATACTGGTCTCCCAGGAGCCGCTCAAAGCACAAACTCCTAGGAGACTCACTCTTCTTGTACTTAAGTCGGCATTGTGCCTTTGATATTCAATTCCGATGCGATTTCTGTGTTTCATCGTCAATGTGAAGATCCAAGGGATACAGTAAACCTGCACTGGTGCATCGGAATCTACTACTGGCCTCCCAGGACCCACTCAAAGCAGATCTCTTAGAAGATTCACTCTTCTTGTACTTAAGTCAGGATTGTGCCTTTGATATTCAATTCCGATGCGATTTCTGTGTTTCATCGTCAATGTGAAGGTCCAAGGGATACAGTAAACCTGCACTGGTGCATCGGAATCCAATACTGGCCTCCCAAGGTGCCGCTCAAAGCACAACACTTAGAAGATACACTCATCTTGTACATAAGTCGGCATTGTGCCTTTTATATTCAATTCCGATGCGATTTCTGTGTTTCATTGTCAATGTGACGGTCCAAGGGATACAGTAAACCTGCACTGGTGCATCGGAATCTAATTCTGGTCTCCCAGGAGCCGCTCAAAGCACAACTCTTAGAAAATTCACTCTTCTTGTACTTAAGTCGGCATTGTGCCTTTTATATTCAATTCCGATGCGATTTCTGTGTTTCATCGTCAATGTGAAGGTCCAAGGGATACAGTATACCTGCACTGGTGCATCGGAATCTAATACTGGTCTCCCAGGTGCCGCTCAAAGCACAACTCTTAGAAGATTCACTTTTCTTGTACTTAAGTCGGCATTGTGCCTTTGATATTCAATTCCGATGCGATTTCTGTGTTTCATCGTCAATGTGAAGGTCCAAGGGATACAGTAAACCTGCACTGGTGCATCGGAATCTACTACTGGTCTCCCAGGAGCCGCTCAAAGCGCAAAATCTTAGGAGACTCACTCTTCTTGTACTTAAGTCGGCATTGTGACTTTTATATTCAATTCCGATGCGATTTCTGTGTTTCATCGTCAATGTGAAGTTCCATGGGATACAGTAAACCTGCACTGGTGCATCGGAATCTAATACTGGTCTCCCAGGAGCCGCTCAAAGCACAAACTCTTAGGAGACTCACACTTCTTGTACTTAAGTCGGCATTGTGCCTTTGATATTCAATTCCGATGCGATTCCTGTGTTTCATCGTCAATGTGAAGGTCCAAGGGATACAGTAAACCTGCACTGGTGCATCGGAATCTACTACTGGTCTCCCAGGAGCCGCTCAAAGCGCAAAATCTTAGGAGACTCACTGTTCTTGTACTTAAGTCGCCATTGTGCCTTTTATATTCAATTCCGATGCGATTTCTGTGTTTCATCGTCAATGTGAAGTTCCATGGGATACAGTAAACCTGCACTGGTGCATCGGAATCTAATACTGGTCTCCCAGGAGCCGCTCAAAGCACAAACTCTTAGGAGACTCACACTTCTTGTACTTAAGTCGGCATTGTGCCTTTTATATTCAATTCCGATGCGATTTCTGTGTTTCATCGTCAATGTGAAGGTCCAAGGGATACAGTAAACCTGCACTGGTGCATCGGAATCTACTACTGGTCTCCCAGGAGCCGCTCGAAGCGCAAAATCTTAGGAGACTCACTCTTCTTGTACTTAAGTCGGCATTGTGCCTTTGATATTCAATTCCGATGCGATTTCTGTGTTTCATCGTCAATGTGAAGGTCCAAGGGATACAGTAAACCTGCACTGGTGCATCGGAATCCAATACTGGTCTCCCAGGAGCCGCTCAAAGCACAAACACTGAGAAGATTCACTCTTCTAGTACTTAAGTCGGCACAGTGCTTTTATATTCAATTCCGATGCGATTTCTGTGTTTCATCGTCAATGTGAAGGTCCAAGGGATACAGTAAACCTGCACTGGTGCATCGGAATCCAATACTGGTCTCCCAGGACCCGCTCAAAGCACAAACTCTTAGAAGATTCACTCTTCTTGTACTTAAGTCGGCGTTGTGCCTTTCATATTCAATTCCGATGCGATTTCTGTGTTTCATCGTCAATGTGAAGGTCCAAGGGATACAGTAAACCTGCACTGGTGCGTCGGAATCCAATACTGGTCTCCCAGGAGCCGCTCAAAGCACAAACTCTTAGAGGATTCACTCTTCTTCTACTTAAGTCGGCACTGTGGCTTTTATATTCAATTCCGATGCGATTTCTGTGTTTCATCGTCAATGTGAAGGTCCGAGGTATACAGCAAACCTGCACTGGTGCATCGGAATAAAATACTGGTACCCCAGGTGCCGCTCAAAGCACAAACCCTCAGAAGATTCACTCTTCTTGTACATAAGTCGGCATTGTGCCATTCATATTCAATTCCGATGCGATTTCTGTGTTTAATTGTCAATGTGAAGGTCCAAGGGATACAGTAAACCTGGACTGGTGCATCGGAATCTAATACTGGTCTCCCAGGAGCCGCTCAAAGCACAAACTCTTAGGAGACTCTCTCTTCTTGTACTTAAGTCTTCATTGTGCCTTTGATATTCAATTCCGATGCGATTTCTGTGTTTCATCGTCAATGTGAAGGTCCAAGGGATACAGTAAACCTGCACTGGTGCATCGGAATCTACTACTGGTCTCCCAGGAGCCACTCAAAGCAGAACTCTTAGAAGATTCACTCTTCTTGTACTTAAGTCGGCATTGTGCCTTTGATACTCAATTCCGATGCGATTTCTGTGTTTCATCGTCAATGTGAAGGTCCAAGGGATACAGTAAACCTGCACTGGTGCATCGGAATCCAATACTGGCCTCCCAAGGTGCCGCTCAAAGCACAAACCCTTAGAAGATTCACTCTTCTTGTACATAAGTCGGCATTGTGCCATTTATATTCAATTCCGATGCAATTTCTGTGTTTCATTGTCAATGTGACGGTCCAAGGGATACAGTAAACCTGCACTGGTGCATCGGAATCTAATACGGGTCTCCCAGGAGCCGCTCAAAGCACAACTCTTAGAAAATTCACTCTTCTTGTACTTAAGTCGGCATTGTGCCTTTTATATTCAATTCCGATGCGATTTCTGTGTTTCATCGTCAATGTGAAGGTCCAAGGGATACAGTAAACCTGCACTGGTGCGTCGGAATCCAATACTGGTCTCCCAGGAGCCGCTCAAAGCACAAACTCTTAGAAGATTCTTTCTTCTTGTACTTAAGTCGGCACTGTGCCTTTTATATTCAATTCCGATGCGATTTCTGTGTTTCATCGTCAATGTGAAGGTCCAAGGGATACAGTAAACCTGCACTGGTGCATCGGAATCTACTACTGGTCTCCCAGGAGCCACTCAAAGCAGAACTCTTAGAAGATTCACTCTTCTTGTACTTAAGTCGGCATTGTGCCTTTGATATTCAATTCCGATGCGATTTCTGTGTTTCATCGTCAATGTGAAGGTCCAAGGGATACAGTAAACCTGCACTGGTGCATCGGAATCCAATACTGGTACCCCAGGTGCCGCTCAAAGCACAAACCCTCAGAAGATTCACTCTTCTTGTACATAAGTCGGCATTGTGCCATTCATATTCAATTCCGATGCGATTTCTGTGTTTAATTGTCAATGTGAAGGTCCAAGGGATACAGTAAACCTGGACTGGTGCATCGGAATCTAATACTGGTCTCCCAGGAGCCGCTCAAAGCACAAATTCTTAGGAGACTCTCTCTTCTTGTACTTAAGTCTTCATTGTGCCTTTGATATTCAATTCCGATGCGATTTCTGTGTTTCATCGTCAATGTGAAGGTCCAAGGGATACAGTAAACCTGCACTGGTGCATCGGAATCTAATACTGGTCTACCAGGAGCCGCTCAAAGCACAACTCTTAGAAAATTCACTCTTCTTGTGCTTAAGTCGGCATTGTGCCTTTTATATTCAATTCCGATGCGATTTCTGTGTTTCATCGTCAATGTGAAGGTCCAAGGGATACAGTAAACCTGCACTGGTGCGTCGGAATCCAATACTGGTCTCCCAGGAGCCGCTCAAAGCACAATCTCTTAGAAGATTCACTCTTCTTGTACTTAAGTCGGCACTGTGCCTTTTATATTCAATTCCGATGCGATTTCTGTGTTTCATCGTCAATGTGAAGGTCCAAGGGATACAGTAAACCTGCACTGGTGCATCGGAATCCAATACTGGTACCCCAGGTGCCGCTCAAAGCACAAACCCTCAGAAGATTCACTCTTCTTGTACATAAGTCGGCATTGTGCCATTCATATTCAATTCCGATGCGATTTCTGTGTTTAATTGTCAATGTGAAGGTCCAAGGGATACAGTAAACCTGGACTGGTGCATCGGAATCTAATACTGGTCTCCCAGGAGCCGCTCAAAGCACAAATTCTTAGGAGACTCTCTCTTCTTGTACTTAAGTCTTCATTGTGCCTTTGATATTCAATTCCGATGCGATTTCTGTGTTTCATCGTCAATGTGAAGGTCCAAGGGATACAGTAAACCTGCACTGGTGCATCGGAATCTAATACTGGTCTACCAGGAGCCGCTCAAAGCACAACTCTTAGAAAATTCACTCTTCTTGTGCTTAAGTCGGCATTGTGCCTATTATATTCAATTCCGATGCGATTTCTGTGTTTCATCGTCAATGTGAAGGTCCAAGGGATACAGTAAACCTGCACTGGTGCGTCGGAATCCAATACTGGTCTCCCAGGAGCCGCTCAAAGCACAATCTCTTAGAAGATTCACTCTTCTTGTACTTAAGTCGGCACTGTGCCTTTTATATTCAATTCAGATGCGATTTCTGTGTTTCATCGTCAATGTGAAGGTCCAAGGGATACAGTAAACCTCCACTGTTGCATCGGAATCCAATACTGGTCTCCCAGGAGCCACTCAAAGCAGAACTCTTAGAAGATTCACTTTTCTTGTACTTTAGTCGGAATTGTGCCTTTTATATTCAATTCCCGATGCGATTTCTGTGTTTCATCGACAATGTGAAGGTCCAAGGGATACAGTAAACGTGCACTGGTGCATCGGAATCCAATACTGGTCTCCCAGGAGCCGCTCAAAGCACAAACTCGTAGAAGATTCACTCTTCTTGTACTTAAGTCGGCACTGTGCCTTTCATATTCAATTCCGATGCGATTTCTGTGTTTCATCGTCAATGTGAAGGTCCAAGGGATACAGTAAACCTGCACTGGTGCATCGGAATCTAATACTGGTGTCCCAGGAGCCGCTCAAAGCACAAACTCTTAGGAGACTCACTCTTCTTGTACTTAAGTCGGCATTGTGCCTTTGATATTCAATTCCGATGCGATTTCTGTGTTTCATCATCAATGTGAAGGTCCAAGGGATACAGTAAACCTGCACTGGTGCATCGGAATCCACTACTGGCCTCCCAGGACCCACTCAAAGCAGAACTCTTAGAAGATTCACTCTTCTTGCACTTAAGTCGGCATTGTGCCTTTGATATTCAATTCCGATGCGATTTCTGTGTTTCATCGTCAATGTGAAGGTCCAAGGGATACAGTAAACCTGCACTGGTGCATCGGAATTCAATACTGGCCTCCCAAGGTGCCGCTCAAAGCACAACCCTTAGAAGTTACACTCATGTTGTACATAAGTCGGCATTGTGCCTTTTATGTTCAATTCCGATGCGATTTCTGTGTTTCATTGTCAATGTGACGGTCCAAGGGATACAGTAAACCTGCACTGGTGCATCGGAATCTAATTCTGTTCTCCCAGGAGCCGCTCAAAGCACAACTCTTAGAAAATTCACTCTTCTTGTACTTAAGTCGGCATTGTGCCTTTTATATTCAATTCCGATGCGATTTCTGTGTTTCATCGTCAATGTGAAGGTCCAAGGGATACAGTAAACCTGCACTGGTGCATCGGAATCTAATACTGGTCTCCCAGGTGCCGCTCAAAGCACAACTCTTAGAAGATTCACTTTTCTTGTACTTAAGTCGGCATTGTGCCTTTGATATTTAATTCCGATGCGATTTCTGTGTTTCATCGTCAATGTGAAGGTCCAAGGGATACAGTAAACCTGCACTGGTGCATCGGAATCTACTACTGGTCTCCCAGGAGCCGCTCAAAGCGCAAACTCTTAAGAGACTCACTCTTCTTGTACTTAAGTTGGCATTGTGCCTTTTATATTCAATTCCGATGCGATTTCTGTGTTTGATCGTCAATGTGAAGTTCCATGGGATACAGTAAACCTGCACTGGTGCATCGGAATCTAATACTGGTCTCCCAGGAGCCGCTCAAAGCACAAACTCTTAGGAGACTCACTCTTCTTGTACTTAAGTCGGCGTTGTGCCTTTGATATTCAATTCCGATGCGATTTCTGTGTTTCATCGTCAATGTGAAGGTCCAAGGGATACAGTAAACCTGCACTGGTGCATCGGATACTACTACTGGTCTCCCAGGAGCCAATCAAAGCAGAACTCTTAGAAGATTCACTCTTCTTGTACTTAAGTCGGCATTGTGCCTTTGATATTCAATTCCGATGCGATTTCTGTGTTTCATCGTCAATGTGAAGGTCCAAGGGATACAGTAAACCTGCACTGGTGCGTCGGAATCCAATACTGGTCTCCCAGGAGCCAATCAAAGCACAATCTCTTAGAAGATTCACTCTTCTTGTACTTAAGTCGGCACTGTGCCTTTTATATTCAATTCCGATGCGATTTCTGTGTTTCATCGTCAATGTGAAGGTCCAAGGGATACAGTAAACCTCCACTGTTGCATCGGAATCCAATACTGGTCTCCCAGGAGCCACTCAAAGCAGAACTCTTAGAAGATTCACTCTTCTTGTACATAAGTCGGCATTGTGCCTTTCATATTCAATTCCGATGCGATTTCAGTGTTTCATTGTCAATGTGACGGTCCACGGGATGCAGTAAACCTGCACTGGTGCATCGGAATGTAATACTGGTCTCCCAGGAGCCGCTCAAAGCACAAACTCTTAGGAGACTCACTCTTCTTGTACTTAAGTCGTCATTGTGCCTTTGATATTCAATTCCGATGCGATTTCTGTGTTTCATCGTCAATGTGAAGGTCCAAGGGATACAGTAAACCTGCACTGGTGCATCGGAATCTACTACTGGTCTCCCAGGAGCCACTCAAAGCAGAACACTAAGAAGATTCACTCTTCTTGTACTTAAGTTGGCATTGTGCCTTTGATATTCAATTCCGATGCGATTTCTGTGTTTCATCGTCAATGTGAAGGTCCAAGGGATACAGTAAACATGCACTGGTGCATCGGAATCCAATACTGGTCTCCCAGGAGCCGCTCAAAGCACAAACTCTTAGAAGATTCACTCTTCTTGTACTTTAGTCGGAATTGTGCCTTTTATATTCAATTCCCGATGCGATTTCTGTGTTTCATCGACAATGTGAAGGTCCAAGGGATACAGTAAACGTGCACTGGTGCATCGGAATCCAATACTGGCCTCCCAGGAGCCGCTCAAAGCACAAACTCGTAGAAGATTCACTCTTCTTGTACTTAAGTCGGCACTGTGCCTTTTATATTCAATTCCGATGCGATTTCTGTGTTTCATCGTCAATGTGAAGGTCCAAAGGATACAGTAAACCTGCACTGGTGCATCGGAATCTAATACTGGTCTCCCAGGAGCCGCTCAAAGCACAGACTCTTAGGAGACTCACTCATCTTGTACTTAAGTCGGCATTGTGCCTTTGATATTCAATTCCGATGCGATTTCTGTGTTTCATCATCAATGTGAAGGTCCAAGGGATACAGTAAACCTGCACTGGTGCATCGGAATCTACTACTGGCCTCCCAGGACCCACTCAAAGCAGAACTCTTAGAAGATTCACTCTTCTTGCACTTAAGTCGGCATTGTGCCTTTGATATTCAATTCCGATGCGATTTCTGTGTTTCATCGTCAATGTGAAGGTCCAAGGGATACAGTAAACCTGCACTGGTGCATCGGAATTCAATACTGGCCTCCCAAGGTGCCGCTCAAAGCACAACCCTTAGAAGTTACACTCATCTTGTACATAAGTCGGCATTGTGCCTTTTATATTCAATTCCGATGCGATTTCTGTGTTTCATTGTCAATGTGACGGTCCAAGGGATACAGTAAACCTGCACTGGTGCATCGGAATCCAATTCTGGTCTCCCAGGAGCCGCTCAAAGCACAACTCTTAGAAAATTCACTCTTCTTGTACTTAAGTCGGCATTGTGCCTTTTATATTCAATTCCGATGCGATTTCTGTGTTTCATCGTCAATGTGAAGGTCCAAGGGATACAGTAAACCTGCACTGGTGCATCGGAATCTAATACTGGTCTCCCAGGTGCCGCTCAAAGCACAACTCTTAGAAGATTCACTTTTCTTGTACTTAAGTCGGCATTGTGCCTTTGATATTCAATTCCGATGCGATTTCTGTGTTTCATCGTCAATGTGAAGGTCCAAGGGATACAGTAAACCTGCACTGGTGCATCGGAATCTACTACTGGTCTCCCAGGAGCCGCTCAAAGCGCAAACTCTTATCAGACTCACTCTTCTTGTACTTAAGTCGGCATTGTGCCTTTTATATTCAATTCCGATGCGATTTCTGTGTTTCATCGTCAATGTGAAGTTCCATGGGATACAGTAAACCTGCACTGGTGCATCGGAATCTAATACTGGTCTCCCAGGAGCCGCTCAAAGCACAAACTCTTAGGAGACTCACTCTTCTTGTACTTAAGTCGGCATTGTGCCTTTGATATTCAATTCCGATGCGATTTCTGTGTTTCATCGTCAATGTGAAGGTCCAAGGGATACAGTAGACCTGCACTGGTGCATCGGATACTACTACTGGTCTCCCAGGAGCCAATCAAAGCAGAACTCTTAGAAGATTCACTCGTCTTGTACTTAAGTCGGCATTGTGCCTTTGATATTCAATTCCGATGCGATTTCTGTGTTTCATCGTCAATGTGAAGGTCCAAGGGATACAGTAAACCTGCACTGGTGCATCGGAATCCAATACTGGCCTCCCAAGGTGCCGCTCAAAGCACAAACCCTTAGAAGATTCACTCTTCTTGTACATAAGTCGGCATTGTGCCTTTTATATTCAATTCCGATGCGATTTCTGTGTTTCATTGTCAATGTGACGGTCCAAGGGATACAGTAAACCTGCACTGGTGCATCGGAATCTAATTCTGGTCTCCCAGGAGCCGCTCAAAGCACAACTCTTAGAAAATTCACTCTTCTTGTACTTAAGTCGGCATTGTGCCTTTTATATTCAATTCCGATGCGATTTCTGTGTTTCATCGTCAATGTGAAGGTCCAAGGGATACAGTAAACCTGCACTGGTGCATCGGAATAAAATACTGGTCTCCCAGGTGCCGCTCAAAGCACAACTCTTAGAAGATTCACTTTTCTTGTACTTAAGTCGGCATTGTGCCTTTGATATTCAATTCCGATGCGATTTCTGTGTTTCATCGTCAATGTGAAGGTCCAAGGGATACAGTAAACCTGCACTGGTGCATCGGAATCTACTACTGGTCTCCCAGGAGCCGCTCAAAGCGCAAACTCTTATCAGACTCACTCTTCTTGTACTTAAGTCGGCATTGTGCCTTTTATATTGAATTCCGATGCGATTTCTGTGTTTCATCGTCAATGTGAAGTTCCATGGGATACAGTAAACCTGCACTGGTGCATCGGAATCTAATACTGGTCTCCCAGGAGCCGCTCAAAGCACAAACTCTTAGGAGACTCACTCTTCTTGTACTTAAGTCGGCATTGTGCCTTTGATATTCAATTCCGATGCGATTTCTGTGTTTCATCGTCAATGTGAAGGTCCAAGGGATACAGTAGACCTGCACTGGTGCATCGGATACTACTACTGGTCTCCCAGGAGCCAATCAAAGCAGAACTCTTAGAAGATTCACTCGTCTTGTACTTAAGTCGGCATTGTGCCTTTGATATTCAATTCCGATGCGATTTCTGTGTTTCATCGTCAATGTGAAGGTCCAAGGGATACAGTAAACCTGCACTGGTGCATCGGAATCCAATACTGGCCTCCCAAGGTGCCGCTCAAAGCACAAACCCTTAGAAGATTCACTCTTCTTGTACATAAGTCGGCATTGTGCCTTTTATATTCAATTCCGATGCGATTTCTGTGTTTCATTGTCAATGTGACGGTCCAAGGGATACAGTAAACCGGCACTGGTGAATCGGAATCTAATACTGGTCTCCCAGGAGCCGCCCAAAGCACAACTCTTAGAAAATTCACTCTTCTTGTACTTAAGTCGGCATTGTGCCTTTTATATTCAATTCCGATGCGATTTCTGTGTTTCATCGTCAATGTGAAGGTCCAAGGGATACAGTAAACCTGCACTGGTGCGTCGGAATCCAATACTGGTCTCCCAGGAGCCGCTCAAAGCACAAACTCTTAGAAGATTCACTCTTCTTGTACTTAAGTCGGCACTGTGCCTTTTATATTCAATTCCGATGCGATTTCTGTGTTTCATCGTCAATGTGAAGGTCCAAGGGATACAGTAAACCTGCACTGTTGCATCGGAATCCAATACTGGTCTCCCAGGAGCCACTCAAAGCAGAACTCTTAGAAGATTCACTCCTCTTGTACTTAAGTCGGCATTGTGCCTTTGATATTCAATTCCGATGCGATTTCTGTGTTTCATCGTCAATGTGAAGGTCCAAGGGATACAGTAAACCTGCACTGGTGCATCGGATACTACTACTGGTCTCCCAGGAGCCAATCAAAGCAGAACTCTTAGAAGATTCACTCTTCTTGTACTTAAGTCGGCATTGTGCCTTTGATATTCAATTCCGATGCGATTTCTGTGTTTCATCGTCAATGTGAAGGTCCAAGGGATACAGTAAACCTGCACTGGTGCATCGGAATCCAATACTGGCCTCCCAAGGTGCCGCTCAAAGCACAAACCCTTAGAAGATTCACTCTTCTTGTACATAAGTCGGCATTGTGCCTTTTATATTCAATTCCGATTCGATTTCTGTGTTTCATTGTCAATGTGACGGTCCAAGGGATACAGTAAACCTGCACTGGTGCATCGGAATCTAATACTGGTCTCCCAGGAGCCGCTCAAAGCACAAACTCTGAGAAGATTCACTCTTCTTGTACTTAAGTCGGCATTGTGCCTTTTATATTCAATTCCGATGCGATTTCTGTGTTTCATCGTCAATGTGAAGGTCCAAGGGATACAGTAAACCTGCACTGGTGCGTCGGAATCCAATACTGGTCTCCCAGGAGCCGCTCAAAGCACAAACTCTTAGAAGATTCACTCTTCCTGTACTTAAGTCGGCACTGTGCCTTTTATATTCAATTCCGATGCGATTTCTGTGTTTCATCGTCAATGTGAAGGTCCAAGGGATACAGTAAACCTGCACTGTTGCATCGGAATCCAAAGCTGGTCTCCCAGGAGCCACTCAAAGCAGAACTCTTAGAAGATTCACTCCTCTTGTACTTAAGTCGGCATTGTGCCTTTGATATTCAATTCCGATGCGATTTCTGTGTTTCATCGTCAATGTGAAGGTCCAAGGGATACAGTAAACCTGCACTGGTGCATCGGAATCTACTACTGGTCTCCCAGGAGCCACTCAAAGCAGAACACTTAGAAGATTCACTCTTCTTGTACTTAAGTCGGCATTGTGCCTTTGAAATTCAATTCCGATGCGATTTCTGTGTTTCATCGTCAATGTGAAGGTCCAAGGGATACAGTAAACATGCACTGGTGCATCGGAATCCAATACTGGTCTCCCAGGAGCCGCTCAAAGCACAAACTCTTAGAAGATTCACTCTTCTTGTACTTTAGTCGGAATTGTGCCTTTTATATTCAATTCCCGATGCGATTTCTGTGTTTCATCGACAATGTGAAGGTCCAAGGGATACAGTAAACGTGCACTGGTGCATCGGAATCCAATACTGGCCTCCCAGGAGCCGCTCAAAGCACAAACTCGTAGAAGATTCACTCTTCTTGTACTTAAGTCGGCACTGTGCCTTTTATATGCAATTCCGATGCGATTTCTGTGTTTCATCGTCAATGTGAAGGTCCAAGGGATACAGTAAACCTGCACTGGTGCATCGGAATCTAATACTGGTCTCCCAGGAGCCGCTCAAAGCACAAACTCTTAGGAGACTCACTCTTCTTGTACTTAAGTCGGCATTGTGCCTTTGATATTCAATTCCGATGCGATTTCTGTGTTTCATCATCAATGTGAAGGTCCAAGGGATACAGTAAACCTGCACTGGTGCATCGGAATCTACTACTGGCCTCCCAGGACCCACTCAAAGCAGAACTCTTAGAAGATTCACTCTTCTTGCACTTAAGTCGGCATTGTGCCTTTGATATTCAATTCCGATGCGATTTCTGTGTTTCATCGTCAATGTGAAGGTCCAAGGGATACAGTAAACCTGCACTGGTGCATCGGAATTCAATACTGGCCTCCCAAGGTGCCGCTCAAAGCACAACCCTTAGAAGTTACACTCATCTTGTACATAAGTCGGCATTGTGCCTTTTATATTCAATTCCGATGCGATTTCTGTGTTTCATTGTCAATGTGATGGTCCAAGGGATACAGTAAACCTGCACTGGTGCATCGGAATCTAATTCTGGTCTCCCAGGAGCCGCTCAAAGCAGAACTCTTAGAAAATTCACTCTTCTTGTACTTAAGTCGGCATTGTGCCTTTTATATTCAATTCCGATGCGATTTCTGTGTTTCATCGTCAATGTGAAGGTCCAAGGGATACAGTAAACCTGCACTGGTGCATCGGAATCTAATACTGGTCTCCCAGGTGCCGCTCAAAGCACAACTCTTAGAAGATTCACTTTTCTTGTACTTAAGTCGGCATTGTGCCTTTGATATTCAATTCCGATGCGATTTCTGTGTTTCATCATCAATGTGAAGGTCCAAGGGATACAGTAAACCTGCACTGGTGCATCGGAATCTACTACTGGTCTCCCAGGAGCCGCTCAAAGCGCAAACTCTTAGGAGACTCACTCTTCTTGTACTTAAGTCGGCATTGTGCCTTTTATATTCAATTCCGATGCGATTTCTGTGTTTCATCGTCAATGAGAAGTTCCATGGGATACAGTAAACCTGCACTGGTGCATCGGAATCTAATACTGGTCTCCCAGTAGCCGCTCAAAGCACAAACTCTTAGGAGACTCACTCTTCTTGTACTTAAGTCGGCATTGTGCCTTTGATATTCAATTCCGATGCGATTTCTGTGTTTCATCGTCAATGTGAAGGTCCAAGGGATACAGTAAACCTGCACTGGTGCATCGGATACTACTACTGGTCTCCCAGGAGCCAATCAAAGCAGAACTCTTAGAAGATTCACTCTTCTTGTACTTAAGTCGGCATTGTGCCTTTGATATTCAATTCCGATGCGATTTCTGTGTTTCATCGTCAATGTGAAGGTCCAAGGGATACAGTAAACCTGCACTGGTGCATCGGAATCCAATACTGGCCTCCCAAGGTGCCGCTCAAAGCACAAACCCTTAGAAGATTCACTCTTCTTGTACATAAGTCGGCATTGTGCCTTTTATATTCAATTCCGATGCGATTTCTGTGTTTCATTGTCAATGTGACGGTCCAAGGGATACAGTAAACCTGCACTGGTGCATCGGAATCTAATACTGGTCTCCCAGGAGCCGCTCAAAGCACAACTCTTAGAAAATTCACTCTTCTTGTACTTAAGTCGGCATTGTGCCTTTTATATTCAATTCCGATGCGATTTCTGTGTTTCATCGTCAATGTGAAGGTCCAAGGGATACAGTAAACCTGCACTGGTACGTCGGAATCCAATACTGGTCTCCCAGGAGCCGCTCAAAGCACAAACTCTTAGAAGATTCACTCTTCTTGTACTTAAGTCGGCACTGTGCCTTTTATATTCAATTCCGATGCGATTTCTGTGTTTCATCGTCAATGTGAAGGTCCAAGGGATACAGTAAACCTGCACTGTTGCATCGGAATCCAATACTGGTCTCCCAGGAGCCACTCAAAGCAGAACTCTTAGAAGATTCACTCCTCTTGTACTTAAGTCGGCATTGTGCCTTTGATATTCAATTCCGATGCGATTTCTGTGTTTCATCGTCAATGTGAAGGTCCAAGGGATACAGTAAACCTGCACTGGTGCATCGGATACTACTACTGGTCTCCCAGGAGCCAATCAAAGCAGAACTCTTAGAAGATTCACTCTTCTTGTACTTAAGTCGGCATTGTGCCTTTGATATTCAATTCCGATGCGATTTCTGTGTTTCATCGTCAATGTGAAGGTCCAAGGGATACAGTAAACCTGCACTGGTGCATCGGAATCCAATACTGGCCTCCCAAGGTGCCGCTCAAAGCACAAACCCTTAGAAGATTCACTCTTCTTGTACATAAGTCGGAATTGTGCCTTTTATATTCAATTCCGATTCGATTTCTGTGTTTCATTGTCAATGTGACGGTCCAAGGGATACAGTAAACCTGCACTGGTGCATCGGAATCTAATACTGGTCTCCCAGGAGCCGCTCAAAGCACAAACTCTGAGAAGATTCACTCTTCTTGTACTTAAGTCGGCATTGTGCCTTTTATATTCAATTCCGATGCGATTTCTGTGTTTCATCGTCAATGTGAAGGTCCAAGGGATACAGTAAACCTGCACTGGTGCGTCGGAATCCAATACTGGTCTCCCAGGAGCCGCTCAAAGCACAAACTCTTAGAAGATTCACTCTTCTTGTACTTAAGTCGGCACTGTGCCTTTTATATTCAATTCCGATGCGATTTCTGTGTTTCATCGTCAATGTGAAGGTCCAAGGGATACAGTAAACCTGCACTGGTGCATCGGATACTACTACTGGTCTCCCAGGAGCCAATCAAAGCAGAACTCTTAGAAGATTCACTCTTCTTGTACTTAAGTCGGCATTGTGCCTTTGATATTCAATTCCGATGCGATTTCTGTGTTTCATCGTCAATGTGAAGGTCCAAGGGATACAGTAAACCTGCACTGGTGCGTCGGAATCCAATACTGGTCTCCCAGGAGCCAATCAAAGCACAATCTCTTAGAAGATTCACTCTTCTTGTACTTAAGTCGGCACTGTGCCTTTTATATTCAATTCCGATACGATTTCTGTGTTTCATCGTCAATGTGAAGGTCCAAGGGATACAGTAAACCTCCACTGTTGCATCGGAATCCAATACTGGTCTCCCAGGAGCCACTCAAAGCAGAACTCTTAGAAGATTCACTCTTCTTGTACATAAGTCGGCATTGTGCCTTTCATATTCAATTCCGATGCGATTTCAGTGTTTCATTGTCAATGTGACGGTCCACGGGATGCAGTAAACCTGCACTGGTGCATCGGAATCTAATACTGGTCTCCCAGGAGCCGCTCAAAGCACAAACTCTTAGGAGACTCACTCTTCTTGTACTTAAGTCGGCATTGTGCCTTTGATATTCAATTCCGATGCGATTTCTGTGTTTCATCGTCAATGTGAAGGTCCAAGGGATACAGTAAACCTGCACTGGTGCATCGGAATCTACTACTGGTCTCCCAGGAGCCACTCAAAGCAGAACACTAAGAAGATTCACTCTTCTTGTACTTAAGTCGGCATTGTGCCTTTGATATTCAATTCCGATGCGATTTCTGTGTTTCATCGTCAATGTGAAGGTCCAAGGGATACAGTAAACATGCACTGGTGCATCGGAATCCAATACTGGTCTCCCAGGAGCCGCTCAAAGCACAAACTCTTAGAAGATTCACTCTTCTTGTACTTTAGTCGGAATTGTGCCTTTTATATTCAATTCCCGATGCGATTTCTGTGTTTCATCGACAATGTGAAGGTCCAAGGGATACAGTAAACGTGCACTGGTGCATCGGAATCCAATACTGGCCTCCCAGGAGCCGCTCAAAGCACAAACTCGTAGAAGATTCACTCTTCTTGTACTTAAGTCGGCACTGTGCCTTTGATATTCAATTCCGATGCGATTTCTGTGTTTCATCGTCAATGTGAAGGTCCAAAGGATACAGTAAACCTGCACTGGTGCGTCGGAATCCAATACTGGTCTCCCAGGAGCCGCTCAAAGCACAAACTCTTAGAAGATTCACTCTTCCTGTACTTAAGTCGGCACTGTGCCTTTTATATTCAATTCCGATGCGATTTCTGTGTTTCATCGTCAATGTGAAGGTCCAAGGGATACAGTAAACCTGCACTGTTGCATCGGAATCCAAAGCTGGTCTCCCAGGAGCCAATCAAAGCAGAACTCTTAGAAGATTCACTCCTCTTGTACTTAAGTCGGCATTGTGCCTTTGATATTCAATTCCGATGCGATTTCTGTGTTTCATCGTCAATGTGAAGGTCCAAGGGATACAGTAAACCTGCACTGGTGCATCGGAATCTACTACTGGTCTCCCAGGAGCCACTCAAAGCAGAACACTTAGAAGATTCACTCTTCTTGTACTTAAGTCGGCATTGTGCCTTTGAAATTCAATTCCGATGCGATTTCTGTGTTTCATCGTCAATGTGAAGGTCCAAGGGATACAGTAAACATGCACTGGTGCATCGGAATCCAATACTGGTCTCCCAGGAGCCGCTCAAAGCACAAACTCTTAGAAGATTCACTCTTCTTGTACTTTAGTCGGAATTGTGCCTTTTATATTCAATTCCCGATGCGATTTCTGTGTTTCATCGACAATGTGAAGGTCCAAGGGATACAGTAAACGTGCACTGGTGCATCGGAATCCAATACTGGCCTCCCAGGAGCCGCTCAAAGCACAAACTCGTAGAAGATTCACTCTTCTTGTACTTAAGTCGGCACTGTGCCTTTTATATGCAATTCCGATGCGATTTCTGTGTTTCATCGTCAATGTGAAGGTCCAAGGGATACAGTAAACCTGCACTGGTGCATCGGAATCTAATACTGGTCTCCCAGGAGCCGCTCAAAGCACAAACTCTTAGGAGACTCACTCTTCTTGTACTTAAGTCGGCATTGTGCCTTTGATATTCAATTCCGATGCGATTTCTGTGTTTCATCATCAATGTGAAGGTCCAAGGGATACAGTAAACCTGCACTGGTGCATCGGAATCTACTACTGGCCTCCCAGGACCCACTCAAAGCAGAACTCTTAGAAGATTCACTCTTCTTGCACTTAAGTCGGCATTGTGCCTTTGATATTCAATTCCGATGCGATTTCTGTGTTTCATCGTCAATGTGAAGGTCCAAGGGATACAGTAAACCTGCACTGGTGCATCGGAATTCAATACTGGCCTCCCAAGGTGCCGCTCAAAGCACAACCCTTAGAAGTTACACTCATCTTGTACATAAGTCGGCATTGTGCCTTTTATATTCAATTCCGATGCGATTTCTGTGTTTCATTGTCAATGTGATGGTCCAAGGGATACAGTAAACCTGCACTGGTGCATCGGAATCTAATTCTGGTCTCCCAGGAGCCGCTCAAAGCACAACTCTTAGAAAATTCACTCTTCTTGTACTTAAGTCGGCATTGTGCCTTTTATATTCAATTCCGATGCGATTTCTGTGTTTCATCGTCAATGTGAAGGTCCAAGGGATACAGTAAACCTGCACTGGTGCATCGGAATCTAATACTGGTCTCCCAGGTGCCGCTCAAAGCACAACTCTTAGAAGATTCACTTTTCTTGTACTTAAGTCGGCATTGTGCCTTTGATATTCAATTCCGATGCGATTTCTGTGTTTCATCATCAATGTGAAGGTCCAAGGGATACAGTAAACCTGCACTGGTGCATCGGAATCTACTACTGGTCTCCCAGGAGCCGCTCAAAGCGCAAACTCTTAGGAGACTCACTCTTCTTGTACTTAAGTCGGCATTGTGCCTTTTATATTCAATTCCGATGCGATTTCTGTGTTTCATCGTCAATGTGAAGTTCCATGGGATACAGTAAACCTGCACTGGTGCATCGGAATCTAATACTGGTCTCCCAGTAGCCGCTCAAAGCACAAACTCTTAGGAGACTCACTCTTCTTGTACTTAAGTCGGCATTGTGCCTTTGATATTCAATTCCGATGCGATTTCTGTGTTTCATCGTCAATGTGAAGGTCCAAGGGATACAGTAAACCTGCACTGGTGCATCGGATACTACTACTGGTCTCCCAGGAGCCAATCAAAGCAGAACTCTTAGAAGATTCACTCTTCTTGTACTTAAGTCGGCATTGTGCCTTTGATATTCAATTCCGATGCGATTTCTGTGTTTCATCGTCAATGTGAAGGTCCAAGGGATACAGTAAACCTGCACTGGTGCATCGGAATCCAATACTGGCCTCCCAAGGTGCCGCTCAAAGCACAAACCCTTAGAAGATTCACTCTTCTTGTACATAAGTCGGCATTGTGCCTTTTATATTCAATTCCGATGCGATTTCTGTGTTTCATTGTCAATGTGACGGTCCAAGGGATACAGTAAACCTGCACTGGTGCATCGGAATCTAATACTGGTCTCCCAGGAGCCGCTCAAAGCACAACTCTTAGAAAATTCACTCTTCTTGTACTTAAGTCGGCATTGTGCCTTTTATATTCAATTCCGATGCGATTTCTGTGTTTCATCGTCAATGTGAAGGTCCAAGGGATACAGTAAACCTGCACTGGTACGTCGGAATCCAATACTGGTCTCCCAGGAGCCGCTCAAAGCACAAACTCTTAGAAGATTCACTCTTCTTGTACTTAAGTCGGCACTGTGCCTTTTATATTCAATTCCGATGCGATTTCTGTGTTTCATCGTCAATGTGAAGGTCCAAGGGATACAGTAAACCTGCACTGTTGCATCGGAATCCAATACTGGTCTCCCAGGAGCCACTCAAAGCAGAACTCTTAGAAGATTCACTCCTCTTGTACTTAAGTCGGCATTGTGCCTTTGATATTCAATTCCGATGCGATTTCTGTGTTTCATCGTCAATGTGAAGGTCCAAGGGATACAGTAAACCTGCACTGGTGCATCGGATACTACTACTGGTCTCCCAGGAGCCAATCAAAGCAGAACTCTTAGAAGATTCACTCTTCTTGTACTTAAGTCGGCATTGTGCCTTTGATATTCAATTCCGATGCGATTTCTGTGTTTCATCGTCAATGTGAAGGTCCAAGGGATACAGTAAACCTGCACTGGTGCATCGGAATCCAATACTGGCCTCCCAAGGTGCCGCTCAAAGCACAAACCCTTAGAAGATTCACTCTTCTTGTACATAAGTCGGAATTGTGCCTTTTATATTCAATTCCGATTCGATTTCTGTGTTTCATTGTCAATGTGACGGTCCAAGGGACACAGTAAACCTGCACTGGTGCATCGGAATCTAATACTGGTCTCCCAGGAGCCGCTCAAAGCACAAACTCTGAGAAGATTCACTCTTCTTGTACTTAAGTCGGCACTGTGCCTTTTATATTCAATTCCGATGCGATTTCTGTGTTTCATCGTCAATGTGAAGGTCCAAGGGATACAGTAAACCTGCACTGGTGCGTCGGAATCCAATACTGGTCTCCCAGGAGCCGCTCAAAGCACAAACTCTTAGAAGATTCACTCTTCTTGTACTTAAGTCGGCACTGTGCCTTTTATATTCAATTCCGATGCGATTTCTGTGTTTCATCGTCAATGTGAAGGTCCAAGGGATACAGTAAACCTGCACTGGTGCATCGGATACTACTACTGGTCTCCCAGGAGCCAATCAAAGCAGAACTCTTAGAAGATTCACTCTTCTTGTACTTAAGTCGGCATTGTGCCTTTGATATTCAATTCCGATGCGATTTCTGTGTTTCATCGTCAATGTGAAGGTCCAAGGGATACAGTAAACCTGCACTGGTGCGTCGGAATCCAATACTGGTCTCCCAGGAGCCAATCAAAGCACAATCTCTTAGAAGATTCACTCTTCTTGTACTTAAGTCGGCACTGTGCCTTTTATATTCAATTCCGATACGATTTCTGTGTTTCATCGTCAATGCGAAGGTCCAAGGGATACAGTAAACCTCCACTGTTGCATCGGAATCCAATACTGGTCTCCCAGGAGCCACTCAAAGCAGAACTCTTAGAAGATTCACTCTTCTTGTACATAAGTCGGCATTGTGCCTTTCATATTCAATTCCGATGCGATTTCAGTGTTTCATTGTCAATGTGACGGTCCACGGGATGCAGTAAACCTGCACTGGTGCATCGGAATCTAATACTGGTCTCCCAGGAGCCGCTCAAAGCACAAACTCTTAGGAGACTCACTCTTCTTGTACTTAAGTCGGCATTGTGCCTTTGATATTCAATTCCGATGCGATTTCTGTGTTTCATCGTCAATGTGAAGGTCCAAGGGATACAGTAAACCTGCACTGGTGCATCGGAATCTACTACTGGTCTCCCAGGAGCCACTCAAAGCAGAACACTAAGAAGATTCACTCTTCTTGTACTTAAGTCGGCATTGTGCCTTTGATATTCAATTCCGATGCGATTTCTGTGTTTCATCGTCAATGTGAAGGTCCAAGGGATACAGTAAACATGCACTGGTGCATCGGAATCCAATACTGGTCTCCCAGGAGCCGCTCAAAGCACAAACTCTTAGAAGATTCACTCTTCTTGTACTTTAGTCGGAATTGTGCCTTTTATATTCAATTCCCGATGCGATTTCTGTGTTTCATCGACAATGTGAAGGTCCAAGGGATACAGTAAACGTGCACTGGTGCATCGGAATCCAATACTGGCCTCCCAGGAGCCGCTCAAAGCACAAACTCGTAGAAGATTCACTCTTATTGTACTTAAGTCGGCACTGTGCCTTTGATATTCAATTCCGATGCGATTTCTGTGTTTCATCGTCAATGTGAAGGTCCAAAGGATACAGTAAACCTGCACTGGTGCATCGGAATCTAATACTGGTCTCCCAGGAGCCGCTCAAAGCACAAACTCTTAGGAGACTCACTCATCTTGTACTTAAGTCGGCATTGTGCCTTTGATATTCAATTCCGATGCGATTTCTGTGTTTCATCATCAATGTGAAGGTCCAAGGGATACAGTAAACCTGCACTGGTGCATCGGAATCTACTACTGGCCTCCCAGGACCCACTCAAAGCAGAACTCTTAGAAGATTCACTCTTCTTGCACTTAAGTCGGCATTGTGCCTTTGATATTCAATTCCGATGCGATTTCTGTGTTTCATCGTCAATGTGAAGGTCCAAGGGATACAGTAAACCTGCACTGGTGCATCGGAATTCAATACTGGCCTCCCAAGGTGCCGCTCAAAGCACAACCCTTAGAAGTTACACTCATCTTGTACATAAGTCGGCATTGTGCCTTTTATATTCAATTCCGATGCGATTTCTGTGTTTCATTGTCAATGTGACGGTCCAAGGGATACAGTAAACCTGCACTGGTGCATCGGAATCTAATTCTGGTCTCCCAGGAGCCGCTCAAAGCACAACTCTTAGAAAATTCACTCTTCTTGTACTTAAGTCGGCATTGTGCCTTTTATATTCAATTCCGATGCGATTTCTGTGTTTCATCGTCAATGTGAAGGTCCAAGGGATACAGTAAACCTGCACTGGTGCATCGGAATCTAATACTGGTCTCCCAGGTGCCGCTCAAAGCACAACTCTTAGAAGATTCACTTTTCTTGTACTTAAGTCGGCATTGTGCCTTTGATATTCAATTCCGATGCGATTTCTGTGTTTCATCGTCAATGTGAAGGTCCAAGGGATACAGTAAACCTGCACTGGTGCATCGGAATCTACTACTGGTCTCCCAGGAGCCGCTCAAAGCGCAAACTCTTATCAGACTCACTCTTCTTGTACTTAAGTCGGCATTGTGCCTTTTATATTCAATTCCGATGCGATTTCTGTGTTTCATCGTCAATGTGAAGTTCCATGGGATACAGTAAACCTGCACTGGTGCATCGGAATCTAATACTGGTCTCCCAGGAGCCGCTCAAAGCACAAACTCTTAGGAGACTCACTCTTCTTGTACTTAAGTCGGCATTGTGCCTTTGATATTCAATTCCGATGCGATTTCTGTGTTTCATCGTCAATGTGAAGGTCCAAGGGATACAGTAGACCTGCACTGGTGCATCGGATACTACTACTGGTCTCCCAGGAGCCAATCAAAGCAGAACTCTTAGAAGATTCACTCGTCTTGTACTTAAGTCGGCATTGTGCCTTTGATATTCAATTCCGATGCGATTTCTGTGTTTCATCGTCAATGTGAAGGTCCAAGGGATACAGTAAACCTGCACTGGTGCATCGGAATCCAATACTGGCCTCCCAAGGTGCCGCTCAAAGCACAAACCCTTAGAAGATTCACTCTTCTTGTACATAAGTCGGCATTGTGCCTTTTATATTCAATTCCGATGCGATTTCTGTGTTTCATTGTCAATGTGACGGTCCAAGGGATACAGTAAACCGGCACTGGTGCATCGGAATCTAATCCTGGTCTCCCAGGAGCCGCTCAAAGCACAACTCTTAGAAAATTCACTCTTCTTGTACTTAAGTCGGCATTGTGCCTTTTATATTCAATTCCGATGCGATTTCTGTGTTTCATCGTCAATGTGAAGGTCCAAGGGATACAGTAAACCTGCACTGTTGCATCGGAATCCAATACTGGTCTCCCAGGAGCCACTCAAAGCAGAACTCTTAGAAGATTCACTCCTCTTGTACTTAAGTCGGCATTGTGCCTTTGATATTCAATTCCGATGCGATTTCTGTGTTTCATCGTCAATGTGAAGGTCCAAGGGATACAGTAAACCTGCACTGGTGCATCGGATACTACTACTGGTCTCCCAGGAGCCAATGAAAGCAGAACTCTTAGAAGATTCACTCTTCTTGTACTTAAGTCGGCATTGTGCCTTTGATATTCAATTCCGATGCGATTTCTGTGTTTCATCGTCAATGTGAAGGTCCAAGGGATACAGTAAACGTGCACTGGTGCATCGGAATCCAATACTGGCCTCCCAAGGTGCCGCTCAAAGCACAAACCCTTAGAAGATTCACTCTTCTTGTACATAAGTCGGCATTGTGCCTTTTATATTCAATTCCGATTCGATTTCTGTGTTTCATTGTCAATGTGACGGTCCAAGGGATACAGTAAACCTGCACTGGTGCATCGGAATCTAATACTGGTCTCCCAGGAGCCGCTCAAAGCACAAACTCTGAGAAGATTCACTCTTCTTGTACTTAAGTCGGCATTGTGCCTTTTATATTCAATTCCGATGCGATTTCTGTGTTTCATCGTCAATGTGAAGGTCCAAGGGATACAGTAAACCTGCACTGGTGCGTCGGAATCCAATACTGGTCTCCCAGGAGCCGCTCAAAGCACAAACTCTTAGGAGATTCACTCTTCCTGTACTTAAGTCGGCACTGTGCCTTTTATATTCAATTCCGATGCGATTTCTGTGTTTCATCGTCAATGTGAAGGTCCAAGGGATACAGTAAACCTGCACTGTTGCATCGGAATCCAATACTGGTCTCCCAGGAGCCACTCAAAGCAGAACTCTTAGAAGATTCACTCCTCTTGTACTTAAGTCGGCATTGTGCCTTTGATATTCAATTCCGATGCGATTTCTGTGTTTCATCGTCAATGTGAAGGTCCAAGGGATACAGTAAACCTGCACTGGTGCATCGGAATCTACTACTGGTCTCCCAGGAGCCACTCAAAGCAGAACACTTAGAAGATTCACTCTTCTTGTACTTAAGTCGGCATTGTGCCTTTGAAATTCAATTCCAATGCGATTTCTGTGTTTCATCGTCAATGTGAAGGTCCAAGGGATACAGTAAACATGCACTGGTGCATCGGAATCCAATACTGGTCTCCCAGGAGCCGCTCAAAGCACAAACTCTTAGAAGATTCACTCTTCTTGTACTTTAGTCGGAATTGTGCCTTTTATATTCAATTCCCGATGCGATTTCTGTGTTTCATCGACAATGTGAAGGTCCAAGGGATACAGTAAACGTGCACTGGTGCATCGGAATCCAATACTGGCCTCCCAGGAGCCGCTCAAAGCACAAACTCGTAGAAGATTCACTCTTCTTGTACTTAAGTCGGCACTGTGCCTTTTATATTCAATTCCGATGCGATTTCTGTGTTTCATCGTCAATGTGAAGGTCCAAGGGATACAGTAAACCTGCACTGGTGCATCGGAATCTAATACTGGTCTCCCAGGAGCCGCTCAAAGCACAAACTCTTAGGAGACTCACTCTTCTTGTACTTAAGTCGGCATTGTGCCTTTGATATTCAATTCCGATGCGATTTCTGTGTTTCATCATCAATGTGAAGGTCCAAGGGATACAGTAAACCTGCACTGGTGCATCGGAATCTACTACTGGCCTCCCAGGACCCACTCAAAGCAGAACTCTTAGAAGATTCACTCTTCTTGCACTTAAGTCGGCATTGTGCCTTTGATATTCAATTCCGATGCGATTTCTGTGTTTCATCGTCAATGTGAAGGTCCAAGGGATACAGTAAACCTGCACTGGTGCATCGGAATTCAATACTGGCCTCCCAAGGTGCCGCTCAAAGCACAACCCTTAGAAGTTACACTCATCTTGTACATAAGTCGGCATTGTGCCTTTTATATTCAATTCCGATGCGATTTCTGTGTTTCATTGTCAATGTGACGGTCCAAGGGATACAGTAAACCTGCACTGGTGCATCGGAATCTAATTCTGGTCTCCCAGGAGCCGCTCAAAGCACAACTCTTAGAAAATTCACTCTTCTTGTACTTAAGTCGGCATTGTGCCTTTTATATTCAATTCCGATGCGATTTCTGTGTATCATCGTCAATGTGAAGGTCCAAGGGATACAGTAAACCTGCACTGGTGCATCGGAATCTAATACTGGTCTCCCAGGTGCCGCTCAAAGCACAACTCTTAGAAGATTCACTTTTCTTGTACTTAAGTCGGCATTGTGCCTTTGATATTCAATTCCGATGCGATTTCTGTGTTTCATCGTCAATGTGAAGGTCCAAGGGATACAGTAAACCTGCACTGGTGCATCGGAATCTACTACTGGTCTCCCAGGAGCCGCTCAAAGCGCAAACTCTTAGGAGACTCACTCTTCTTGTACTTAAGTCGGCATTGTGCCTTTTATATTCAATTCCGATGCGATTTCTGTGTTTCATCGTCAATGTGAAGTTCCATGGGATACAGTAAACCTGCACTGGTGCATCGGAATCTAATACTGGTCTCCCAGGAGCCGCTCAAAGCACAAACTCTTAGGAGACTCACTCTTCTTGTACTTAAGTCGGCATTGTGCCTTTGATATTCAATTCCGATGCGATTTCTGTGTTTCATCGTCAATGTGAAGGTCCAAGGGATACAGTAAACCTGCACTGGTGCATCGGATACTACTACTGGTCTCCCAGGAGCCAATCAAAGCAGAACTCTTAGAAGATTCACTCTTCTTGTACTTAAGTCGGCATTGTGCCTTTGATATTCAATTCCGATGCGATTTCTGTGTTTCATCGTCAATGTGAAGGTCCAAGGGATACAGTAAACCTGCACTGGTGCATCGGAATCCAATACTGGCCTCCCAAGGTGCCGCTCAAAGCACAAACCCTTAGAAGATTCACTCTTCTTGTACATAAGTCGGCATTGTGCCTTTTATATTCAATTCCGATGCGATTTCTGTGTTTCATTGTCAATGTGACGGTCCAAGGGATACAGTAAACCTGCACTGGTGCATCGGAATCTAATACTGGTCTCCCAGGAGCCGCTCAAAGCACAACTCTTAGAAAATTCACTCTTCTTGTACTTAAGTCGGCATTGTGCATTTTATATTCAATTCCGATGCGATTTCTGTGTTTCATCGTCAATGTGAAGGTCCAAGGGATACAGTAAACCTGCACTGGTACGTCGGAATCCAATACTGGTCTCCCAGGAGCCGCTCAAAGCACAAACTCTTAGAAGATTCACTCTTCTTGTACTTAAGTCGGCACTGTGCCTTTTATATTCAATTCCGATGCGATTTCTGTGTTTCATCGTCAATGTGAAGGTCCAAGGGATACAGTAAACCGGCACTGTTGCATCGGAATCCAATACTGGTCTCCCAGGAGCCACTCAAAGCAGAACTCTTAGAAGATTCACTCCTCTTGTACTTAAGTCGGCATTGTGCCTTTGATATTCAATTCCGATGCGATTTCTGTGTTTCATCGTCAATGTGAAGGTCCAAGGGATACAGTAAACCTGCACTGGTGCATCGGATACTACTACTGGTCTCCCAGGAGCCAATCAAAGCAGAACTCTTAGAAGATTCACTCTTCTTGTACTTAAGTCGGCATTGTGCCTTTGATATTCAATTCCGATGCGATTTCTGTGTTTCATCGTCAATGTGAAGGTCCAAGGGATACAGTAAACCTGCACTGGTGCATCGGAATCCAATACTGGCCTCCCAAGGTGCCGCTCAAAGCACAAACCCTTAGAAGATTCACTCTTCTTGTACATAAGTCGGCATTGTGCCTTTTATATTCAATTCCGTTGCGATTTCTGTGTTTCATTGTCAATGTGACGGTCCAAGGGATACAGTAAACCTGCACTGGTGCATCGGAATCTAATACTGGTCTCCCAGGAGCCGCTCAAAGCACAACTCTTAGAAAATTCACTCTTCTTGTACTTAAGTCGGCATTGTGCCTTTTATATTCAATTCCGATGCGATTTCTGTGTTTCATCGTCAATGTGAAGGTCCAAGGGATACAGTAAACCTGCACTGGTACGTCGGAATCCAATACTGGTCTCCCAGGAGCCGCTCAAAGCACAAACTCTTAGAAGATTCACTCTTCTTGTACTTAAGTCGGCACTGTGCCTTTTATATTCAATTCCGATGCGATTTCTGTGTTTCATCGTCAATGTGAAGGTCCAAGGGATACAGTAAACCTGCACTGTTGCATCGGAATCCAATACTGGTCTCCCAGGAGCCACTCAAAGCAGAACTCTTACAAGATTCACTCCTCTTGTACTTAAGTCGGCATTGTGCCTTTGATATTCAATTCCGATGCGATTTCTGTGTTTCATCGTCAATGTGAAGGTCCAAGGGATACAGTAAACCTGCACTGGTGCATCGGAATCCAATACTGGCCTCCCAAGGTGCCGCTCAAAGCACAAACCCTTAGAAGATTCACTCTTCTTGTACATAAGTCGGCATTGTGCCTTTTATATTCAATTCCGATGCGATTTCTGTGTTTCATTGTCAATGTGACGGTCCAAGGGATACAGTAAACCTGCACTGGTGCATCGGAATCTAATACTGGTCTCCCAGGAGCCGCTCAAAGCACAACTCTTAGAAAATTCACTCTTCTTGTACTTAAGTCGGCATTGTGCATTTTATATTCAATTCCGATGCGATTTCTGTGTTTCATCATCAATGTGAAGGTCCAAGGGATACAGTAAACCTGCACTGGTGCATCGGAATCTACTACTGGCCTCCCAGGACCCACTCAAAGCAGAACTCTTAGAAGATTCACTCTTCTTGCACTTAAGTCGGCATTGTGCCTTTGATATTCAATTCCGATGCGATTTCTGTGTTTCATCGTCAATGTGAAGGTCCAAGGGATACAGTAAACCTGCACTGGTGCATCGGAATTCAATACTGGCCTCCCAAGGTGCCGCTCAAAGCACAACCCTTAGAAGTTACACTCATCTTGTACATAAGTCGGCATTGTGCCTTTTATATTCAATTCCGATGCGATTTCTGTGTTTCATTGTCAATGTGACGGTCCAAGGGATACAGTAAACCTGCACTGGTGCATCGGAATCTAATTCTGGTCTCCCAGGAGCCGCTCAAAGCACAACTCTTAGAAAATTCACTCTTCTTGTACTTAAGTCGGCATTGTGCCTTTTATATTCAATTCCGATGCGATTTCTGTGTATCATCGTCAATGTGAAGGTCCAAGGGATACAGTAAACCTGCACTGGTGCATCGGAATCTAATACTGGTCTCCCAGGTGCCGCTCAAAGCACAACTCTTAGAAGATTCACTTTTCTTGTACTTAAGTCGGCATTGTGCCTTTGATATTCAATTCCGATGCGATTTCTGTGTTTCATCGTCAATGTGAAGGTCCAAGGGATACAGTAAACCTGCACTGGTGCATCGGAATCTACTACTGGTCTCCCAGGAGCCGCTCAAAGCGCAAACTCTTAGGAGACTCACTCTTCTTGTACTTAAGTCGGCATTGTGCCTTTTATATTCAATTCCGATGCGATTTCTGTGTTTCATCGTCAATGTGAAGTTCCATGGGATACAGTAAACCTGCACTTGTGCATCGGAATCTAATACTGGTCTCCCAGGAGCCGCTCAAAGCACAAACTCTTAGGAGACTCACTCTTCTTGTACTTAAGTCGGCATTGTGCCTTTGATATTCAATTCCGATGCGATTTCTGTGTTTCATCGTCAATGTGAAGGTCCAAGGGATACAGTAAACCTGCACTGGTGCATCGGATACTACTACTGGTCTCCCAGGAGCCAATCAAAGCAGAACTCTTAGAAGATTCACTCTTCTTGTACTTAAGTCGGCATTGTGCCTTTGATATTCAATTCCGATGCGATTTCTGTGTTTCATCGTCAATGTGAAGGTCCAAGGGATACAGTAAACCTGCACTGGTGCATCGGAATCCAATACTGGCCTCCCAAGGTGCCGCTCAAAGCACAAACCCTTAGAAGATTCACTCTTCTTGTACATAAGTCGGCATTGTGCCTTTGATATTCAATTCCGATGCGATTTCTGTGTTTCATTGTCAATGTGACGGTCCAAGGGATACAGTAAACCTGCACTGGTGCATCGGAATCTAATACTGGTCTCCCAGGAGCCGCTCAAAGCACAACTCTTAGAAAATTCACTCTTCTTGTACTTAAGTCGGCATTGTGCATTTTATATTCAATTCCGATGCGATTTCTGTGTTTCATCGTCAATGTGAAGGTCCAAGGGATACAGTAAACCTGCACTGGTACGTCGGAATCCAATACTGGTCTCCCAGGAGCCGCTCAAAGCACAAACTCTTAGAAGATTCACTCTTCTTGTACTTAAGTCGGCACTGTGCCTTTTATATTCAATTCCGATGCGATTTCTGTGTTTCATCGTCAATGTGAAGGTCCAAGGGATACAGTAAACCGGCACTGTTGCATCGGAATCCAATACTGGTCTCCCAGGAGCCACTCAAAGCAGAACTCTTAGAAGATTCACTCCTCTTGTACTTAAGTCGGCATTGTGCCTTTGATATTCAATTCCGATGCGATTTCTGTGTTTCATCGTCAATGTGAAGGTCCAAGGGATACAGTAAACCTGCACTGGTGCATCGGATACTACTACTGGTCTCCCAGGAGCCAATCAAAGCAGAACTCTTAGAAGATTCACTCTTCTTGTACTTAAGTCGGCATTGTGCCTTTGATATTCAATTCCGATGCGATTTCTGTGTTTCATCGTCAATGTGAAGGTCCAAGGGATACAGTAAACCTGCACTGGTGCATCGGAATCCAATACTGGCCTCCCAAGGTGCCGCTCAAAGCACAAACCCTTAGAAGATTCACTCTTCTTGTACATAAGTCGGCATTGTGCCTTTTATATTCAATTCCGTTGCGATTTCTGTGTTTCATTGTCAATGTGACGGTCCAAGGGATACAGTAAACCTGCACTGGTGCATCGGAATCTAATACTGGTCTCCCAGGAGCCGCTCAAAGCACAACTCTTAGAAAATTCACTCTTCTTGTACTTAAGTCGGCATTGTGCCTTTTATATTCAATTCCGATGCGATTTCTGTGTTTCATCGTCAATGTGAAGGTCCAAGGGATACAGTAAACCTGCACTGGTACGTCGGAATCCAATACTGGTCTCCCAGGAGCCGCTCAAAGCACAAACTCTTAGAAGATTCACTCTTCTTGTACTTAAGTCGGCACTGTGCCTTTTATATTCAATTCCGATGCGATTTCTGTGTTTCATCGTCAATGTGAAGGTCCAAGGGATACAGTAAACCTGCACTGTTGCATCGGAATCCAATACTGGTCTCCCAGGAGCCACTCAAAGCAGAACTCTTACAAGATTCACTCCTCTTGTACTTAAGTCGGCATTGTGCCTTTGATATTCAATTCCGATGCGATTTCTGTGTTTCATCGTCAATGTGAAGGTCCAAGGGATACAGTAAACCTGCACTGGTGCATCGGATACTACTACTGGTCTCCCAGGAGCCAATCAAAGCAGAACCCTTAGAAGATTCACTCTTCTTGTACTTAAGTCGGCATTGTGCCTTTGATATTCAATTCCGATGCGATTTCTGTGTTTCATCGTCAATGTGAAGGTCCAAGGGATACAGTAAACCTGCACTGGTGCATCTGAATTCAATACTGGTCTCCCAGGAGCCACTCAAAGCAGAACTCTTAGAAGATTCACTCTTCTTGTACTTAAGTCGGCATTGTGCCTTTTATATTCAATTCCGATGCGATTTCCGTGTTTCATCGTCAATGTGAAGGTCCAAGGGATACAGTAAACCTGCACTGGTGCATCGGAATCCAATACTGGTCTCCCAGGTGCCGCTCAAAGCACAGACCCTTAGAAGAGTCACTCTTCTAGTATTTAAGTCGGCATTGTGCCTTTTATATTCAATTCCGATGCGATTTCTGTGTTTCATCGTCAATGTGAAGGTCCAAGGGATACAGTAAACCTGCACTGGTGCATCGGAATCCAATACTGGTCTCCCAGGAGCCGCTCAAAGCACAAACTCTTAGGAGACCTACTCTTCTTGTACTTAAGTCGGCATTGTGCCTTTGATATTCAATTCCGATGCGATTTCTGTGTTTCATCGTCAATGTGAAGGTCCAAGGGATACAGTAAACCTGCACTGGTGCATCGGAATCTAATACTGGTCTCCCAGGTGCCGCTCAAAGCACAACTCTTAGAAGATTCACTTTTCTTGTACTTAAGTCGGCATTGTGCTTTTTATATTCACTTCCGATGCGATTTCTGTGTTTCATCGGCAATGTCAAGGTCCAAGGGATACAGTAAACCTGCACTGGTGCATCGGAATCTAATTCTGGTCTCCCAGGAGCCGCTCAAAGCACAAACTCTTAGGAGACTCACTCTTCTTGTACTTAAGTCGGCATTGTGCCTTTTATATTCAATTCCGATGCGATTTCTGTGTTTCATCGTCAATGTGAAGGTCCATGGTATACAGTAAAGCTGCACTGGTGCATCGGAATCTAATACTGGTCTCCCAGGAGCCGCTCAAAGCACAAACTCTTAGGAGACTCACTCTTCTTGTACTTAAGTCGGCATTGTTCCTTTTATATTCAATTCCGATGCGATTTCTGTGTTTCATCATCAATGTGAAGGTCCAAGGGATACAGTAAACCTGCACTGGTGCATCGGAATCTACTACTGCCTCCCAGGAGCCACTCAAAGCAGAACTCTTAGAAGATTCACTCTTCTTGTACTTAAGTCGGCATTGTGCCTTTGATATTCAATTCCGATGCGATTTCTGTGTTTCATCGTCAATGTGAAGGTCCAAGGGATACAGTAAACCTGCACTGGTGCATCGGAATCCAATACTGGCCTCCCAAGGTGCCGCTAAAAGCACAAACCCTTAGAAGATTCACTCTTCTTGTACATAAGTCGGCATTGTGCCTTTTATATTCAATTCCGATGCGATTTCTGTGTTTCATTGTCAATGTGACGGTCCAAGTGATACAGTAAACCTGCACTGGTGCATCGGAATCTAATTCTGGTCTCCCAGGAGCCGCTCAAAGCAGAACTCTTAGAAGATTCACTCTTCTTGTACTTAAGTCGACATTGTGCCTTTGATATTCAATTCCGATGCGATTTCTGTGTTTCATCATCAATGTGAAGGTCCAAGGGATGCAGTAAACCTGCACTGGTGCATCGGAATCCAATACTGGCCTCCCAAGGTGCCGCTAAAAGCACAAACCCTTAGAAGATTCACTCTTCTTGTACATAATTCGGCATTGTGCCTTTTATATTCAATTCCGATGCGATTTCTGTGTATCATTGTCAATGTGACGGTCCAAGTTATACAGTAAACCTGCACTGGTGCATCGGAATCTAATTCTGGTCTCCCAGGTGCCGCTCAAAGCACAACTCTTAGAAGATTCACTTTTCTTGTACTTAAGTCGGCATTGTGCCTTTGATATTCAATTCCGATGCGATTTCTGTGTTTCATCGTCAATGTGAAGGTCCAAGGGATACAGTAAACCTGCACTGGTGCATCGGAATCTAATACTGGTCTCCCAGGAGCCGCTCAAAGCACAAACTCTTAGGAGACTCACTCTTCTTGTACTTAAGTCGGCATTGTGCCTTTTACATTCAATTCCGATGCGATTTCTGTGTTTCATCGTCAATGTGAAGGTCCAAGGGATACAGTAAACCTGCACTGGTGCATCGGAATCCAATACTGGTCTCCCAGGAGCCGCTCAAAGCACAAACTCTTAGGAGACCTACTCTTCGTGTACTTAAGTCGGCATTGTGCCTTTGATATTCAATTCCGATGCGATTTCTGTGTTTCATCGTCAATGTGAAGGTCCAAGGGATACAGTAAACCTGCACTGGTGCATCGGAATCTAATACTGGTCTCCCAGGTGCCGCTCAAAGCACAACTCTTAGAAGATTCACTTTTCTTGTACTTAAGTCGGCATTGTGCCTTTAATATTCAATTCCGATGCGATTTCTGTGTATCATCGTCAATGTGAAGGTCCAAGGGATACAGTAAACCTGCACTGGTGCATCGGAATCTAATACTGGTCTCCCAGGAGCCGCTCAAAGCACAAACTCTTAGGAGACTCACTCTTCTTGTACTTAAGTCGGCATTGTGCCTTTTATATTCAATTCCGATGCGATTTCTGTGTTTCATCGTCAATGTGAAGGTCCATGGGATACAGTAAACCTGCACTGGTGCATCGGAATCTAATACTGGTCTCCCAGGAGCCGCTCAAAGCACAAACTCTTAGGAGACTCACTCTTCTTGTACTTAAGTCGGCATTGTTCCTTTTATATTCAATTCCGATGCGATTTCTGTGTTTCATCATCAATGTGAAGGTCCAAGGGATACAGTAAACCTGCACTGGTGCATCGGAATCTACTACTGCCTCCCAGGAGCCACTCAAAGCAGAACTCTTAGAAGATTCACTCTTCTTGTACTTAAGTCGGCATTGTGCCTTTGATATTCAATTCCGATGCAATTTCTGTGTTTCATCGTCAATGTGAAGGTCCAAGGGATACAGTAAACCTGCACTGGTGCATCGGAATCCAATACTGGCCTCCCAAGGTGCCGCTAAAAGCACAAACCCTTAGAAGATTCACTCTTCTTGTACATAAGTCGGCATTGTGCCTTTTATATTCAATTCCGATGCGATTTCTATGTTTCATCATCAATGTGAAGGTCCATGGGATACAGTAAACCTGCACTGGTGCATCGGAATCCAATACTGGTCTCCCAGGAGCCGCTCAAAACACAAACTCGTAGAAGATTCACTCTTCTTGTACTTAAGTCGGCACTGTGCCTTTTATATTCAATTCCGATGCGATTTCTGTGTTTCATCGTCAATGTGAAGGTCCAAGGGATACAGTAAACCTGCACTGGTGCATCGGAATGCAATACTGGTCTCCCAGGAGCCGCTCAAAGCAGAACTCTTAGAAGAATAACTCTTCTTGTACTTAAGTCGGCATTGTGCCTTTGATATTCAATTCCGATGCGATTTCTGTGTTTCATCGTCAATGTGAAGGTCCAAGGGATACATTAAACCTGCACTGGTGCATCGGAATCTACTACTGGTCTCCCAGTTGCCACTCAAAGCAGAACTCTTAGAAGATTTACTCTTCTTGTACTTAAGTCGACATTGAGCCTTTGATATTCAATTCCGATGCGATTTCTGTGTTTCATCGTCAATGTGAAGGTCCAAGGGATACAGTAAACCTGCACTGGTGCATCGGAATCCAATACTGGTCTCCCAGGAGCCGCTCAAAGCACAAACTCTTAGAAGATTCACACTTCTTGTACTTAAGTCGGAATTGTGCCTTTTATATTCATTTCCGATGCTATTTCTGTGTTTCATCGTCAATGTGAAGGTCCAAGGGATACAGTAAACCTGCACTGGTGCATCGGAAACGAATACTGGTCTCCCAGGAGCCGCTCAAAGCACAAACTCGTAGAAGACTCACTCTTCTTGTACTTAAGTCGGCACTGTGCCTTTTATATTCAATTCCGATGCGATTTCTGTGTTTCATCGTCAATGTGAAGGTCCAAGGGTTACAGTAAACCTGCACTGGTGCATCGGAATCCAATACTGGTCTCCCAGGAGCCACTCAAAGCACAAACTCTTAGAAGACTCACTCTTCTTGTACTTAAGTCGGCATTGTGCCTTTGATATTCAATTCCGATGCGATTTCTGTGTTTCATCGTCAATGTGAAGGTCCAAGGGATACAGTAAACCTGCACTGGTGCATCGGAAACCAATACTGGTCTCCCAGGTGCCGCTCAAAGCACCAACCCTTAGAAGATTCACTCTTCTTGTACATAAGTCGGCATTGTGCCTTTTATATTCAATTCTGATGCGATTTCTGTGTTTCATTGTCAATGTGAAGGTCCAAGGGATACAGTAAACATGCACTGGTGCATCGGAATCCAATACTGGTCTCCCAGGAGCCGCTCAAAGCACAAACTCTTAGAAGATTCACTCTTCTTGTACTTAAGTCGGAATTGTGCCTTTTATATTCAATTCCCGATGCGATTTCTGTGTTTCATCGACAATGTGAAGGTCCAAGGGATACAGTAAACGTGCACTGGTGCATCGGAATCCAATACTGGTCTCCCAGGAGCCGCTCAAAGCACAAACTCGTAGAAGATTCACTCTTCTTGTACTTAAGTCGGCACTGTGCCTTTTATATTCAATTCCGATGCGATTTCTGTGTTTCTTCGTCAATGTGAAGGTCCAAGGGATACAGTAAACCTGCACTGGTGCATCGGAATCTAATACTGGTCTCCCAGGAGCCGCTCAAAGCACAAACTCTTAGGAGACTCACTCTTCTTGTACTTAAGTCGGCATTGTGCCTTTGATATTCAATTCCGATGCGATTTCTGTGTTTCATCATCAATGTGAAGGTCCAAGGGATACAGTAAACCTGCACTGGTGCATCGGAATCTACTACTGGCCTCCCAGGACCCACTCAAAGCAGAACTCTTAGAAGATTCACTCTTGTTGTACTTAAGTCGGCATTGTGCATTTGATATTCAATTCCGATGCGATTTCTGTGTTTCATCGTCAATGTGAAGGTCCAAGGGATACAGTAAACCTTACTGGTGCATCGGAATTCAATACTGGCCTCCCAAGGTGCCGCTCAAAGCACAACCCTTAGAAGATACACTCATCTTGTACATAAGTCGGCATTGTGCCTTTTAAATTCAATTCCGATGCGATTTCTGTGTTTCATTGTCAATGTGACGGTCCAAGGGGAACAGTAAACCTGCACTGGTGCATCGGAATCTAATTCTGGTCTCCCAGGAGCCGCTCACAGCACAACTCTTAGAAAATTCACTCTTCTTGTACTTAAGTCGGCATTGTGCCTTTTATATTCAATTCCGATGCGATTTCTGTGTTTCATCGTCAATGTGAAGGTCCAAGGGATACAGTAAACCTCCACTGGTGCATCGGAATCTAATACTGGTCTCCCAGGTGCCGCTCAAAGCACAACTCTTAGAAGATTCACTTATCTTGTACTTAAGTCGGCATTGTGCCTTTGATATTCAATTCCGATGCGATTTCTGTGTTTCATCGTCAATGTGAAGGTCCAAGGGATACAGTAAACCTGCACTGGTGCGTCGGAATCCAATACTGGTCTCCCAGGAGCCGCTCAAAGCACAAACTCTTAGAAGATTCACTCTTCTTGTACTTAAGTCGGCACTGTGCCTTTTATATTCAATTCCGATGCGATTTCTGTGTTTCATCGTCAATGTGAAGGTCCAAGGGATACAGTAAACCTGCACTGGTGCAACGGAATCCAATACTGGTCCCCCAGGTGCCGCTCAAAGCACAAACCCTCAGAAGATTCACTCTTCTTGTACATAAGTCGGCATTTTGCCTTTCATATTCAATTCCGATGCGATTTCTGTGTTTCATCGTCAATGTGAAGGTCCAAGGGATGCAGTAAACCTGCACTGGTGCATCGGAATCTAATACTGGTCTCCCAGGAGCCGCTCAAAGCACAAACTCTTAGGAGACTCACTCTTCTTGTACTTAAGTCGGCATTGTGCCTTTGATATTCAATTCCGATGCGATTTCTGTGTTTCATCGTCAATGTGAAGGTCCAAGGGATACAGTAAACCTGCACTGGTGCATCGGAATCCAATACTGGTCTCCCAGGAGCCGCTCAAAGCACAAACTCTTAGAAGATTCACTCTTCTTGTACTTAAGTCGGCACCGTGCCTTTTATATTCAATTCCGATGCGATTTCTGTGTTTCATCGTCAATGTGAAGGTCCAAGGGATACAGTAAACCTGCACTGGTGCAACGGAATCCAATACTGGTTCCCCAGGTGCCGCTCAAAGCACAAACCCTCAGAAGATTCACTCTTCTTGTACATAAGTCGGCATTGTGCCTTTCATATTCAATTCCGATGCGATTTCTGTGTTTCATCGTCAATGTGAAGGTCCAAGGGATGCAGTAAACCTGCACTGGTGCATCGGAATCTAATACTGGTCTCCCAGGAGCCGCTCAAAGCACAAACTCTTAGGAGACTCACTCTTCTTGTACTTAAGTCGGCATTGTGCCTTTGATATTCAATTCCGATGCCATTTCTGTGTTTCATCGTCAATGTGAAGGTCCAAGGGATACAGTAAACCTGCACTGGTGCATCGGAATCTACTACTGGTCTCCCAGGAGCCACTCAAAGCAGAACACTTAGAAGATTCACTCTTCTTGTACTTAAGTCGGCATTGTGCCTTTGATATTCAATTCCGATGCGATTTCTGTGTTTCATCGTCAATGTGAAGGTCCATGGGATACAGTAAACCTGCACTGGTGCATCGGAATCCAATACTCGTCTCCCAGGAGCCGCTCAAAGCACAAACTCTTAGAAGATTCACCCTTCTTGTACTTAAGTCGGAATTGTGCCTTTTATATTCAATTCCGATGCGATTTCTGTGTTTCATCGTCAATGTGAAGGTCCAAGGGATACAGTAAACCTGCACTGGTGCATCGGAATCCAATACTGGTCTCCCAGGAGACGCTCAAAGCACAAACTCGTAGAAGATTCACTCTTCTTGTACTTAAGTCGGCACTGTGCCTTTTATATTCAATTCCGATGCGATTTCTGTGTTTCATCGTCAATGTGAAGGTCCAAGGGATACAGTAAACCTGCACTGGTGCATCGGAATTCAATACTGGTCTCCCAGGAGCCACTCAAAGCAGAACTCTTAGAAGATTCACTCTTCTTGTACTTAAGTCGGCATTGTGCCTTTGATATTCAATTCCGATGCGATTTCTGTGTTTCATCGTCAATGTGAAGGTCCAAGGGATACAGTAAACCTGCACTGGTGCATCGGAATCTACTACTGGTCTCCCAGGAGCCGCTCAAAGCGCAAACTCTTAGGAGACTCACTCTTCTTGTACTTAAGTCGGCATTGTGCCTTTTATATTCAATTCCAATGCGATTTCTGTGTTTCATCGTCAATGTGAAGTTCCATGGGATACAGTAAACCTGCACTGGTGCATCGGAATCTAATACTGGTCTCCCAGGAGCCGCTCAAAGCACAAACTCTTAGGAGACTCACTCTTCTTGTACTTAAGTCGGCATTGTGCCTTTGATATTCAATTCCGATGCGATTTCTGTGTTTCATCGTCAATGTGAAGGTCCAAGGGATACAGTAAACCTGCACTGGTGCATCAGATACTACTACTGGTATCCCAGGAGCCAATCAAAGCAGAACTCTTAGAAGATTCACTCTTCTTGTACTTAAGTCGGCATTGTGCCTTTGATATTCAATTCCGATGCGATTTCTGTGTTTCATCGTCAATGTGAAAGTCCAAGGGATACAGTAAACCTGCACTGGTGCATCGGAATCCAATACTGGCCTCCCAAGGTGCCGCTCAAAGCACAAACCCTTAGAAGATTCACTCTTCTTGTACATAAGTCGGCATTGTGCTTTTTATATTAAATTCCGATGCGATTTCTGTGTTTCATTGTCAATGTGACGGTCCAAGGGATACAGTAAACCTGCACTGGTGCATCGGAATCTAATACTGGTCTCCCAGGAGCCGCTCAAAGCACAACTCTTAGAAAATTCACTCTTCTTGTACTTAAGTCGGCATTGTGCCTTTTATATTCAATTCCGATGCGATTTCTGTGTTTCATCGTCAATGTGAAGGTCCAAGGGATACAGTAAACCTGCACTGGTGCGTCGGAATCCAATACTGGTCTCCCAGGAGCCGCTCAAAGCACAAACTCTTAGAAGATTCACTCTTCTTGTACTTAAGTCGGCACTGTGCCTTTTATATTCAATTCCGATGCGATTTCTGTGTTTCATCGTCAATGTGAAGGTCCAAGGGATACAGTAAACCTGCACTGGTGCAACGGAATCCAATACTGGTCCCCCAGGTGCCGCTCAAAGCACAAACCCTCAGAAGATTCACTCTTCTTGTACATAAGTCGGCATTGTGCCTTTCATATTCAATTCCGATGCGATTTCTGTGTTTCATCGTCAATGTGAAGGTCCAAGGGATGCAGTAAACCTGCACTGGTGCATCGGAATCCAATACTGGTCTCCCAGGAGCCGCTCAAAGCACAAACTCTTAGGAGACTCACTCTTCTTGCACTTAAGTCGGCATTGTGCCTTTGATATTCAATTCCGATGCGATTTCTGTGTTTCATCGTCAATGTGAAGGTCCAAGGGATACAGTAAACCTGCACTTGTGCATCGGAATCTAATACTGGTCTCCCAGGTGCCGCTCAAAGCAGAACTCTTAGAAGATTCACTCTTCTTGTACTTAAGTCGACATTGTGCCTTTGATATTCAATTCCGATGCGATTTCTGTATGTCATCGTCAATGTGAAGGTCCAAGGGATACAGTAAACCTACACTGGTGCATCGGAATCCAATACTGGTCTCCCAGGAGCCGCCCAAAGCACAAACTCTTAGAAGATTCACACTTCTTGTACTTAAGTCGGAATTGTGCCTTTTATATTGCATTCCGATGCGATTTCTGTGTTTCATCGTCAATGTGAAGGTCCAAGGGATACAGTAAACCTGCACTGGTGCATCGGATTCCAATACTGGTCTCCCAGGAGCCGCTCAAAACACAAACTCGTAGAAGATTCACTCTTCTTGTACTTAAGTCGGCACTGTGCCTTTTATATTCAATTCCGATGCGATTTCTGTGTTTCATCGTCAATGTGAAGGTCCAAGGGATACAGTAAACCTGCACTGGTGCATCGGAATCTACTACTGGTCTCCCAGGAGCCACTCAAACCAGAACACTTAGAAGATTCACACTTCTTGTACTGAAGTCGGCATTGTGCCTTTGATATTAAATTCCGATGCGATTTCTGTGTTTCATCGTCAATGTGAAGGTCCAAGGGATACAGTAAACCTGCACTGGTGCATCGGATTCCAATACTGGTCTCCCAAAAGCCGCTCAAAGCACAAACTCTTAGAAGATTCACCCTTCTTGTACTTAAGTCGGAGTTGTGCCTTTTATATTCAATTCCGATGCGATTTCTGTGTTTCATCGACAATGTGAAGGTCCAAGGGATACAGTAAACCTGCACTGGTGCATCGGAATCCAATACTGGTCTCCCAGGAGCCGCTCAGAGCACAAACTCGTAGAAGATTCACTCTTCTTGTACTTAAGTCGGCATTGTGCCTTTGATATTCAATTCCGATGCGATTTCTGTGTTTCATCGTCAATGTGAAGGTCCAAGGGATACAGTAAACCTGCACTGGTGCATCGGAATCCAATACTGGTCTCCCAGGTGCCGCTCAAAACATAAACCCTTAGAAGAGTCACTCTTCTTGTATTTAAGTCGGCATTGTGCCTTTTATATTCAATTCCGATGCGATTTCTGTGTTTCATCGTCAATGTGAAGGTCCAAGGGATACAGTAAACCTGCACTGGTGCATCGGAATCCAATACTGGTCTCCCAGGAGCCGCTCAAACCACAAACTCTTAGGAGACTCATTCTTCTTGTACTTAAGTCGGCATTGTGCCTTTGATATTCAATTCCGATGCGATTTCTGTGTTTCATCGTCAATGTGAAGGTCCAAGGGATACAGTAAACCTGCACTGGTGCATCGGAATCTAATACTGGTCTCCCAGGTGCCGCTCAAAGCACAACTCTTAGAAGATTCACTTTTCTTGTACTTAAGTCGGCATTTTGCCTTTGATATTCAATTCCGATGCGATTTCTGTGTTTCATCGTCAATGTGAAGGTCCAAGGGATACAGCAAACCTGCACTGGTGCATCGGAATCTAATACTGCTCTCCCAGGTGCCGCTCAAAGCACAAACTCTTAGGAGACTCACTCTTCTTGTACTTAAGTCGGCATTGTGCCTTTTATATTCAATTCCGATGCGATTTCTGTGTTTCATCGTCAATGTGAAGGTCCATGGGATACAGTAAACCTGCACTGGTGCATCGGAATCTAATACTGGTCTCCCAGGAGCCGCTCAAAGCACAAACTCTTAGGAGACTCACTCTTCTTGTACTTAAGTCGGCATTGTGCCTTTGATATTCAATTCCGATGCGATTTCTGTGTTTCATCATCAATGTGAAGGTCCAAGGGATACAGTAAACCTGCACTGGTGCATCGGAATCTACTACTGGCCTCCAAGGAGCCACTCAAAGCAGAACTCTTAGAAGATTCACTCTTCTTGTACTTAAGTCGGCATTGTGCCTTTGATATTCAATTCCGATGCGATTTCTGTGTTTCATCGTCAATGTGAAGGTCCAAGGGATACAGTAAACCTACACTGGTGCATCGGAATCCAGTACTGGTCTCCCAGGAGCCACTCAAAGCAGAACTCTTAGAAGATTCACTCTTCTTGTACTTAAGTCGGCATTGTGCCTTTGATATTCAATTCCGATGCGATTTCTGTGTTTCATCGTCAATGTGAAGGTCCAAGGGATACAGTAAACCTGCACTGGTGCATCGGAATCTACTACTGGTCTCCCAGGAGCCACTCAAAGCAGAACTCTTAGAAGATTCACTCTTCTTGTACTTAAGTCGACATTGTGCCTTTGATATTCAATTCCGATGCGATTTCTGTGTTTCATCGTCAATGTGAAGGTCCAAGGGATACAGTAAACCTGCACTGGTGCATCGGAATCTAATACTGGTCTCCCAGGAGCCACACAAAGCAGAAACTCTTAGAAGATTCACTCTTCTTGTACTTAAGTCGGCATTGTGCCTTTTATATTCAATTCCGATGCGATTTCTGTGTTTCATCGTCAATGTGAAGGTCCAAGGGATACAGTAAACCTGCACTGGTGCATCGGAATCTAATACTGGTCTCCCAGGAGGCGCTCAAAGCACAAACTCTTAGGAGATTCACTCTTCTTGTACTTAAGTCGGCATTGTGCCTTTTATATTCAATTCCGAAGCGATTTCTGTGTTTCATCGTCAATGTGAAGGTCCAAGGGATACAGTAAACCTACACTGGTGCATCGGAATCCAATACTGGTCTCCCAGGAGCCACTCAAAGCACAACTCTTAGAAGACTCACTCATCTTGTACTTAAGTCGGCATTGTGCCTTTGATATTCAATTCCGATGCGATTTCTATGTTTCATCGTCAATGTGAAGGTCCAAGGGATACAGTAAACTTGCACTGGTGCATCGGAATCCAATACTGGTCTCCCAGGTGCCGCTCAAAGCACCAACCCTTAGAAGATTCACTCTTCTTGTACATAAGTCGGCATTGTGCCTTTTATATTCAATTCTGATGCGATTTCTGTGTTTCATTGTCAATGTGAAGGTCCAAGGGATACAGTAAACCTGCACTGGTGCATCGGAATCTAATACTGGTCTCCCAGGAGCCGCTCAAAGCACAAACTCTTAGGAGACTCACTCTTCTTGTACTTAAGTCGGCATTGTGCTTTTTATATTCAATTCCGATGCGATTTCTGTGTTTCATCGTCAATGTGAAGGTCCATGGGATACAGTAAACCTGCACTGGTGCATCGGAATCTAATACTGGTCTCCCAGGAGCCGCTCAAAGCACAAACTCTTAGGAGACTCACTCTTCTTGTACTTAAGTCGGCATTGTGCCTTTGATATTCAATTCCGATGCGATTTCTGTGTTTCATCGTCAATGTGAAGGTCCAAGGGATACAGTAAACCTGCACTGGTGCATCGGAATCTAATACTGGTCTCCCAGGAGCCACTCAAAGCAGAACTCTTAGAAGATTCACTCTTCTTGTACTTAAGTCGGCATTGTGCCTTTGATATTCAATTCCGATGCGATTTCTGTGTTTCATCGTCAATGTGAAGGTCCAAGGGATACAGTAAACCTGCACTGGTGCATCGGAATCTAATACTGGTCTCCCAGGAGGCGCTCAAAGCACAAACTCTTAGGAGATTCACTCTTCTTGTACTTAAGTCGGCATTGTGCCTTTTATATTCAATTCCGAAGCGATTTCTGTGTTTCATCGTCAATGTGAAGGTCCAAGGGATACAGTAAACCTACACTGGTGCATCGGAATCCAATACTGGTCTCCCAGGAGCCACTCAAAGCACAACTCTTAGAAGACTCACTCATCTTGTACTTAAGTCGGCATTGTGCCTTTGATATTCAATTCCGATGCGATTTCTATGTTTCATCGTCAATGTGAAGGTCCAAGGGATACAGTAAACCTGCACTGGTGCATCGGAATCCAATACTGGTCTCCCAGGAGCCGCTCAAACCACAAACTCTTAGGAGACTCATTCTTCTTGTACTTAAGTCGGCATTGTGCCTTTGATATTCAATTCCGATGCGATTTCTGTGTTTCATCGTCAATGTGAAGGTCCAAGGGATACAGTAAACCTGCACTGGTGCATCGGAATCTAATACTGGTCTCCCAGGTGCCGCTCAAAGCACAACTCTTAGAAGATTCACTTTTCTTGTACTTAAGTCGGCATTTTGCCTTTGATATTCAATTCCGATGCGATTTCTGTGTTTCATCGTCAATGTGAAGGTCCAAGGGATACAGCAAACCTGCACTGGTGCATCGGAATCTAATACTGCTCTCCCAGGTGCCGCTCAAAGCACAAACTCTTAGGAGACTCACTCTTCTTGTACTTAAGTCGGCATTGTGCCTTTTATATTCAATTCCGATGCGATTTCTGTGTTTCATCGTCAATGTGAAGGTCCATGGGATACAGTAAACCTGCACTGGTGCATCGGAATCTAATACTGGTCTCCCAGGAGCCGCTCAAAGCACAAACTCTTAGGAGACTCACTCTTCTTGTACTTAAGTCGGCATTGTGCCTTTGATATTCAATTCCGATGCGATTTCTGTGTTTCATCATCAATGTGAAGGTCCAAGGGATACAGTAAACCTGCACTGGTGCATCGGAATCTACTACTGGCCTCCAAGGAGCCACTCAAAGCAGAACTCTTAGAAGATTCACTCTTCTTGTACTTAAGTCGGCATTGTGCCTTTGATATTCAATTCCGATGCGATTTCTGTGTTTCATCGTCAATGTGAAGGTCCAAGGGATACAGTAAACCTACACTGGTGCATCGGAATCCAGTACTGGTCTCCCAGGAGCCACTCAAAGCAGAACTCTTAGAAGATTCACTCTTCTTGTACTTAAGTCGGCATTGTGCCTTTGATATTCAATTCCGATGCGATTTCTGTGTTTCATCGTCAATGTGAAGGTCCAAGGGATACAGTAAACCTGCACTGGTGCATCGGAATCTACTACTGGTCTCCCAGGAGCCACTCAAAGCAGAACTCTTAGAAGATTCACTCTTCTTGTACTTAAGTCGACATTGTGCCTTTGATATTCAATTCCGATGCGATTTCTGTGTTTCATCGTCAATGTGAAGGTCCAAGGGATACAGTAAACCTGCACTGGTGCATCGGAATCTAATACTGGTCTCCCAGGAGCCACACAAAGCAGAAACTCTTAGAAGATTCACTCTTCTTGTACTTAAGTCGGCATTGTGCCTTTTATATTCAATTCCGATGCGATTTCTGTGTTTCATCGTCAATGTGAAGGTCCAAGGGATACAGTAAACCTGCACTGGTGCATCGGAATCTAATACTGGTCTCCCAGGAGGCGCTCAAAGCACAAACTCTTAGGAGATTCACTCTTCTTGTACTTAAGTCGGCATTGTGCCTTTTATATTCAATTCCGAAGCGATTTCTGTGTTTCATCGTCAATGTGAAGGTCCAAGGGATACAGTAAACCTACACTGGTGCATCGGAATCCAATACTGGTCTCCCAGGAGCCACTCAAAGCACAACTCTTAGAAGACTCACTCATCTTGTACTTAAGTCGGCATTGTGCCTTTGATATTCAATTCCGATGCGATTTCTATGTTTCATCGTCAATGTGAAGGTCCAAGGGATACAGTAAACCTGCACTGGTGCATCGGAATCCAATACTGGTCTCCCAGGTGCCGCTCAAAGCACCAACCCTTAGAAGATTCACTCTTCTTGTACATAAGTCGGCATTGTGCCTTTTATATTCAATTCTGATGCGATTTCTGTGTTTCATTGTCAATGTGAAGGTCCAAGGGATACAGTAAACCTGCACTGGTGCATCGGAATCTAATACTGGTCTCCCAGGAGCCGCTCAAAGCACAAACTCTTAGGAGACTCACTCTTCTTGTACTTAAGTCGGCATTGTGCTTTTTATATTCAATTCCGATGCGATTTCTGTGTTTCATCGTCAATGTGAAGGTCCATGGGATACAGTAAACCTGCACTGGTGCATCGGAATCTAATACTGGTCTCCCAGGAGCCGCTCAAAGCACAAACTCTTAGGAGACTCACTCTTCTTGTACTTAAGTCGGCATTGTGCCTTTGATATTCAATTCCGATGCGATTTCTGTGTTTCATCGTCAATGTGAAGGTCCAAGGGATACAGTAAACCTGCACTGGTGCATCGGAATCTAATACTGGTCTCCCAGGAGCCACTCAAAGCAGAACTCTTAGAAGATTCACTCTTCTTGTACTTAAGTCGGCATTGTGCCTTTGATATTCAATTCCGATGCGATTTCTGTGTTTCATCGTCAATGTGAAGGTCCAAGGGATACAGTAAACCTGCACTGGTGCATCGGAAACCAATACTGGTCTCCCAGGTGCCGCTCAAAGCACCAACCCTTAGAAGATTCACTCTTCTTGTACATAAGTCGGCATTGTGCCTTTTATATTCAATTCTGATGCGATTTCTGTGTTTCATTGTCAATGTGAAGGTCCAAGGGATACAGTAAACCTGCACTGGTGCATCGGAATCTAATACTGGTCTCCCAGGAGCCGCTCAAAGCACAAACTCTTAGGAGACTCACTCTTCTTGTACTTAAGTCGGCATTGTGCTTTTTATATTCAATTCCGATGCGATTTCTGTGTTTCATCGTCAATGTGAAGGTCCATGGGATACAGTAAACCTGCACTGGTGCATCGGAATCTAATACTGGTCTCCCAGGAGCCGCTCAAAGCACAAACTCTTAGGAGACTCACTCTTCTTGTACTTAAGTCGGCATTGTGCCTTTTATATTCAATTCCGATGCGATTTCTGTGTTTCATCGTCAATGTGAAGGTCCAAGGGATACAGTAAACCTGCACTGGTGCATCGGAATCCAATACTGGTCTCCCAGGAGCCACTCAAAGCAGAACTCTTAGAAGATTCACTCTTCTTGTACTTAAGTCGGCATTGTGCCTTTGATATTCAATTCCGATGCGATTTCTGTGTTTCATCGTCAATGTGAAGGTCCAAGGGATACAGTAAACCTGCACTGGTGCATCGGAATCCAATACTGGCCTCCCAAGGTGCCGCTAAAAGCACAAACTCTTAGAAGATTCACTCTTCTTGTACATAAGTCGGCATTGTGCCTTTTATATTCAATTCCGATGCGATTTCTGTGTTTCATTGTCAATGTGATGGTCCAAGTGATACAGTAAACCTGCACTGGTGCATCGGAATCTAATTCTGGTCTCCCAGGAGCCGCTCAAAGCAGAACTCTTAGAAGATTCACTCTTCTTGTACTTAAGTCGACATTGTGCCTTTGATATTCAATTCCGATGCGATTTCTGTATGTCATCGTCAATGTGAAGGTCCAAGGGATACAGTAAACCTACACTGGTGCATCGGAATCCAATACTGGTCCCCCAGGTGCCGCTCAAAGCACAAACTCTTAGAAGATTCACACTTCTTGTACTTAAGTCGGAATTGTGCCTTTTATATTGCATTCCGATGCGATTTCTGTGTTTCATCGTCAATGTGAAGGTCCAAGGGATACAGTAAACCTGCACTGGTGCATCGGATTCCAATACTGGTCTCCCAGGAGCCGCTCAGAGCACAAACTCGTAGAAGATTCACTCTTCTTGTACTTAAGTCGGCACTGTGCCTTTTATATTCAATTCCGATGCGATTTCTGTGTTTTATCGTCAATGTGAAGGTCCAAGGGATACAGTAAACCTGCACTGGTGCATCGGAATCCAATACTGGTCTCCCAGGAGCCACTCAAAGCAGAACTCTTAGAAGATTCACTCTTCTTGTACTTAAGTCGGCATTGTGCCTTTGATATTCAATTCCGATGCGATTTCTGTGTTTCATCGTCAATGTGAAGGTCCAAGGGATACAGTAAACCTGCACTGGTGCATCGGAATCCAATACTGGTCTCCCAGGTGCCGCTCAAAACATAAACCCTTAGAAGAGTCACTCTTCTTGTATTTAAGTCGGCATTGTGCCTTTTATATTCAATTCCGATGCGATTTCTGTGCTTCATCGTCAATGTGAAGGTCCAAGGGATACAGTAAACCTGCACTGGTGCATCGGAATCCAATACTGGTCTCCCAGGAGCCGCTCAAACCACAAACTCTTAGGAGACTCATTCTTCTTGTACTTAAGTCGGCATTGTGCCTTTGATATTCAATTCCGATGCGATTTCTGTGTTTCATCGTCAATGTGAAGGTCCAAGGGATACAGTAAACCTGCACTGGTGCATCGGAATCTAATACTGGTCTCCCAGGTGCCGCTCAAAGCACAACTCTTAGAAGATTCACTTTTCTTGTACTTAAGTCGGCATTTTGCCTTTGATATTCAATTCCGATGCGATTTCTGTGTTTCATCGTCAATGTGAAGGTCCAAGGGATACAGTAAACCTGCACTGGTGCATCGGAACCTAATACTGCTCTCCCAGGTGCCGCTCAAAGCACAAACTCTTAGGAGACTCACTCTTCTTGTACTTAAGTCGGCATTGTGCCTTTTATATTCAATTCCGATGCGATTTCTGTGTTTCATCGTCAATATGAAGGTCCATGGGATACAGTAAACCTGCACTGGTGCATCGGAATCTAATACTGGTCTCCCAGGAGCCGCTCAAAGCACAAACTCTTAGGAGACTCACTCTTCTTGTACTTAAGTCGGCATTGTGCCTTTGATATTCAATTCCGATGCGATTTCTGTGTTTCATCATCAATGTGAAGGTCCAAGGGATACAGTAAACCTGCACTGGTGCATCGGAATCTACTACTGGCCTCCAAGGAGCCACTCAAAGCAGAACTCTTAGAAGATTCACTCTTCTTGTACTTAAGTCGGCATTGTGCCTTTGATATTCAATTCCGATGCGATTTCTGTGTTTCATCGTCAATGTGAAGGTCCAAGGGATACAGTAAACCTACACTGGTGCATCGGAATCCAATACTGGTCTCCCAGGAGCCGCTCAAAGCACAAACTCTTAGAAGATTCACACTTCTTGTACTTAAGTCGGAATTGTGCCTTTTATATTCAATTCCGATGCGATTTCTGTGTTTCATCGTCAATGTGAAGGTCCAAGGGATACAGTAAACCTGCACTGGTGCATCGGAATCCAATACTGGTCTCCGAGCAGCCGCTCAAAACACAAACTCGTAGAAGATTCACTCTTCTTGTACTTAAGTCGGCACTGTGCCTTTTATATTCAATTCCGATGCGATTTCTGTGTTTCATCGCAATGTGAAGGTCCAAGGGATACAGTAAACCTGCACTGGTGCATCGGAATCCAGTACTGGTCTCCCAGGAGCCACCCAAAGCAGAACTCTTAGAAGATTCACTCTTCTTGTACTTAAGTCGGCATTGTGCCTTTGATATTCAATTCCGATGCGATTTCTGTGTTTCATCGTCAATGTGAAGGTCCAAGGGATACAGTAAACCTGCACTGGTGCATCGGAATCCAATACTGGCCTCCCAAGGTGCCGCTAAAAGCACAAAACCTTAGAAGATTCACTCTTCTTGTACATAAGTCGGCATTGTGCCTTTTATATTCAATTCCGATGCGATTTCTGTGTTTCATTGTCAATGTGACGGTCCAAGTGATACAGGAAACCTGCACTGGTGCATCGGAATCTAATTCTGGTCACCCAGGAGCCGCTCAAAGCAGAACTCTTAGAAGATTCACTCTTCTTGTACTTAAGTCGGCATTGTGCCTTTGATATTCAATTCCGATGCGATTTCTGTGTTTCATCGTCAATGTGAAGGTCCAAGGGATACAGAAATCTACACTGGTGCATCGGAATCCAATACTGGTCTCCCAGGAGCCGCTCAAAGCACAAACTCTGAGAAGATTCACACTTCTTGTACTTAAGTCGGAATTGTGCCTTTTATATTCAATTCCGATGCGATTTCTGTGTTTCATCGTCAATGTGAAGGTCCAAGGGATACAGTAAACCTGCACTGGTGCATCGGAAACGAATACTGGTCTCCCAGGAGCCGCTCAAAGCACAAACTCGTAGAAGACTCACTCTTCTTGTACTTAAGTCGGCACTGTGCCTTTTATATTCACTTCCGATGCGATTTCTGTGTTTCATCGTCAATGTGAAGGTCCAAGGGATACAGTAAACCTGCACTGGTGCATCGGAATCTAATACTGGTCTCCCAGGAGCCGCTCAAAGCACAAACTCTTAGGAGACTCACTCTTCTTGTACTTAAGTCGGCATTGTGCCTTTTATATTCAATTCCGATGCGATTTCTGTGTTTCATCGTCAATGTGAAGGTCCAAGGGATACAGTAAACCTGCACTGGTGCATCGGAAACCAATACTGGTCTCCCAGGTGCCGCTCAAAGCACCAACCCTTAGAAGATTCACTCTTCTTGTACATAAGTCGGCATTGTGCCTTTTATATTCAATTCTGATGCGATTTCTGTGTTTCATTGTCAATGTGAGGGTCCAAGGGATACAGTAAACCTGCACTGGTGCATCGGAATCTAATACTGGTCTCCCAGGAGCCGCTCAAAGCACAAACTCTTAGGAGACTCACTCTTCTTGTACTTAAGTCGGCATTGTGCTTTTTATATTCAATTCCAATGCGATTTCTGTGTTTCATCGTCAATGTGAAGGTCCATGGGATACAGTAAACCTGCACTGGTGCATCGGAATCTAATACTGGTCTCCCAGGAGCCGCTCAAAGCACAAACTCTTAGGAGACTCACTCTTCTTGTACTTAAGTCGGCATTGTGCTTTTTATATTCAATTCCGATGCGATTTCTGTGTTTCATCGTCAATGTGAAGGTCCAAGGGATACAGTAAACCTGCACTGGTGCATCGGAATCTACTACTGGTCTCCCAGGAGCCACTCAAAGCAGAACTCTTAGAAGATTCACTCTTCTTGTACTTAAGTCGACATTGTGCCTTTGATATTCAATTCCGATGCGATTTCTGTGTTTCATCGTCAATGTGAAGGTCCAAGGGATACAGTAAACCTGCACTGGTGCATCGGAATCCACTACTGGCCTCCCAAGGTGCCGCTAAAAGCACAAACTCTTAGAAGATTCACTCTTCTTGTACATAAGTCGGCATTGTGCCTTTTATATTCAATTCCGATGAGATTTCTGTGTTTCATTGTCAATGTGATGGTCCAAGTGATGCAGTAAACCTGCACTGGTGCATCGGAATCTAATTCTGGTCTCCCAGGAGCCGCTCAAAGCAGAACTCTTAGAAGATTCACTCTTCTTGTACTTAAGTCGACATTGTGCCTTTGATATTCAATTCCGATGCGATTTCTGTATGTCATCGTCAATGTGAAGGTCCAAGGGATACAGTAAACCTACACTGGTGCATCGGAATCCAATACTGGTCTCCCAGGAGCCGCTCAAAGCACAAACTCTTAGAAGATTCACACTTCTTGTACTTAAGTCGGAATTGTTTCTTTTATATTGCATTCCGATGCGATTTCTGTGTTTCATCGTCAATGTGAAGGTCCAAGGGATACAGTAAACCTGCACTGGTGCATCGGATTCCAATACTGGTCTCCCAGGAGCCGCTCAAAACACAAACTCGTAGAAGATTCACTCTTCTTGTACTTAAGTCGGCACTGTGCCTTTTATATTCAATTCCGATGCGATTTCTGTGTTTCATCGTCAATGTGAAGGTCCAAGGGATACAGTAAACCTGCACTGGTGCATCGGAATCTACTACTGGTCTCCCAGGAGCCACTCAAACCAGAACACTTAGAAGATTCACTCTTCTTGTACTTAAGTCGGCATTGTGCCTTTGATATTAAATTCCGATGCGATTTCTGTGTTTCATCGTCAATGTGAAGGTCCAAGGGATACAGTAAACCTGCACTGGTGCATCGGATTCCAATACTGGTCTCCCAAAAGCCGCTCAAAGCACAAACTCTTAGAAGATTCACCCTTCTTGTACTTAAGTCGGAGTTGTGCCTTTTATATTCAATTCCGATGCGATTTCTGTGTTTCATCGACAATGTGAAGGTCCAAGGGATACAGTAAACCTGCACTGGTGCATCGGAATCCAATACTGGTCTCCCAGGAGCCGCTCAGAGCACAAACTCGTAGAAGATTCACTCTTCTTGTACTTAAGTCGGCACTGTGCCTTTTATATTCAATTCCGATGCGATTTCTGTGTTTCATCGTCAATGTGAAGGTCCAAGGGATACAGTAAACCTGCACTGGTGCATCGGAATCCAATACTGGTCTCCCAGGAGCCACTCAAAGCAGAACTCTTAGAAGATTCACTCTTCTTGTACTTAAGTCGGCATTGTGCCTTTGATATTCAATTCCGATGCGATTTCTGTGTTTCATCGTCAATGTGAAGGTCCAAGGGATACAGTAAACCTGCACTGGTGCATCGGAATCCAATACTGGTCTCCCAGGTGCCGCTCAAAACATAAACCCTTAGAAGAGTCACTCTTCTTGTATTTAAGTCGGCATTGTGCCTTTTATATTCAATTCCGATGCGATTTCTGTGTTTCATCGTCAATGTGAAGGTCCAAGGGATACAGTAAACCTGCACTGGTGCATCGGAATCCAATACTGGTCTCCAGGGAGCCGCTCAAACCACAAACTCTTAGGAGACTCATTCTTCTTGTACTTAAGTCGGCATTGTGCCTTTGATATTTAATTCCGATGCGATTTCTGTGTTTCATCGTCAATGTGAAGGTCCAAGGGATACAGTAATCCTGCACTGGTGCATCGGAATCTAATACTGGTCTCCCAGGTGCCGCTCAAAGCACAACTCTTAGAAGATTCACTTTTCTTGTACTTAAGTCGGCATTTTGCCTTTGATATTCAATTCCGATGCGATTTCTGTGTTTCATCGTCAATGTGAAGGTCCAAGGGATACAGTAAACCTGCACTGGTGCATCGGAATCTAATACTGCTCTCCCAGGTGCCGCTCAAAGCACAAACTCTTAGGAGACTCACTCTTCTTGTACTTAAGTCGGCATTGTGCCTTTTATATTCAATTCCGATGCGATTTCTGTGTTTCATCGTCAATGTGAAGGTCCATGGGATACAGTAAACCTGCACTGGTGCATCGGAATCTAATACTGGTCTCCCAGGAGCCGCTCAAAGCACAAACTCTTAGGAGACTCACTCTTCTTGTACTTAAGTCGGCATTGTCCCTTTGATATTCAATTCCGATGCGATTTCTGTGTTTCATCATCAATGTGAAGGTCCAAGGGATACAGTAAACCTGCACTGGTGCATCGGAATCTACTACTGGCCTCCAAGGAGCCACTCAAAGCAGAACTCTTAGAAGATTCACTCTTCTTGTACTTAAGTCGGCATTTTGCCTTTGATATTCAATTCCGATGCGATTTCTGTGTTTCATCGTCAATGTGAAGGTCCAAGGGATACAGTAAACCTACACTGGTGCATCGGAATCCAATACTGGTCTCCCAGGAGCCGCTCAAAGCACAAACTCTTAGAAGATTCACACTTCTTGTACTTAAGTCGGAATTGTGCCTTTTATATTCAATTCCGATGCGATTTCTGTGTTTCATCGTCAATGTGAAGGTCCAAGGATACAGTAAACCTGCACTGGTGCATCGGAATCCAATACTGGTCTCCCAGCAGCCGCTCAAAACACAAACTCGTAGAAGATTCACTCTTCTTGTACTTAAGTCGGCACTGTGCCTTTTATATTCAATTCCGATGCGATTTCTGTGTTTCATCGCAATGTGAAGGTCCAAGGGATACAGTAAACCTGCACTGGTGAATCGGAATCCAGTACTGGTCTCCCAGGAGCCACCCAAAGCAGAACTCTTAGAAGATTCACTCTTCTTGTACTTAAGTCGGCATTGTGCCTTTGATATTCAATTCCGATGCGATTTCTGTGTTTCATCGTCAATGTGAAGGTCCAAGGGATACAGTAAACCTGCACTGGTGCATCGGAATCTACTACTGGTCTCCCAGGAGCCACTCAAAGCAGAACTCTTAGAAGATTCACTCTTCTTGTACTTAAGTCGACATTGTGCCTTTGATATTCAATTCCGATGCGATTTCTGTGTTTCATCGTCAATGTGAAGGTCCAAGGGATACAGTAAACCTGCACTGGTGCATCGGAATCTAATACTGGTCTCCCAGGAGCCACACAAAGCAGAAACTCTTAGAAGATTCACTCTTCTTGTACTTAAGTCGGCATTGTGCCTTTTATATTCAATTCCGATGCGATTTCTGTGTTTCATCGTCAATGTGAAGGTCCAAGGGATACAGTAAACCTGCACTGGTGCATCGGAATCTAATACTGGTCTCCCAGGAGCCGCTCAAAGCACAAACTCTTAGGAGATTCACTCTTCTTGTACTTAAGTCGGCATTGTGCCTTTGATATTCAATTCCGATGCGATTTCTGTGTTTCATCGTCAATGTGAAGGTCCATGGGATACAGTAAACCTGCACTGGTGCATCGGAATCCAATACTGGTCTCCCAGGAGCCACTCAAAGCACAACTCTTAGAAGACTCACTCTTCTTGTACTTAAGTCGGCATTGTGCCTTTGATATTCAATTCCGATGCGATTTCTATGTTTCATCGTCAATGTGAAGGTCCAAGGGATACAGTAAACCTGCACTGGTGCATCGGAATCCAATACTGGTCTCCCAGGTGCCGCTCAAAGCACCAACCCTTAGAAGATTCACTCTTCTTGTACATAAGTCGGCATTGTGCCTTTTATATTCAATTCTGATGCGATTTCTGTGTTTCATTGTCAATGTGAAGGTCCAAGGGATACAGTAAACCTGCACTGGTGCATCAGAATCTAATACTGGTCTCCCAGGAGCCGCTCAAAGCACAAACTCTTAGGAGACTCACTCTTCTTGTACTTAAGTCGGCATTGTGCTTTTTATATTCAATTCCGATGCGATTTCTGTCTTTCATCGTCAATGTGAAGGTCCATGGGATACAGTAAACCTGCACTGGTGCATCGGAATCTAATACTGGTCTCCCAGGAGCCGCTCAAAGCACAAACTCTTAGGAGACTCACTCTTCTTGTACTTAAGTCGGCATTGTGCCTTTGATATTCAATTCCGATGCGATTTCTGTGTTTCATCGTCAATGTGAAGGTCCAAGGGATACAGTAAACCTGCACTGGTGCATCGGAATCTACTACTGGTCTCCCAGGAGCCACTCAAAGCAGAACTCTTAGAAGATTCACTCTTCTTGTACTTAAGTCGGCATTGTGCCTTTGATATTCAATTCCGATGCGATTTCTGTGTTTCATCGTCAATGTGAACGTCCAAGGGATACAGTAAACCTGCACTGGTGCATCGGAATCCAATACTGGTCTCCCAAGGTGCCGCTAAAAGCACAAAACCTTAGAAGATTCACTCTTCTTGTACATAAGTCGGCATTGTGCCTTTTATATTCAATTCCGATGCGATTTCTGTGTTTCATTGTCAATGTGACGGTCCAAGTGATACAGGAAACCTGCACTGGTGCATCGGAATCTAATTCTGGTCACCCAGGAGCCGCTCAAAGCAGAACTCTTAGAAGATTCACTCTTCTTGTACTTAAGTCGGCATTGTGCCTTTGATATTCAATTCCGATGCGATTTCTGTGTTTCATCGTCAATGTGAAGGTCCAAGGGATACAGAAATCTACACTGGTGCATCGGAATCCAATACTGGTCTCCCAGGAGCCGCTCAAAGCACAAACTCTGAGAAGATTCACACTTCTTGTACTTAAGTCGGAATTGTGCCTTTTATATTCAATTCCGATGCGATTTCTGTGTTTCATCGTCAATGTGAAGGTCCAAGGGATACAGTAAACCTGCACTGGTGCATCGGAAACGAATACTGGTCTCCCAGGAGCCGCTCAAAGCACAAACTCGTAGAAGACTCACTCTTCTTGTACTTAAGTCGGCACTGTGCCTTTTATATTAAATTCCGATGCGATTTCTGTGTTTCATCGTCAATGTGAAGGTCCAAGGGATACAGTAAACCTGCACTGGTGCATCGGAATCTAATACTGGTCTCCCAGGAGCCGCTCAAAGCACAAACTCTTAGGAGACTCACTCTTCTTGTACTTAAGTCGGCATTGTGCCTTTTATATTCAATTCCGATGCGATTTCTGTGTTTCATCGTCAATGTGAAGGTCCAAGGGATACAGTAAACCTGCACTGGTGCATCGGAAACCAATACTGGTCTCCCAGGTGCCGCTCAAAGCACCAACCCTTAGAAGATTCACTCTTCTTGTACATAAGTCGGCATTGTGCCTTTTATATTCAATTCTGATGCGATTTCTGTGTTTCATTGTCAATGTGAAGGTCCAAGGGATACAGTAAACCTGCACTGGTGCATCGGAATCTAATACTGGTCTCCCAGGAGCCGCTCAAAGCACAAACTCTTAGGAGACTCACTCTTCTTGTACTTAAGTCGGCATTGTGCCTTTTATATTCAATTCCGATGCGATTTCTGTGTTTCATCGTCAATGTGAAGGTCCAAGGGATACAGTAAACCTGCACTGGTGCATCGGAATCTACTACTGGTCTCCCAGGAGCCACTCAAAGCAGAACTCTTAGAAGATTCACTCTTCTTGTACTTAAGTCGGCATTGTGCCTTTGATATTCAATTCCGATGCGATTTCTGTGTTTCATCGTCAATGTGAAGGTCCAAGGGATACAGTAAGCCTGCACTGGTGCATCGGAATCCACTACTGGCCTCCCAAGGTGCCGCTAAAAGCACAAACTCTTAGAAGATTCACTCTTCTTGTACATAAGTCGGCATTGTGCCTTTTATATTCAATTCCGATGCGATTTCTGTGTTTCATTGTCAATGTGATGGTCCAAGTGATGCAGTAAACCTGCACTGGTGCATCGGAATCTAATTCTGGTCTCCCAGGAGCCGCTCAAAGCAGAACTCTTAGAAGATTCACTCTTCTTGTACTTAAGTCGACATTGTGCCTTTGATATTCAATTCCGATGCGATTTCTGTATGTCATCGTCAATGTGAAGGTCCAAGGGATACAGTAAACCTACACTGGTGCATCGGAATCCAATACTGGTCTCCCAGGAGCCGCTCAAAGCACAAACTCTTAGAAGATTCACACTTCTTGTACTTAAGTCGGAATTGTGCCTTTTATATTGCATTCCGATGCGATTTCTGTGTTTCATCGTCAATGTGAAGGTCCAAGGGATACAGTAAACCTGCACTGGTGCATCGGATTCCAATACTGGTCTCCCAGGAGCCGCTCAAAACACAAACTCGTAGAAGATTCACTCTTCTTGTACTTAAGTCGGCACTGTGCCTTTTATATTCAATTCCGATGCGATTTCTGTGTTTCATCGTCAATGTGAAGGTCCAAGGGATACAGTAAACCTGCACTGGTGCATCGGAATCTACTACTGGTCTCCCAGGAGCCACTCAAACCAGAACACTTAGAAGATTCACTCTTCTTGTACTTAAGTCGGCATTGTGCCTTTGATATTAAATTCCGATGCGATTTCTGTGTTTCATCGTCAATGTGAAGGTCCAAGGGATACAGTAAACCTGCACTGGTGCATCGGATTCCAATACTGGTCTCCCAGGAGCCGCTCAGAGCACAAACTCGTAGAAGATTCACTCTTCTTGTACTTAAGTCGGCACTGTGCCTTTTATATTCAATTCCGATGCGATTTCTGTGTTTCATTGTCAATGTGAAGGTCCAAGGGATACAGTAAACCTGCACTGGTGCATCGGAATCCAATACTGGTCTCCCAGGAGCCACTCAAAGCAGAACTCTTAGAAGATTCACTCTTCTTGTACTTAAGTCGGCATTGTGCCTTTGATATTCAATTCCGATGCGATTTCTGTGTTTCATCGTCAATGTGAAGGTCCAAGGGATACAGTAAACCTGCACTGGTGCATCGGAATCCAATACTGGTCTCCCAGGTGCCGCTCAAAACATAAACCCTTAGAAGAGTCACTCTTCTTGTATTTAAGTCGGCATTGTGCCTTTTATATTCAATTCCGATGCGATTTCTGTGTTTCATCGTCAATGTGAAGGTCCAAGGGATACAGTAAACCTGCACTGGTGCATCGGAATCCAATACTGGTCTCCCAGGAGCCGCTCAAACCACAAACTCTTAGGAGACTCATTCTTCTTGTACTTAAGTCGGCATTGTGCCTTTGATATTCAATTCCGATGCGATTTCTGTGTTTCATCGTCAATGTGAAGGTCCAAGGGATACAGTAAACCTGCACTGGTGCATCGGAATCTAATACTGGTCTCCCAGGTGCCGCTCAAAGCACAACTCTTAGAAGATTCACTTTTCTTGTACTTAAGTCGGCATTTTGCCTTTGATATTCAATTCCGATCCGATTTCTGTGTTTCATCGTCAATGTGAAGGTCCAAGGGATACAGTAAACCTGCACTGGTGCATCGGAATCTAATACTGCTCTCCCAGGTGCCGCTCAAAGCACAAACTCTTAGGAGACTCACTCTTCTTGTACTTAAGTCGGCATTGTGCCTTTTATATTCAATTCCGATGCGATTTCTGTGTTTCATCGTCAATGTGAAGGTCCATGGGATACAGTAAACCTGCACTGGTGCATCGGAATCTAATACTGGTCTCCCAGGAGCCGCTCAAAGCACAAACTCTTAGGAGACTCACTCTTCTTGTACTTAAGTCGGCATTGTGCCTTTGATATTCAATTCCGATGCGATTTCTGTGTTTCATCGTCAATGTGAAGGTCCAAGGGATACAGTAAACCTGCACTGGTGCATCGGAATCTACTACTGGTCTCCCAGGAGCCACTCAAAGCAGAACTCTTAGAAGATTCACTCTTCTTGTACTTAAGTCGCCATTGTGCCTTTGATATTCAATTCCGATGCGATTTCTGTGTTTCATCGTCAATGTGAAGGTCCAAGGGATACAGTAAACCTGCACTGGTGCATCGGAATCCAATACTGGCCTCCCAAGGTGCCGCTAAAAGCACAAAACCTTAGAAGATTCACTCTTCTTGTACATAAGTCGGCATTGTGCCTTTTATATTCAATTCCGATGCGATTTCTGTGTTTCATTGTCAATGTGACGGTCCAAGTGATACAGGAAACCTGCACTGGTGCATCGGAATCTAATTCTGGTCACCCAGGAGCCGCTCAAAGCAGAACTCTTAGAAGATTCACTCTTCTTGTACTTAAGTCGGCATTGTGCCTTTGATATTCAATTCCGATGCGATTTCTGTGTTTCATCGTCAATGTGAAGGTCCAAGGGATACAGAAATCTACACTGGTGCATCGGAATCCAATACTGGTCTCCCAGGAGCCACTCAAAGCACAACTCTTAGAAGACTCACTCTTCTTGTACTTAAGTCGGCATTGTGCCTTTGATATTCAATTCCGATGCGATTTCTATGTTTCATCGTCAATGTGAAGGTCCAAGGGATACAGTAAACCTGCACTGGTGCATCGGAATCCAATACTGGTCTCCCAGGTGCCGCTCAAAGCACCAACCCTTAGAAGATTCACTCTTCTTGTACATAAGTCGGCATTGTGCCTTTTATATTCAATTCTGATGCGATTTCTGTGTTTCATTGTCAATGTGAAGGTCCAAGGGATACAGTAAACCTGCACTGGTGCATCGGAATCTAATACTGGTCTCCCAGGAGCCGCTCAAAGCACAAACTCTTAGGAGACTCACTCTTCTTGTACTTAAGTCGGCATTGTGCCTTTTATATTCAATTCCGATGCGATTTCTGTGTTTCATCGTCAATGTGAAGGTCCAAGGGATACAGTAAACCTGCACTGGTGCATCGGAATCTACTACTGGTCTCCCAGGAGCCACTCAAAGCAGAACTCTTAGAAGATTCACTCTTCTTGTACTTAAGTCGGCATTGTGCCTTTGATATTCAATTCCGATGCGATTTCTGTGTTTCATCGTCAATGTGAAGGTCCAAGGGATACAGTAAACCTGCACTGGTGCATCGGAATCCAATACTGGCCTCCCAAGGTGCCGCTAAAAGCACAAAACCTTAGAAGAGTCACTCTTCTTGTACATAAGTCGGCATTGTGCCTTTTATATTCAATTCCGATGCGATTTCTGTGTTTCATTGTCAATGTGACGGTCCAAGTGATACAGGAAACCTGCACTGGTGCATCGGAATCTAATTCTGGTCACCCAGGAGCCGCTCAAAGCAGAACTCTTAGAAGATTCACTCTTCTTGTACTTAAGTCGGCATTGTGCCTTTGATATTCAATTCCGATGCGATTTCTGTGTTTCATCGTCAATGTGAAGGTCCAAGGGATACAGAAATCTACACTGGTGCATCGGAATCCAATACTGGTCTCCCAGGAGCCGCTCAAAGCACAAACTCTGAGAAGATTCACACTTCTTGTACTTAAGTCGGAATTGTGCCTTTTATATTCAATTCCGATGCGATTTCTGTGTTTCATCGTCAATGTGAAGGTCCAAGGGATACAGTAAACCTGCACTGGTGCATCGGAAACGAATACTGGTCTCCCAGGAGCCGCTCAAAGCACAAACTCGTAGAAGACTCACTCTTCTTGTACTTAAGTCGGCACTGTGCCTTTTATATTAAATTCCGATGCGATTTCTGTGTTTCATCGTCAATGTGAAGGTCCAAGGGATACAGTAAACCTGCACTGGTGCATCGGAATCTAATACTGGTCTCCCAGGAGCCGCTCAAAGCACAAACTCTTAGGAGACTCACTCTTCTTGTACTTAAGTCGGCATTGTGCCTGATATTCAATTCCGATGCGATTTCTGTGTTTCATCGTCAATGTGAAGGTCCAAGGGATACAGTAAACCTGCACTGGTGCATCGGAAACCAATACTGGTCTCCCAGGTGCCGCTCAAAGCACCAACCCTTAGAAGATTCACTCTTCTTGTACATAAGTCGGCATTGTGCATTTTATATTCAATTCTGATGCGATTTCTGTGTTTCATTGTCAATGTGAAGGTCCAAGGGATACAGTAAACCTGCACTGGTGCATCGGAATCTAATACTGGTCTCCCAGGAGCCGCTCAAAGCACAAACTCTTAGGAGACTCACTCTTCTTGTACTTAAGTCGGCATTGTGCCTTTTATATTCAATTCCGATGCGATTTCTGTGTTTCATCGTCAATGTGAAGGTCCAAGGGATACAGTAAACCTGCACTGGTGCATCGGAATCTACTACTGGTCTCCCAGGAGCCACTCAAAGCAGAACTCTTAGAAGATTCACTCTTCTTGTACTTAAGTCGGCATTGTGCCTTTGATATTCAATTCCGATGCGATTTCTGTGTTTCATCGTCAATGTGAAGGTCCAAGGGATACAGTAAACCTGCACTGGTGCATCGGAATCCACTACTGGCCTCCCAAGGTGCCGCTAAAAGCACAAACTCTTAGAAGATTCACTCTTCGTGTACATAAGTCGGCATTGTGCCTTTTATATTCAATTCCGATGCGATTTCTGTGTTTCATTGTCAATGTGATGGTCCAAGTGATGCAGTAAACCTGCACTGGTGCATCGGAATCTAATTCTGGTCTCCCAGGAGCCGCTCAAAGCAGAACTCTTAGAAGATTCACTCTTCTTGTACTTAAGTCGACATTGTGCCTTTGATATTCAATTCCGATGCGATTTCTGTATGTCATCGTCAATGTGAAGGTCCAAGGGATACAGTAAACCTACACTGGTGCATCGGAATCCAATACTGGTCTCCCAGGAGCCGCTCAAAGCACAAACTCTTAGAAGATTCACACTTCTTGTACTTAAGTCGGAATTGTGCCTTTTATATTGCATTCCGATGCGATTTCTGTGTTTCATCGTCAATGTGAAGGTCCAAGGGATACAGTAAACCTGCACTGGTGCATCGGATTCCAATACTGGTCTCCCAGGAGCCGCTGAAAACACAAACTCGTAGAAGATTCACTCTTCTTGTACTTAAGTCGGCACTGTGCCTTTTATATTCAATTCCGATGCGATTTCTGTGTTTCATCGTCAATGTGAAGGTCCAAGGGATACAGTAAACCTGCACTGGTGCATCGGAATCTACTACTGGTCTCCCAGGAGCCACTCAAACCAGAACACTTAGAAGATTCACTCTTCTTGTACATAAGTCGGCATTGTGCCTTTGATATTAAATTCCGATGCGATTTCTGTGTTTCATCGTCAATGTGAAGGTCCAAGGGATACAGTAAACCTGCACTGGTGCATCGGATTCCAATACTGGTCTCCCAAAAGCCGCTCAAAGCACAAACTCTTAGAAGATTCACCCTTCTTGTACTTAAGTCGGAGTTGTGCCTTTTATATTCAATTCCGATGCGATTTCTGTGTTTCATCGACAATGTGAAGGTCCAAGGGATACAGTAAACCTGCACTGGTGCATCGGAATCCAATACTGGTCTCCCAGGAGCCGCTCAGAGCACAAACTCGTAGAAGATTCACTCTTCTTGTACTTAAGTCGGCACTGTGCCTTTTATATTCAATTCCGATGCGATTTCTGTGTTTCATCGTCAATGTGAAGGTCCAAGGGATACAGTAAACCTGCACTGGTGCATCGGAATCCAATACTGGTCTCCCAGGAGCCACTCAAAGCAGAACTCTTAGAAGATTCACTCTTCTTGTACTTAAGTCGGCATTGTGCCTTTGATATTCAATTCCGATGCGATTTCTGTGTTTCATCGTCAATGTGAAGGTCCAAGGGATACAGTAAACCTGCACTGGTGCATCGGAATCCAATACTGGTCTCCCAGGTGCCGCTCAAAACATAAACCCTTAGAAGAGTCACTCTTCTTGTATTTAAGTCGGCATTGTGCCTTTTATATTCAATTCCGATGCGATTTCTGTGTTTCATCGTCAATGTGAAGGTCCAAGTGATACAGTAAACCTGCACTGGTGCATCGGAATCCAATACTGGTCTCCCAGGAGCCGCTCAAACCACAAACTCTTAGGAGACTCATTCTTCTTGTACTTAAGTCGGCATTGTGCCTTTGATATTCAATTCCGATGCGATTTCTGTGTTTCATCGTCAATGTGAAGGTCCAAGGGATACAGTAAACCTGCACTGGTGCATCGGAATCTAATACTGGTCTCCCAGGTGCCGCTCAAAGCACAACTCTTAGAAGATTCACTTTTCTTGTACTTAAGTCGGCATTTTGCCTTTGATATTCAATTCCGATGCGATTTCTGTGTTTCATCGTCAATGTGAAGGTCCAAGGGATACAGTAAACCTGCACTGGTGCATCGGAATCTAATACTGCTCTCCCAGGTGCCGCTCAAAGCACAAACTCTTAGGAGACTCACTCTTCTTGTACTTAAGTCGGCATTGTGCCCTTTATATTCAATTCCGATGCGATTTCTGTGTTTCATCGTCAATGTGAAGGTCCATGGGATACAGTAAACCTGCACTGGTGCATCGGAATCTAATACTGGTCTCCCAGGAGCCGCTCAAAGCACAAACTCTTAGGAGCCTCACTCTTCTTGTACTTAAGTCGGCATTGTGCCTTTGATATTCAATTCCGATGCGATTTCTGTGTTTCATCATCAATGTGAAGGTCCAAGGGATACAGTAAACCTGCACTGGTGCATCGGAATCTACTACTGGCCTCCAAGGAGCCACTCAAAGCAGAACTCTTAGAAGATTCACTCTTCTTGTACTTAAGTCGGCATTGTGCCTTTGTTATTCAATTCCGATGCGATTTCTGTGTTTCATCGTCAATGTGAAGGTCCAAGGGATACAGTAAACCTACACTGGTGCATCGGAATCCAATACTGGTCTCCCAGGAGCCGCTCAAAGCACAAACTCTTAGAAGATTCACACTTCTTGTACTTAAGTCGGAATTGTGCCTTTTATATTCAATTCCGATGCGATTTCTGTGTTTCATCGTCAATGTGAACGTCCAAGGGATACAGTAAACCTGCACTGGTGCATCGGAATCCAATACTGGTCTCCCAGCAGCCGCTCAAAACACAAACTCGTAGAAGATTCACTCTTCTTGTACTTAAGTCGGCACTGTGCCTTTTATATTCAATTCCGATGCGATTTCTGTGTTTCATCGCAATGTGAAGGTCCAAGGGATACAGTAAACCTGCACTGGTGCATCGGAATCCAGTACTGGTCTCCCAGGAGCCACTCAAAGCAGAACTCTTAGAAGATTCACTCTTCTTGTACTTAAGTCGGCATTGTGCCTTTGAAATTCAATTCCGATGCGATTTCTGTGTTTCATCGTCAATGTGAAGGTCCAAGGGATACAGTAAACCTGCACTGGTGCATCGGAATCTACTACTGGTCTCCCAGGAGCCACTCAAAGCAGAACTCTTAGAAGATTCACTCTTCTTGTACTTAAGTCGACATTGTGCCTTTGATATTCAATTCCGATGCGATTTCTGTGTTTCATCGTCAATGTGAAGGTCCAACTGATACAGTAAACCTGCACTGGTGCATCGGAATCTAATACTGGTCTCCCAGGAGCCACACAAAGCAGAAACTCTTAGAAGATTCACTCTTCTTGTACTTAAGTCGGCATTGTGCCTTTTATATTCAATTCCGATGCGATTTCTGTGTTTCATCGTCAATGTGAAGGTCCAAGGGATACAGTAAACCTGCACTGGTGCATCGGAATCTAATACTGGTCTCCCAGGAGCCGCTCAAAGCACAAACTCTTAGGAGATTCACTCTTCTTGTACTTAAGTCGGCATTGTGCCTTTTATATTCAATTCCGATGCGATTTCTGTGTTTCATCGTCAATGTGAAGGTCCAAGGGATACAGTAAACCTACACTGGTGCATCGGAATCCAATACTGGTCTCCCAGGAGCCACTCAAAGCAGAACTCTTAGAAGACTCACTCTTCTTGTACTTAAGTCAGCATTGTGCCTTTGATATTCAATTCCGATGCGATTTCTATGTTTCATCGTCAATGTGAAGGTCCAAGGGATACAGTAAACCTGCACTGGTGCATCGGAATCCAATACTGGTCTCCCAGGTGCCGCTCAAAGCACCAACCCTTAGAAGATTCACTCTTCTTGTACATAAGTCGGCATTGTGCCTTTTATATTCAATTCTGATGCGATTTCTGTGTTTCATTGTCAATGTGAAGGTCCAAGGGATACAGTAAACCTGCACTGGTGCATCGGAATCTAATACTGGTCTCCCAGGAGCCGCTCAAAGCACAAACTCTTAGGAGACTCACTCTTCTTGTACTTAAGTCGGCATTGTGCTTTTTATATTCAATTCCGATGCGATTTCTGTGTTTCATCGTCAATGTGAAGGTCCATGGGATACAGTAAACCTGCACTGGTGCATCGGAATCTAATACTGGTCTCCCAGGAGCCGCTCAAAGCACAAACTCTTAGGAGACTCACTCTTCTTGTACTTAAGTCGGCATTGTGCCTTTGATATTCAATTCCGATGCGATTTCTGTGTTTCATCGTCAATGTGAAGGTCCAAGGGATACAGTAAACCTGCACTGGTGCATCGGAATCTACTACTGGTCTCCCAGGAGCCACTCAAAGCAGAACTCTTAGAAGATTCACTCTTCTTGTACTTAAGTCGGCATTGTGCCTTTGATATTCAATTCCGATGCGATTTCTGTGTTTCATCGTCAATGTGAAGGTCCAAGAGATACAGTAAACCTGCACTGGTGCATCGGAATCCAATACTGGCCTCCCAAGGTGCCGCTAAAAGCACAAAACCTTAGAATATTCACTCTTCTTGTACATAAGTCGGCATTGTGCCTTTTATATTCAATTCCGATGCGATTTCTGTGTTTCATTGTCAATGTGACGGTCCAAGTGATACAGGAAACCTGCACTGGTGCATCGGAATCTAATTCTGGTCACCCAGGAGCCGCTCAAAGCACAACTCTTAGAAAATTCACTCTTCTTGTACTTAAGTCGGCATTGTGCCTTTTATATTCAATTCCGATGCGATTTCTGTGTTTCATCGTCAATGTGAAGGTCCAAGGGATACAGTAAACCTGCACTGGTGCATCGGAATCTAATACTGGTCTCCCAGGAGCCGCTCAAAGCACAAACTCTTAGGAGACTCACTCTTCTTGTACTTAAGTCGGCATTGTGCCTTTGATATTCAATTCCGATGCGATTTCTGTGTTTCATCGTCAATGTGAAGGTACAAGGGATACAGTAAACCTGCACTGGTTCATCGGAATCCAATACTGGTCTCCCAGGAGCCACTCAAAGCAGAACTCTTAGAAGATTCACTCTTCTTGTACTTAAGTCGGCATTGTGCCTTTGATATTCAATTCCGATGCGATTTCTGTGTTTCATCGTAAATGTGAAGGTACATGGGATACAGTAAACCTGCACTGGTTCATCGGAATCCAATACTGGCCTCCCTAGGTGCCGCTCAAAGCACAAAACCTTAGAAGATTCACTCTTTTTGTACATAAGTCGGCATTGTGCCTTTTATATTCAATTCCGATGCGATTTCTGTGTTTCATTGTCAATGTGACGGTCCAAGGGATACAGTAAACCTGCACTGGTGCATGGGAATCTACTACTGGTCTCCCAGGAGCCGCTCAATGCACAACTCTTAGAAAATTCACTCTTCTTGTACTTAAGTCGGCATTGTGCCTTTTATATTCAATTCCGATGCGATTTCTGCGTTTCATCGTCAATGTGAAGGTCCAAGGGATACAGTAAACCTGCACTGGTGCATCGGAATCTAATACTGGTCTCCCAGGAGCCGCTCAAAGCACAAACTCTTAGAAGATTCACTCTTCTTGTACTTAAGTCGGCATTGTGCATTTTATATTCAATTCCGATGCGCTTTCTGTGTGTCATCGTCAATGTGAAGGTCCAAGGGATACAGTAAACCTGCACTGGTGCATCGGAATCTAATACTGGTCTCCCAGGAGCCACTCAAAGCACAAACTCTTAGAAGATTCACTCTTCTTGTACTTAAGTCGGCATTGTGCCTTTTATATTCAATTCCGATGCGATTTCTGTGTTTCATCGTCAATGTGAAGGTCCAAGGGATACAGTAAACCTGCACTGGTGCATCGGAATCTAATACAGGTCTCCCAGGAGCCGCTCAAAGCACAAACTCTTAGGAGATTCACTCTTCTTGTACTTAAGTCGGCATTGTGCCTTTTATATTCAATTCCGATGCGATTTCTGTGTTTCATCGTCAATGTGAAGGTCCAAGGGATACAGTAAACCTGCACTGGTGCATCGGAATCTAATACTGGTCTCCCAGGTGCCGCTCAAAGTACAACTCTTAGAAGATTCACTTTTCTTGTACTTAAGTCGGCATTGTGCCTTTGATATTCAATTCCGATGCGATTTCTGTGTTTCATCGTCAATGTGAAGGTCCAAGGGATACAGTAAACCTGCACTGGTGCATCGGAATCCAATACTGGTCTCCCAGGTGCCGCTCAAAGCACAAACCCTTAGAAGAGTCACTCTTCTTGTATTTAAGTCGGCATTGTGCCTTTTATATTCAATTCCGATGCGATTTCTGTGTTTCATCGTCAATGTGAAGGTCCAAGGGATACAGTAAACCTGCACTGGTGCATCGGAATCCAATACTGGTCTCCCAGGAGCCGCTCAAAGCACAAAATCTTAGGAGACTCACTCTTCTTGTACTTAAGTCGGCATTGTGCCCTTGATATTCAATTCCGATGCGATTTCTGTGTTTCATCGTCAATGTGAAGGTCCAAGGGATACAGTAAACCTGCACTGGTGCATCGGAATCTAATACTGGTCTCCCAGGAGCCGCTCAAAGCACAAACTCTTAGGAGACTCACTCTTCTTGTACTTAAGTCGGCATTGTGCCTTTTATATTCAATTCCGATGCGATTTCTGTGTTTCATCGTCAATGTGAAGGTCCATGGGATACAGTAAACCTGCACTGGTGCATCGGAATCTAATACTGGTCTCCCAGGAGCCGCTCAAAGCACAAACTCTTAGGAGACTCACTCTTCTTGTACTTAAGTCGGCATTGTGCCTTTGATATTCAATTCCGATGCGATTTCTGTGTTTCATCATCAATGTGAAGGTCCAAGGGATACAGTAACCCTGCACTGGTGCATCGGAATCTACTACTGGCCTCCCAGGAGCCACTCAAAGCAGAACTCTTAGAAGATTCACTCTTCTTGTACTTAAGTCGGCATTGTGCCTTTGATATTCAGTTCCGATGCGATTTCTGTGTTTCATCGTCAATGTGAAGGTCCAAGGGATACAGTAAACCTGCACTGGTGCATCGGAATCCAATACTGGCCTCCCAAGGTGCCGCTCAAAGCACAAACCCTTAGAAGATTCACTCTTCTTGTACATAAGTCGGCATTGAGCCTTTTATATTCAATTCCGATGCGATTTCTGTGTTTCATTGTCAATGTGACGGTCCAAGGGATACAGTAAACCTGCACTGGTGCATCGGAATCTAATTCTGGCCTCCCAGGAGCCGCTCAAAGCACAACTCTTAGGAAATTCACTCTTCATGTACTTAAGTCGGCATTGTGCCTTTTATATTCAATTCCGATGCGATTTCTGTGTTTCATCGTCAATGTGAAGGTCCAAGGGATACAGTAAACCTGCATTGGTGCATCGGAATCTAATACTGGTCTCCCAGGAGCCGCTCAAAGCACAAACTCTTAGGAGACTCACTCTTCTAGTACTTAAGTCGGCAATGTGCCTTTGATATTCAATTCCGATGCGATTTCTGTGTTTCATTGTCAATGTGAAGGTCCAAGGGATAGAGTATACCTGCACTGGTGCATCGGAATCTAATACTGGTCTCCCAGGAGCCGCTCATAGCACAAACTCGTAGAAGATTCACTCTTCTTGTACTTAAGTCGGCACTGTGCCTTTCATATTGAATTCCGATGCGATTTCTGTGTTTCATCGTCAATGTGAAGGTCCAAGGGATACAGTAAACCTGCACCGGTGCATCGGAATCCAATACTGGTCTCCCAGGAGCCACTCAAAGCAGAACTCTTAGAAGATTCACTCTTCTTGTACTTAAGTCGGCATTGTGCCTTTGATATTCAATTCCGATGCGATTTCTGTCTTTCATCGTCAATGTGAAGGTCCAAGGGATACAGTAAACCTGCACTGGTGCATCGGAATCCAATACTGGTCTCCCAGGTGCCGCTCAAAGCACCAACCCTTAGGAGACTCACTCTTCTTGTACTTAAGTCGGCATTGTGCCTTTGATATTCAATTCCGATGCGATTTCTGTGTTTCATCGTCAATGTGAAGGTCCAAGGGATACAGTAAACCTGCACTGGTGCATCGGAATCTACTACTGGTCTCCCAGGAGCCACTCAAAGCAGAACTCTTAGAAGATTCACTCTTCTTGTACTTAAGTCGGCATTGTGCCTTTTATATTCAATTCCGATGAGATTTCTGTGTTTCATCGTCAATGTGAAGGGCCAAGGGATACAGTAAGCCTGCACTGGTGCATCGGAATCTAATACTGGTCTCCCAGGAGCCGCTCACAGCACAAACTCTTAGGAGATTCACTCTTCTTGTACTTAAGTCGGCATTGTGCCTTTTATTTTCAATTCCGATGCGATTTCTGTGTTTCATCGTCAATGTAAAGGTCCAAGGGATACAGTAAACCTGCACTGGTGCATCGGAATCCAATACTGGTCTCCCAGGAGCCGCTCAAAGCACAAACTCTTAGAAGATTCACTCTTCTTGTACTTAAGTCGGCACTGGGCCTTTTATATTCAATTCCGATGCGATTTCTGTGTTTCATCGTCAATGTGAAGGTCCAAGGGATACAGTAAACCTTCACTGGTGCTTCGGGATCTCATACTGGTCTCCCAGGAGCCGCTCAAAGCACAAACTCTTAGAAGATTCACTCTTCTTGTACTTAAGTCGGCATTGTTCCTTTTATATTCAATTCCGATGCGATTTCTGTGTTTCATCGTCAATGTGACGGTACAAGGGATACAGTAAACCTGCACTGGTGCATCGGAATCTAATACTGGTCTCCCAGGAGCCAGTCAAAGCCCAACTCTTAGAAAATTCTCTCTTCTTGTACTTAAGTCGGCATTGTGCCTTTTATATTCAATTCCGATGCGATTTCTGTGTTTCATCGTCAATGTGAAGGTCCAAGGGATACAGTAAACCTGCACTGGTGCATCGGAATCTAATACTGGTCTCCCAGGAGCCGCTCAAAGCACAAACTCTTAGAAGATTCACTCTTCTTGTACTTAAGTCGGCACTGTGCCTTTGATATTCAATTCCGATGCGATTTTTGAGTTTCATCGTCAATGTAAAGGTCCAAGGGATAGAGTAAACCTACACTGGTGCATCGGAATCTAATACTGGTCTCCCAGGAGCCGCTCAAAGCACAAACTCTTAGAAGATTCACTCTTCTTGTACTTAAGTCGGCATTGTGCCTTTTATATTCAATTCCGACGCGATTTCTGTGTTTCATTGTCAATGTGAAGGTCCAAGGGATACAGTAAACCTGCACTGGTGCATCGGAATCCAATACTGGTCTCCCAGGAGCCGCTCAAAGCACAAACTCTTAGAAGATTCACTCTTCTTGTACATAAGTCGGCATTGTGCCTTTCATATTCAATTCCGATGCGATTTCTTTGTTTCATTGTCAATGTGACGGTCCAAAGGATACAGTAAACCTGCACTGGTGCATCGGAATCTAATACTGGTCTCCCAGGAGCCGCTCAAAGCACAAACTCTTAGGAGACTCACTCTTCTTGTACTTAAGTCGGCATTGTGCCTTTGATATTCAATTCCGATGCGATTTCTGTGTTTCATCATCAATGTGAAGGTCCAAGGGATACAGTAAACCTGCACTGGTGCATCGGAATCTACTACTGGCCTCCCAGGAGCCACTCAAAGCAGAACTCTTAGAAGATTCACTCTTCTTGTACTTAAGTCGGCATTGTGCCTTTGATATTCAATTCCGATGCGATTTCTGTGTTTCATCGTCAATGTGAAGGTCCAAGGGACACAGTAAACCAGCACTGGTGCATCGGAATCCAATACTGGCCTTCCAAGGTGCCGCTAAAAGCACAAACCCTTAGAAGATTCACTCTTCTTGTACATAAGTCGGCATTGTGCCTTTTATATTCAATTCCGATGCGATTTATGTATTTCATTGTCAATGTGACGGTCCAAGTGATACAGTAAACCTGCACTGGTGCATCGGAATCTAATTCTGGTCTCCCAGGAGCCGCTCAAAGCACAACTCTTAGGAAATTCACTCTTCTTGTACTTAAGTCGGCATTGTGCCTTTTATATTCAATTCCGATGCGATTTCTGTGTTTCATCGTCAATGTGAAGGTCCAAGGGATACAGTAAACCTGCATTGGTGCATCGGAATCTAATACTGGTCTCCCAGGAGCCGCTCAAAGCACAAACTCTTAGGAGAGTCACTCTTCTAGTACTTAAGTCGGCATTGTGCCTTTGATATTCAATTCCGATGCGATTTCTGTGTTTCATTGTCAATGTGAAGGTCCAAGGGATACAGTAAACATGCACTGGTGCATCGGAATCTAATACTGGTCTCCCAGGAGCCGCTCATAGCACAAACTCTTAGAAGATTCACACTTCTTGTACTTAAGTCGGAATTGTGCCTTTTATATTCAATTCCGATGCGATTTCTGTGTTTCATCGTCAATGTGAAGGTCCAAGGGATACAGTAAACCTGCACTGGTGCACCGGATACTACTACTGGTCTCCCAGGAGCCGCTCAAAGCACAAACTCGTAGAAGATTCACTCTTCTTGTACTTAAGTCGGCATTGTGCCTTTGATATTCAATTCCGATGCGATTTCTGTGTTTCATCGTCAATGTGAAGGTCCAAGGGATACAGTAAACCTGCACTGGTGCATCGGAATCCAATACTGGTCTCCCAGGTGCCGCTCAAAGCACCAACCCTTAGAAGATTCACTCTTCTTGTACATAAGTCGGCATTGTGCCTTTTATATTCAATTCCGATGCGATTTCTGTGTTTCAATGTCAATGTGAAGGTCCAAGGGATACAGTAAACCTGCACTGGTGCACCGGATACTACTACTGGTCTCCCAGGAGCCGCTCAAAGCACAAACTCGTAGAAGATTCACTCTTCTTGTACTTAAGTCGGCATTGTGCCTTTTATATTCAATTCCGATGCGATTTCTGTATTTCATTGTCAATGTGACGGTCCAAGTGATACAGTAAACCTGCACTGGTGCATCGGAATCTAATTCTGGTCTCCCAGGAGCCGCTCAAAGCACAACTCTTAGGAAATTCACTCTTCTTGTACTTAAGTCGGCACTGTGCCTTTTATATTGAATTCCGATGCGATTTCTGTGTTTCATTGTCAATGTGAAGGTCCAAGGGATACAGTAAACCTGCACTGGTGCATCGGAATCCAATACTGGTCTCCCAGGAGCCACTCAAAGCAGAACTCTTAGAAGATTCACTCTTCTTGTACTTAAGTCGGCATTGTGCCTTTGATATTCAATTCCGATGCGATTTCTGTGTTTCATCGTCAATGTGAAGGTCCAAGGGATACAGTAAACCTGCACTGGTGCATCGGAATCCAATACTGGTCTCCCAGGTGCCGCTCAAAGCACCAAACCTTAGAAGATTCACTCTTCTTGTACATAAGTCGGCATTGTGCCTTTTATATTCAATTCTGATGCGATATCTGTGTTTCATTGTCAATGTGAAGGTCCAAGGGATACAGTAAAACTGCACTGGTGCATCGGAATCTAATACTGGTCTCCCAGGAGCCGCTCAAAGCACAAACTCTTAGGAGACTCACTCTTCTTGTACTTAAGTCGGCATTGTGCCTTTTATATTCAATTCCGATGCGATTTCTATGTTTCATCGTCAATGTGAAGGTCCATGGGATACAGTAAACATGCACTGGTGCATCGGAATCTAATACTGGTCTCCCAGGAGCCGCTCAAAGCACAAACTCTTAGGAGACTCACTCTTCTTGTACTTAAGTCGGCATTGTGCCTTTGATATTCAATTCCGATGCGATTTCTGTGTTTCATCGTCAATGTGAAGGTTCAAGGGATACAGTAAACCTGCACTGGTGCATCGGAATCTACTACTGGTCTCCCAGGAGCCACTCAAAGCAGAACTCTTAGAAGATTCACTCTTCTTGTACTTAAGTCGGCATTGTGCCTTTGATATTCAATTCCGATGCGATTTCTGTGTTTCATCGTCAATGTGAAGGTACAAGGGATACAGTAAACCTGCACTGGTGCATCGGAATCCAATACTGGCCTCCCAAGGTGCCGCTCAAAGCACAAACGCTTAGAAGATTCACTCTTCTTGTACATAAGTCGGCATTGTGCCTTTTATATTCAATTCCGATTCGCTTTCTGTGTGTCATCGTCAATGTGAAGGTCCAAGGGATACAGTAAACCTGCTCTGGTGCATCGGAATCTAATACTGGTCTCCCAGGAGCCACTCAAAGCACAAACTCTTAGGAGATTCACTCTTCTTGTACTTAAGTCGGCATTGTGCCTTTTATATTCAATTCCGATGCGATTTCTGTGTTTCATCGTCAATGTAAAGGTCCAAGGGATACAGTAAACCTGCACTGGTGCATCGGAATCCAATACTGGTCTCCCAGGAGCCGCTCAAAGCACAAACTCTTAGAAGATTCACTCTTCTTGTACTTAAGTCGGCACTGGGCCTTTTATATTCAATTCCGATGCGATTTCTGTGTTTCATCGTCAATGTGAAGGTCCAAGGGATACAGTAAACCTTCACTGGTGCTTCGGGATCTAATACTGGTCTCCCAGGAGCCGCTCACAGCACAAACTCTTAGGAGATTCACTCTTCTTGTACTTAAGTCGGCATTGTTCCTTTTATATTCAATTCCGATGCGATTTCTGTGTTTCATCGTCAATGTGAAGGTACAAGGGATACAGTAAACCTGCACTGGTGCATCGGAATCTAATACTGGTCTCCCAGGAGCCAGTCAAAGCACAACTCTTAGAAACTTCTCTCTTCTTGTACTTAAGTCGGCATTGTGCCTTTTATATTCAATTCCGATGCGATTTCTGTGTTTCATCGTCAATGTGAAGGTCCAAGGGATACAGTAAACCTACACCGGTGCATCGTAATCTAATACTGGTCTCCCAGGAGCCGCTCAAAGCACAAACTCTTAGAAGATTCACTCTTCTTGTACTTAAGTCGGCACTGTGCCTTTGATATTCAATTCCGATGCGATTTTTGTGTTTCATCGTCAATGTAAAGGTCCAAGGGATAGAGTAAACCTGCACTGGTGCATCGGAATCTAATACTGGTCTCCCAGGAGCCGCTCAAAGCACAAACTCTTAGAAGATTCACTCTTCTTGTACTTAAGTCGGCATTGTGCCTTTTATATTCAATTCCGACGCGATTTCTGTGTTTCATTGTCAATGTGAAGGTCCAAGGGATACAGTAAACCTGCACTGGTGCATCGGAATCCAATACTGGTCTCCCAGGAGCCGCTCAAAGCACAAACTCTTAGAAGATTCACTCTTCTTGTACATAAGTCGGCATTGTGCCTTTCATATTCAATTCCGATGCGATTTCTTTGTTTCATTGTCAATGTGACGGTCCAAAGGATACAGTAAACCTGCACTGGTGCATCGGAATCTAATACTGGTCTCCCAGAAGCCGCTCAAAGCACAAACTCTTAGGAGACTCACTCTTCTTGTACTTAAGTCGGCATTGTGCCTTTGATATTCAATTCCGATGCGATTTCTGTGTTTCATCATCAATGTGAAGGTCCAAGGGATACAGTAAACCTGCACTGGTGCATCGGAATCTACTACTGGTCTCCCAGGAGCCACTCAAAGCAGAACTCTTAGAAGATTCACTCTTCTTGTACTTAAGTCGGCATTGTGCCTTTGATATTCAATTCCGATGCGATTTCTGTGTTTCATCGTCAATGTGAAGGTACAAGGGATACAGTAAACCTGCACTGGTGCATCGGAATCCAATACTGGCCTCCCAAGGTGCCGCTCAAAGCACAAACGCTTAGAAGATTCACTCTTCTTGTACATAAGTCGGCATTGTGCCTTTTATATTCAATTCCGATTCGCTTTCTGTGTGTCATCGTCAATGTGAAGGTCCAAGGGATACAGTAAACCTGCTCTGGTGCATCGGAATCTAATACTGGTCTCCCAGGAGCCACTCAAAGCACAAACTCTTAGGAGATTCACTCTTCTTGTACTTAAGTCGGCATTGTGCCTTTTATATTCAATTCCGATGCGATTTCTGTGTTTCATCGTCAATGTAAAGGTCCAAGGGATACAGTAAACCTGCACTGGTGCATCGGAATCCAATACTGGTCTCCCAGGAGCCGCTCAAAGCACAAACTCTTAGAAGATTCACTCTTCTTGTACTTAAGTCGGCACTGGGCCTTTTATATTCAATTCCGATGCGATTTCTGTGTTTCATCGTCAATGTGAAGGTCCAAGGGATACAGTAAACCTTCACTGGTGCTTCGGGATCTAATACTGGTCTCCCAGGAGCCGCTCACAGCACAAACTCTTAGGAGATTCACTCTTCTTGTACTTAAGTCGGCATTGTTCCTTTTATATTCAATTCCGATGCGATTTCTGTGTTTCATCGTCAATGTGAAGGTACAAGGGATACAGTAAACCTGCACTGGTGCATCGGAATCTAATACTGGTCTCCCAGGAGCCAGTCAAAGCACAACTCTTAGAAACTTCTCTCTTCTTGTACTTAAGTCGGCATTGTGCCTTTTATATTCAATTCCGATGCGATTTCTGTGTTTCATCGTCAATGTGAAGGTCCAAGGGATACAGTAAACCTACACCGGTGCATCGTAATCTAATACTGGTCTCCCAGGAGCCGCTCAAAGCACAAACTCTTAGAAGATTCACTCTTCTTGTACTTAAGTCGGCACTGTGCCTTTGATATTCAATTCCGATGCGATTTTTGTGTTTCATCGTCAATGTAAAGGTCCAAGGGATAGAGTAAACCTGCACTGGTGCATCGGAATCTAATACTGGTCTCCCAGGAGCCGCTCAAAGCACAAACTCTTAGAAGATTCACTCTTCTTGTACTTAAGTCGGCATTGTGCCTTTTATATTCAATTCCGACGCGATTTCTGTGTTTCATTGTCAATGTGAAGGTCCAAGGGATACAGTAAACCTGCACTGGTGCATCGGAATCCAATACTGGTCTCCCAGGAGCCGCTCAAAGCACAAACTCTTAGAAGATTCACTCTTCTTGTACATAAGTCGGCATTGTGCCTTTCATATTCAATTCCGATGCGATTTCTTTGTTTCATTGTCAATGTGACGGTCCAAAGGATACAGTAAACCTGCACTGGTGCATCGGAATCTAATACTGGTCTCCCAGAAGCCGCTCAAAGCACAAACTCTTAGGAGACTCACTCTTCTTGTACTTAAGTCGGCATTGTGCCTTTGATATTCAATTCCGATGCGATTTCTGTGTTTCATCATCAATGTGAAGGTCCAAGGGATACAGTAAACCTGCACTGGTGCATCGGAATCTACTACTGGCCTCCCAGGAGCCACTCAAAGCAGAACTCTTAGAAGATTCACTCTTCTTGTACTTAAGTCGGCATTGTGCCTTTGATATTCAATTCCGATGCGATTTCTGTGTTTCATCGTCAATGTTAAGGACCAAGGGATACAGTAAACCAGCACTGGTGCATCGGAATCCAATACTGGCCTTCCAAGGTGCCGCTAAAAGCACAAACCCTTAGAAGATTCACTCTTCTTGTACATAAGTCGGCATTGTGCCTTTTATATTCAATTCCGATGCGATTTCTGTATTTCATTGTCAATGTGACGGTCCAAGTGATACAGTAAACCTGCACTGGTGCATCGGAATCTAATTCTGGTCTCCCAGGAGCCGCTCAAAGCAGAACTCTTAGAAGATTCACTCTTCTTTTACTTAAGTCGACATTGTGCCTTTGATATTCAATTCCGATGCGATTTCTGTGTTTCATCATCAATGTGAAGGTCCAAGGGATACAGTAAACCTGCACTGGTGCATCGGAATCTACTACTGGCCTCCCAGGAGCCACTCAAAGCAGAACTCTTAGAAGATTCACTCTTCTTGTACTTAAGTCGGCATTGTGCCTTTGATATTCAATTCCGATGCGATTTCTGTGTTTCATCGTCAATGTGAAGGTCCAAGGGATACAGTAAACCTGCACTGGTGCATCGGAATCCAATACTGGCCTCCCAAGGTGCCGCTAAAAGCACAAACCCTTAGAAGATTCACTCTTCTTGTACATAAGTCGGCATTGTGCCTTTTATATTCAGTTCCGATGCGATTTCTGTGTTTCATTGTCAATGTGACGGTCCAAGTGATACAGTAAACCTGCACTGGTGCATCGGAATCTAATTCTGGTCTCCCAGGAGCCGCTCAAAGCAGCACTCTTAGAAGATTCACTCTTCTTGTACTTAAGTCGACATTGTGCCTTTGATATTCAATTCGGATGCGATTTCTGTGTTTCATCGTCAATGTGAAGGTCCAAGGGATACAGTAAACCTACACTGGTGCATCGGAATCCAATACTGGTCTCCCAGGAGCCGCTCAAAGCACAAACTCTTAGAAGATTCACACTTCTTGTACTTAAGTCGGAATTGTGCCTTTTATATTCAATTCCGATGCGATTTCTGTGTTTCATCGTCAATGTGAAGGTCCAAGGGATACAGTAAACCTGCACTGGTGCATCGGAATCCAATACTGGTCTCCAGCCAGCCGCTCAAAACACAAACTCGTAGAAGATACACTTTTCTTGTACTTATGTCGGCACTGTGCCTTTTATATTCAATTCCGATGCGATTTCTGTGTTTCATCGTCAATGTGAAGGTCCAAGGGATACAGTAAACCAGCACTGGTGCATCGGAATCCAATACTGGTCTCCCAGGAGCCGCTCAAAGCACAAACTCTTAGGAGACTCACTCTTCTTGTACTTAAGTCGGCATTGTGCCTTTGATATTCAATTCCGATGCGATTTCTGTGTTTCATTGTCAATGTGAAGGTCCAAGGGATACAGTAAACCTGCACTGGTGCATCGGAATCTAATACTGGTCTCCCAGGAGCCGCTCAAAGCACAAACTCTTAGGAGACTCACTCTTCTTGTACTTAAGTCGGCATTGTGCCTTTTATATTCAATTCCGATGCGATTTCTGTGTTTCATCGTCAATGTGAAGGTCCATGGGATACAGTAAACCTGCACTGGTGCATCGGAATCTAATACTGGTCTCCCAGGAGCCGCTCAAAGCACAAACTCTTAGGAGACTCACTCTTCTTGTACTTTAGTCGGCATTGTGCCTTTGATATTCAATTCCGATGCGATTTCTGTGTTTCATCATCAATGTGAAGGTCCAAGGGATACAGTAACCCTGCACTGGTGCATCGGAATCTACTACTGGCCTCCCAGGAGCCACTCAAAGCAGAACTCTTAGAAGATTCACTCTTCTTGTACTTAAGTCGGCATTGTGCCTTTGATATTCAATTCCGATGCGATTTCTGTGTTTCATCGTCAATGTGAAGGTCCAAGGGATACAGTAAACCTGCACTGGTGCATCGGAATCCAATACAGGCCTCCCAAGGTGCCGCTCAAAGCACAAACCCTTAGAAGATTCACTCTTCTTGTACATAAGTCGGCATTGTGCCTTTTATATTCAATTCCGATGCGATTTCTGTGTTTCATTGTCAATGTGACGGTCCAAGGGATACAGTAAACCTGCACTGGTGCATCGGAATCTAATTCTGGCCTCCCAGGAGCCGCGCAAAGCACAACTCTTAGGAAATTCACTCTTCTTGTACTTAAGTCGGCATTGTGCCTTTGATATTCAATTCCGATGCGATTTCTGTGTTTCATCGTCAATGTGAAGGTCCAAGGGATACAGTAAACCTGCATTGGTGCATCGGAATCTAATACTGGTCTCCCAGGAGCCGCTCAAAGCACAAACTCTTAGGAGACTCACTCTTCTAGTACTTAAGTCGGCATTGTGCCTTTGATATTCAGTTCCGATGCGATTTCTGTGTTTCATTGTCAATGTGAAGGTCCAAGGGATACAGTAAACCTGCACTGGTGCATCGGAATCTAATACTGGTCTCCTAGGAGCCGCTCATAGCACAAACTCTTAGAAGATTCACACTTCTTGTACTTAAGTCGGAATTGTGCCTTTTATATTCAATTCCGATGCGATTTCTGTGTTTCATCGTCAATGTGAAGGTCCAAGGGTTACAGTAAACCAGCACTGGTGCATCGGAATCCAATACTGGTCTCCCAGGAGCCGCTCAAAGCACAAACTCGTAGAAGATTCACTCTTCTTGTACTTAAGTCGGCACTGTGCCTTTTATATTGAATTCCGATGCGACTTCTGTGTTTCATCGTCAATGTGAAGGTCCAAGGGATACAGTAAACCTGCACTGGTGCATCGGAATCCAATAGTGGTCTCCCAGGAGCCACTCAAAGCAGAACTCTTAGAAGATTCACTCTTCTTGTACTTAAGTCGGCATTGTGCCTTTGATATTCATTTCCGATGCGATTTCTGTGTTTCATCGTCAATGTGAAGGTCCAAGGGATACAGTAAACCTGCACTGGTGCATCGGAATCTACTACAGGTCTCCCAGGAGCCACTCAAAGCAGAACTCTTAGAAGATTCACTCTTCTTGTACTTAAGTCGGCATTGTGCCTTTGATATTCAATTCCGATGCGATTTCTGTGTTTCATCGTCAATGTGAAGGTACAAGGGATACAGTAAACCTGCACTGGTGCATCGGAATCCAATACTGGCCTCCCAAGGTGCCGCTCAAAGCACAAACGCTTAGAAGATTCACTCTTCTTGTACATAAGTCGGCATTGTGCCTTTTATATTCAATTCCGATGCGCTTTCTGTGTGTCATCGTCAATGTGAAGGTCCAAGGGATACAGTAATCCTGCACTGGTGCATCGGAATCCAATACTGGTCTCCCAGGAGCCACTCAAAGCACAAACTCTTAGAAGATTCACTCTTCTTGTACTTAAGTCGGCATTGTGCCTTTTATATTCAATTCCGATGAGATTTCTGTGTTTCATCGTCAATGTGAAGGTCCAAGGGATACAGTAAACCTGCACTGGTGCATCGGAATCTAATACTGGTCTCCCAGGAGCCGCTCACAGCACAAACTCTTAGGCGATTCACTCTTCTTGTACTTAAGTCGGCATTGTGCCTTTTATATTCAATTCCGATGCGATTTCTGTGTTTCATCGTCAATGTAAAGGTCCAAGGGATACAGTAAACCTGCACTGGTGCATCGGAATCCAATACTGGTCTCTCAGGAGCCGCTCAAAGCACAAACTCTTAGATGATTCACTCTTCTTGTACTTAAGTCGGCACTGGGCCTTTTATATTCACTTCCGATGCGATTTCTGTGTTTCATCGTCAATGTGAAGGTCCAAGGGATACAGTAAACCTTCACTGGTGCTTCGGGATCTCATACTGGTCTCCCAGGAGCCGCTCAAAGCACAAACTCTTAGAAGATTCACTCTTCTTGTACTTAAGTCGGCATTGTTCCTTTTATATTCAATTCCGATGCGATTTCTGTGTTTCATCGTCAATGTGAAGGTACAAGGGATACAGTAAACCTGCACTGGTGCATCGGAATCTAATACTGGTCTCCCAGGAGCCAGTCAAAGCACAACTCTTAGAAAACTCTCTCTTCTTGTACTTAAGTCGGCATTGTGCCTTTTATATTCAATTCCGATGCGATTTCTGTGTTTCATCATCAATGTGAAGGTCCAAAGGATACAGTAAACCTGCACTGGTGCATCGGAATCTACTACTGGCCTCCCAGGAGCCACTCAAAGCAGAACTCTTAGAAGATTCACTCTTCTTGTACTTAAGTCGGCATTGTGCCTTTGATATTCAATTCCGATGCGATTTCTGTGTTTCATCGTCAATGTGAAGGTCCAAGGGATACAGTAAACCTGCACTGGTGCATCGGAATCCAATACTGGCCTCCCAAGGTGCCGCTAAAGGCACAAACCCTTAGAAGATTCACTCTTCTTGTACATAAGTCGGCATTGTGCCTTTTATATTCAATTCCGATGCGATTTCTGTGTTTCATTGTCAATGTGACGGTCCAAGTGATACAGTAAACCTGCACTGGTGCATCGGAATCTAATTCTGGTCTCCCAGGAGCCGCTCAAAGCAGCACTCTTAGAAGATTCACTCTTCTTGTACTTAAGTCGACATTGTGCCTTTGATATTCAATTCCGATGCGATTTCTGTGTTTCATCGTCAATGTGAAGGTCCAAGGGATACAGCAAACCTGCACTGGTGCATCGGAATCCAATACTGGTCTCCCAGGAGCCACTCAAAGCAGAGCTCTTAGAAGATTCACTCTTCTTGTACTTAAGTCGGCATTGTGCCTTTTATATTCAATTCCGATGCGATTTCTGTGTTTCATCGTCAATGTGAAGGTCCAAGGGATACAGTAAACCTGCACTGGTGCATCGGAATCTACTACTGGTCTCCCAGGAGCCGCTCAAAGCAGAACTCTTAGAAGATTCACTCTTCTTGTACTTAAGTCGACATTGTGCCTTTGATATTCAATTCCGATGCGATTTCTGTGTTTCATCGTCAATGTGAAGGTCCAAGGGATACAGTAAACCTGCACTGGTACATCGGAATCCAATACTGGTCTCCCAGGAGCCGCTCAAAGCACAAACTCTTAGAAGATTCACACTTCTTGTACTTAAGTCGGAATTCTGCCTTTTATATTCAATTCCGATGCGATTTCTGTGTTTCATCGTCAATGTGAAGGTCCAAGGGATACAGTAAACCTGCACTGCTGCATCCGAAACCAATACTGGTATCCCAGGAGCCGTTCAAAGCACAAACTCGTAGAAGACTCACTCTTCTTGTACTTAAGTCGGCACTGTGCCTTTTATATTCAATTCCGATGCGATTTCTGTGTTTCATCGTCAATGTGAAGGTCCAAGGGATACAGTAAACCTGCACTGGTGCATCGGAATCTAATACTGGTCTCCCAGGAGCCACTCAAAGCAGAACTCTTAGAAGACTCACTCTTCTTGTACTTAAGTCGGCATTGTGCCTTTGATATTCAATTCCGATGCGATTTCTGTGTTTCATCGTCAATGTGAAGGTCCAAGGGATACAGTAAACCTGCACTGGTGCATCGGAATCTAATACTGGTCTCCCAGGAGCCACTCAAAGCAGAACTCTTAGAAGATTCACTCTTCTTGTACTTAAGTCGGCATTGTGCCTTTGATATTCAATTCCGATGCGATTTCTGTGTTTCATCGTCAATGTGAAGGTCCAAGGGATACAGTAAACCTGCACTGGTGCATCGGAATCTACTACTGGTCTCCCAGGAGCCGCTCAAAGCAGAACTCTTAGAAGATTCACTCTTCTTGTACTTAAGTCGACATTGTGCCTTTGATATTCAATTCCGATGCGATTTCTGTGTTTCATCGTCAATGTGAAGGTCCAAGGGATACAGTAAACCTGCACTGGTGCATCGGAATCCAATACGGGTCTCCCAGGAGCCGCTCAAAGCACAAACTCTTAGAAGATTCACACTTCTTGTACTTAAGTCGGAATTGTGCCTTTTATATTCAATTCCGATGCGATTTCTGTGTTTCATCGTCAATGTGAAGGTCCAAGGGATACAGTAAACCTGCACTGGTGCATCGGAAACCAATACTGGTCTCCCAGGAGCCGCCCAAAGCACAAACTCGTAGAAGACTCACTCTTCTTGTACTTAAGTCGGCACTGTGCCTTTTATATTCAATTCCGATGCGATTTCTGTGTTTCATCGTCAATGTGAAGGTCCAAGGGATACAGTAAACCTGCACTGGTGCATCGGAATCTAATTCTGGTCTCCCAGGAGCCGCTCAAAGCAGCACTCTTAGAAGACTCACTCTTCTTGTACTTAAGTCGGCATTGTGCCTTTGATATTCAATTCCGATGCGATTTCTGTGTTTCATCGTCAATGTGAAGGTCCAAGGGATACAGTAAACCTGCACTGGTGCATCGGAAACCAATACTGGTCTCCCAGGAGCCGCTCAAAGCACAAACTCGTAGAAGACTCACTCTTCTTGTACTTAAGTCGGCACTGTGCCTTTTATATACAATTCCGATGCGATTTCTGTGTTTCATCGTCAATGTGAGGGTCCAAGGGATACAGTAAACCTGCACTGGTGCATCGGAATCCAATACTGGTCTCCCAGGAGCCACTCAAAGCAAAACTCTTAGAAGACTCACTCTTCTTGTACTTAAGTCGGCATTGTGCCTTTGATATTCAATTCCGATGCGATTTCTGTGTTTCATCGTCAATGTGAAGGTCCAAGGGATAGAGTAAACCTGCACTAGTGCATCGGAATCTAATACTGGTCTCCCAGGAGCCGCTCAAAGCACAAACTCTTAGAAGATTCACTCTTCTTGTACTTAAGTCGGCATTGTGCCTTTTATATTCAATTCCGACGCGATTTCTGTGTTTCATTGTCAATGTGAAGGTCCAAGGGATACAGTAAACCTGCACTGGTGCATCGGAATCCAATACTGGTCTCCCAGGAGCCGCTCAAAGCACAAACTCTTAGAAGATTCACTCTTCTTGTACATAAGTCAGCATTGTGCCTTTTATATTCAATTCCGATGCGATTTCTGTATTTCATTGTCAATGTGACGGTCCAAGTGATACAGTAAACCTGCACTGGTGCATCGGAATCTAATTCTGGTCTCCCAGGAGCCGCTCAAAGCAGAACTCTTAGAAGATTCACTCTTCTTTTACTTAAGTCGACATTGTGCCTTTGATATTCAATTCCGATGCGATTTCTGTGTTTCATCATCAATGTGAAGGTCCAAGGGATACAGTAAACCTGCACTGGTGCATCGGAATCTACTACTGGCCTCCCAGGAGCCACTCAAAGCAGAACTCTTAGAAGATTCACTCTTCTTGTACTTAAGTCGGCATTGTGCCTTTGATATTCAATTCCGATGCGATTTCTGTGTTTCATCGTCAATGTGAAGGTCCAAGGGATACAGTAAACCTGCACTGGTGCATCGGAATCCAATACTGGCCTCCCAAGGTGCCGCTAAAAGCACAAACCCTTAGAAGATTCACTCTTCTTGTACATAAGTCGGCATTGTGCCTTTTATATTCAATTCCGATGCGATTTCTGTGTTTCATTGCCAATGTGACGGTCCAAGTGATACAGTAAACCTGCACTGGTGCATCGGAATCTAATTCTGGTCTCCCAGGAGCCGCTCAAAGCAGAACTCTTAGAAGATTCACTCCTCTTGTACTTAAGTCGACATTGTGCCTTTGATATTCAATTCCGATGCGATTTCTGTGTTTCATCGTCAATGTGAAGGTCCAAGGGATACAGTAGACCTACACTGGTGCATCGGAATCCAATACTGGTCTCCCAGGAGCCGCTCAAAGCACAAACTCTTAGAAGATTCACACTTCATGTACTTAAGTCGGAATTGTGCCTTTTATATTCAATTCCGATGCGATTTCTGTGTTTCATCGTCAATGTGAAGGTCCAAGGGATACAGTAAACCTGCACTGGTGCATCGGAATCCAATACTGGTCTCCCAGCAGCCGCTCAAAACACAAACTCGTAGAAGATACACTCTTCTTGTACTTATGTCGGCACTGTGCCTTTTATATTCAATTGTGATGCGATTTCTGTGTTTCATCGTCAATGTGAAGGTACAAGGGATACAGCAAACCTGCACTGGTGCATCGGAATCCAATACTGGTCTCCCAGGAGCCACTCAAAGCAGAGCTCTTAGAAGATTCACTCTTCTTGTACTTAAGTCGGCATTGTGCCTTTTATATTCAATTCCGATGCGATTTCTGTGTTTCATCGTCAATGTGAAGGTCCAAGGGATACAGTAAACCTGCACTGGTGCATCGGAATCTACTACTGGTCTCCCAGGAGCCGCTCAAAGCAGAACTCTTAGAAGATTCACTCTTCTTGTACTTAAGTGGACATTGTGCCTTTGATATTCAATTCCGATGCGATTTCTGTGTTTCATCGTCAATGTGAAGGTCCAAGGGATACAGTAAACCTGCACTGGTACATCGGAATCCAATACTGGTCTCCCAGGAGCCGCTCAAAGCACAAACTCTTAGAAGATTCACACTTCTTGTACTTAAGTCGGAATTCTGCCTTTTATATTCAATTCCGATGCGATTTCTGTGTTTCATCGTCAATGTGAAGGTCCAAGGGATACAATAAACCTGCACTGCTGCATCCGAAACCAATACTGGTCTCCCAGGAGCCGTTCAAAGCACAAACTCGTAGAAGACTCACTCTTCTTGTACTTAAGTCGGCACTGTGCCTTTTATATTCAATTCCGATGCGATTTCTGTGTTTCATCGTCAATGTGAAGGTCCAAGGGATACAGTAAACCTGCACTGGTGCATCGGAATCTAATACTGGTCTCCCAGGAGCCACTCAAAGCAGAACTCTTAGAAGACTCACTCTTCTTGTACTTAAGTCGGCATTGTGCCTTTGATATTCAATTCCGATGCGATTTCTGTGTTTCATCGTCAATGTGAAGGTCCAAGGGATACAGTAAACCTGCACTGGTGCATCGGAATCTAATACTGGTCTCCCAGGAGCCACTCAAAGCAGAACTCTTAGAAGATTCACTCTTCTTGTACTTAAGTCGGCATTGTGCCTTTGATATTCAATTCCGATGCGAATTCTGTGTTTCATCGTCAATGTGAAGGTCCAAGGGATACAGTAAACCTGCACTGGTGCATCGGAATCTACTACTGGTCTCCCAGGAGCCGCTCAAAGCAGAACTCTTAGAAGATTCACTCTTCTTGTACTTAAGTCGACATTGTGCCTTTGATATTCAATTCCGATGCGATTTCTGTGTTTCATCGTCAATGTGAAGGTCCAAGGGATACAGTAAACCTGCACTGGTGCATCGGAAACCAATACTGGTCTCCCAGGAGCCGCCCAAAGCACAAACTCGTAGAAGACTCACTCTTCTTGTACTTAAGTCGGCACTGTGCCTTTTATATTCAATTCCGATGCGATTTCTGTGTTTCATCGTCAATGTGAAGGTCCAAGGGATACAGTAAACCTGCACTGGTGCATCGGAATCTAATTCTGGTCTCCCAGGAGCCGCTCAAAGCAGCACTCTTAGAAGACTCACTCTTCTTGTACTTAAGTCGGCATTGTGCCTTTGATATTCAATTCCGATGCGATTTCTGTGTTTCATCGTCAATGTGAAGGTCCAAGGGATACAGTAAACCTGCACTGGTGCATCGGAAACCAATACTGGTCTCCCAGGAGCCGCTCAAAGCACATACTCGTAGAAGACTCACTCTTCTTGTACTTAAGTCGGCACTGTGCCTTTTATATTCAATTCCGATGCGATTTCTGTGTTTCATCGTCAATGTGAGGGTCCAAGGGATACAGTAAACCTGCACTGGTGCATCGGAATCCAATACTGGTCTCCCAGGAGCCACTCAAAGCAAAACTCTTAGAAGACTCACTCTTCTTGTACTTAAGTCGGCATTGTGCCTTTTATTTTCAATTCCGATGCGATTTCTGTGTTTCAATGGCAATGTGAAGGTCCAAGGGATAGAGTAAACCTGCACTAGTGCATCGGAATCTAATACTGGTCTCCCAGGAGCCGCTCAAAGCACAAACTCTTAGAAGATTCACTCTTCTTGTACTTAAGTCGGCATTGTGCCTTTTATATTCAATTCCGACGCGATTTCTGTGTTTCATTGTCAATGTGAAGGTCCAAGGGATACAGTAAACCTGCACTGGTGCATCGGAATCCAATACTGGTCTCCCAGGAGCCGCTCAAAGCACAAACTCTTAGAAGATTCACTCTTCTTGTACATAAGTCAGCATTGTGCCTTTCATATTCAATTCCGATGCGATTTCTTTGTTTCATTGTCAATGTGACGGTCCAAAGGATACAGTAAACCTGCACTTTTGCATCGGAATCTAATACTGGTCTCCCAGGAGCCGCTCAAAGCACAAACTCTTAGGGGACTCACTCTTCTTGTACTTAAGTCGGCATTGTGCCTTTGATATTCAATTCCGATGCGATTTCTGTGTTTCATCATCAATGTGAAGGTCCAAGGGATACAGTAAACCTGCACTGGTGCATCGGAATCTACTACTGGCCTCCCAGGAGCCACTCAAAGCAGAACTCTTAGAAGATTCACTCTTCTTGTACTTAAGTCGGCATTGTGCCTTTGATATTCAATTCCGATGCGATTTCTGTGTTTCATCGTCAATGTGAAGGTCCAAGGGATACAGTAAACCAGCACTGGTGCATCGGAATCCAATACTGGCATCCCAAGGTGCCGCTAAAAGCACAAACCCTTAGAAGATTCACTCTTCTTGTACATAAGTCGGCATTGTGCCTTTTATATTCAATTCCGATGCGATTTCTGTATTTCATTGTCAATGTGACGGTCCAAGTGATACAGTAAACCTGCACTGGTGCATCGGAATCTAATTCTGGTCTCCCAGGAGCCGCTCAAAGCAGAACTCTTAGAAGATTCACTCTTCTTTTACTTAAGTCGACATTGTGCCTTTGATATTCAATTCCGATGCGATTTCTGTGTTTCATCATCAATGTGAAGGTCCAAGGGATACAGTAAACCTGCACTGGTGCATCGGAATCTACTACTGGCCTCCCAGGAGCCACTCAAAGCAGAACTCTTAGAAGATTCACTCTTCTTGTACTTAAGTCGGCATTGTGCCTTTGATATTCAATTCCGATGCGATTTCTGTGTTTCATCGTCAATGTGAAGGTCCAAGGGATACAGTAAACCTGCACTGGTGCATCGGAATCCAATACTGGCCTCCCAAGGTGCCGCTAAAAGCACAAACCCTTAGAAGATTCACTCTTCTTGTACATAAGTCGGCATTGTGCCTTTTATATTCAATTCCGATGCGATTTCTGTGTTTCATTGCCAATGTGACGGTCCAAGTGATACAGTAAACCTGCACTGGTGCATCGGAATCTAATTCTGGTCTCCCAGGAGCCGCTCAAAGCAGAACTCTTAGAAGATTCACTCCTCTTGTACTTAAGTCGACATTGTGCCTTTGATATTCAATTCCGATGCGATTTCTGTGTTTCATCGTCAATGTGAAGGTCCAAGGGATACAGTAAACCTACACTGGTGCATCGGAATCCAATACTGGTCTCCCAGGAGCCGCTCAAAGCACAAACTCTTAGAAGATTCACACTTCATGTACTTAAGTCGGAATTGTGCCTTTTATATTCAATTCCGATGCGATTTCTGTGTTTCATCGTCAATGTGAAGGTCCAAGGGATACAGTAAACCTGCACTGGTGCATCGGAATCCAATACTGGTCTCCCAGCAGCCGCTCAAAACACAAACTCGTAGAAGATACACTCTTCTTGTACTTATGTCGGCACTGTGCCTTTTATATTCAATTGTGATGCGATTTCTGTGTTTCATCGTCAATGTGAAGGTACAAGGGATACAGCAAACCTGCACTGGTGCATCGGAATCCAATACTGGTCTCCCAGGAGCCACTCAAAGCAGAGCTCTTAGAAGATTCACTCTTCTTGTACTTAAGTCGGCATTGTGCCTTTTATATTCAATTCCGATGCGATTTCTGTGTTTCATCGTCAATGTGAAGGTCCAAGGGATACAGTAAACCTGCACTGGTGCATCGGAATCTACTACTGGTCTCCCAGGAGCCGCTCAAAGCAGAACTCTTAGAAGATTCACTCTTCTTGTACTTAAGTCGACATTGTGCCTTTGATATTCAATTCCGATGCGATTTCTGTGTTTCATCGTCAATGTGAAGGTCCAAGGGATACAGTAAACCTGCACTGGTACATCGGAATCCAATACTGGTCTCCCAGGAGCCGCTCAAAGCACAAACTCTTAGAAGATTCACACTTCTTGTACTTAAGTCGGAATTCTGCCTTTTATATTCAATTCCGATGCGATTTCTGTGTTTCATCGTCAATGTGAAGGTCCAAGGGATACAATAAACCTGCACTGCTGCATCCGAAACCAATACTGGTCTCCCAGGAGCCGTTCAAAGCACAAACTCGTAGAAGACTCACTCTTCTTGTACTTAAGTCGGCACTGTGCCTTTTATATTCAATTCCGATGCGATTTCTGTGTTTCATCGTCAATGTGAAGGTCCAAGGGATACAGTAAACCTGCACTGGTGCATCGGAATCTAATACTGGTCTCCCAGGAGCCACTCAAAGCAGAACTCTTAGAAGACTCACTCTTCTTGTACTTAAGTCGGCATTGTGCCTTTGATATTCAATTCCGATGCGATTTCTGTGTTTCATCGTCAATGTGAAGGTCCAAGGGATACAGTAAACCTGCACTGGTGCATCGGAATCTAATACTGGTCTCCCAGGAGCCACTCAAAGCAGAACTCTTAGAAGATTCACTCTTCTTGTACTTAAGTCGGCATTGTGCCTTTGATATTCAATTCCGATGCGATTTCTGTGTTTCATCGTCAATGTGAAGGTCCAAGGGATACAGTAAACCTGCACTGGTGCATCGGAATCTACTACTGGTCTCCCAGGAGCCGCTCAAAGCAGAACTCTTAGAAGATTCACTCTTCTTGTACTTAAGTCGACATTGTGCCTTTGATATTCAATTCCGATGCGATTTCTGTGTTTCATCGTCAATGTGAAGGTCCAAGGGATACAGTAAACCTGCACTGGTGCATCGGAAACCAATACTGGTCTCCCAGGAGCCGCCCAAAGCACAAACTCGTAGAAGACTCACTCTTCTTGTACTTAAGTCGGCACTGTGCCTTTTATATTCAATTCCGATGCGATTTCTGTGTTTCATCGTCAATGTGAAGGTCCAAGGGATACAGTAAACCTGCACTGGTGCATCGGAATCTAATTCTGGTCTCCCAGGAGCCGCTCAAAGCAGCACTCTTAGAAGACTCACTCTTCTTGTACTTAAGTCGGCATTGTGCCTTTGATATTCAATTCCGATGCGATTTCTGTGTTTCATCGTCAATGTGAAGGTCCAAGGGATACAGTAAACCTGCACTGGTGCATCGGAAACCAATACTGGTCTCCCAGGAGCCGCTCAAAGCACAAACTCGTAGAAGACTCACTCTTCTTGTACTTAAGTCGGCACTGTGCCTTTTATATTCAATTCCGATGCGATTTCTGTGTTTCATCGTCAATGTGAGGGTCCAAGGGATACAGTAAACCTGCACTGGTGCATCGGAATCCAATACTGGTCTCCCAGGAGCCACTCAAAGCAAAACTCTTAGAAGACTCACTCTTCTTGTACTTAAGTCGGCATTGTGCCTTTTATTTTCA